>NW_012147412.1:268291-440610 GCF_000956105.1 Propithecus coquereli | reverse complement strand
CCAATTTGTTATCATTGTTATTGTATGTTTGGGTTTTTTCCAACAGCATAAGCTTGTTGCAATTTACTGACATGTACTATGTTTCTACTGTGTTTTTACTGTGCTTTCTTGCCTTTAGTCCATAGCAATACTTTCAGCAAAGCTCTGCAGTTAAAAACTCTCAATCTTTTTGTATCTGAAAATGTCTTTACTTCACCCTCACTCTCGAAAAAATGGTTTCACTATGTATAGAATAAAGTCTGACAGCTATTTCCTCTCAGAACTTTAGACATGTTCTTCCATTATTTTCTGGAGTCTATGGTTGCTTGTGAAAAGTCTGGAGTCAGTACAAGTGTTCTTTGTAGGTAATTCGTGACTTTTATCTCTGCTTGTTTCAAAGATCTTCTCTGCCTTTGTTGCTCTGCAACTTCACAGCAATATCGCCAGGTGTGCATTTAGTTTTATGTCTCCTACGTGGGATTCTTCATGTTCCCAAATATGAGTATTTCCAATTCTGGAAAATTCCCAATCATTGTTTTTAGAATATTGCCTCTTCCCTAGTCTCTCTCTTCTGTCCTTCTTTAACTACTATTAACTCTATGGACATTCTCACTCCAGTCTCTATGTCTCTTAATCTCTAATATTTTACATCTCTTTATATTGTGCTGAGTTACTGGCAATTTCTTAAGATGTATGTTTTAGTTCACTAATTCTTCAGCTATGTCTAATACGTAGTTGTCCCTCGGTATCAGCGGGGGATTGGTTCCAGGACCATCGTGAATATCAACACATAGTCAAGTCTTGCAGTTGGCCCTGCAGAACTGTATGAAAAGTCGGCCCTCCCTATGTGTGGATTTTGAAACCCATGATACTCCATTTCTATCTGTCTTTAGTTGAAAAAAATCCGCCTATAAGTGGTCTCTTGCAGTTCAAATCCATGTTGTTCAAGGGCCAACCGTACTGTTTAAGCTCTCCACTGAATTTTTAACATTAATAACTATATATTTCATTTCTAGAACTCTTCGGAGGGTCAAATTTACCTCTGGTGTTTTAAATTTCTTCTTTTATGTCTTCAGTTATTTCAAGAAATAGAATATTTCTAGCACCTGGAGTTCTCTTCATGTGCTTCCCAGTTACAACCCCCGCCCCCTTCCAAAGAACACCATTGTCCTTACTTTCGTGGTAATCTTCTTTCCTGTTCTTCCTTCTTTTACCACCTAAGTTTTCTTTGTGTTTTTGAATTTTGGATTGTGAACTCATCTTCAACAGGGTTTTATCCTTAGAATTCTGGGCAAACTTAGATGAGAATATGCTCTTCCAAGGACATTACGCATTTGCTTATGTTAGGAGTGCCAAATGTATCACTAACTCAGAACCACTTTTTAATATAACATTATCAGCCTGTTTGTTTCTATAGGAAAAGCTAGCATAAAGTCAAATACCAAATCTGCATGAGGAGTTGGTCCATGGTTATAAATTACAGGTGAGAACTTGACCCTATTCTTTATCCAAGTAGAGGTAGACCAACTTCCTTATCTTCCTGGACTAGCAGCAGTGGAGATTTTCTATTCCACTCTTTCAAGGAAGTGTAATCATTTGAGGTCAAGGTGCTATGCAAAGATCTCAGTTCCAACATTCCTCTTCAAAGGGCCAATGCCTAGTCATTGAGTCCCACGTGCACATTAACTCCATATGCTTGGGTTCCCAAAGTTGACAAAATCACGCAAGTACTGCAGTGTCAGTTCAAGCACTTCCTGCTCCAGATCCTTGTGTCTGGCTCGTGGGTGAGTTGTCTTACTTTCTTAAAGCTCACTTTTGCATTTAAAGGATGCTTGCCTTTCTAGATTTTTGTCACGGGCATGCATTCTGGTTATCTGGGCCGCTACATGTTGGAACTGAAAATCTTGCATCTTCGTCCTCAGCCTTGAATGCCACCATGACTCACCCTCTACACCCTTCTCTCTGGCACATGAGGCCTGCTGATCTGCCTCTGGTGCCTTCCTGTCCATTCCTGAGCCTGAGGGCTCTCTGGTTCCAGTGCCTTCAGAGCTCTGCGGGTGAGTCCGCAAGCTTCCTGGCAGTCTTCTTTCTTTATGTATTTTTTTTTTTTTTTCTTCCTTGAGACAGAGTCTCGCTTTGTTGCCCTGGCTAGAGTGAGTGCCGTGGTGTCAGCCTAGCTCACAGCAACCTCAAACTCCTGGGCTCAAGCAATCCTTCTGCCTCAGCCTCCCTAGTAGCTGGGACTACAGGCATGCGCCACCATGCCCGGCTAATTTTTTCTATATATATATATATATTTTTAGTTGTCCAGATCATTTCTTTCTATTTTTTTTTGGTAGAGACGGGGTCTCACTCTTGCTCAGGCTGGTCTTGAACTCCTGACCTTGAGCCATCCACCCGCCTCAGCCTCCCAGAGTGCTAGGATTACAGGCGTGAGCCACCGCGCCTGGCCAGTCCTCTTTCTTTAGACCTGTAGTCTTTGGTGTCCCCTCCCACTTAAACCACTGCCTTCTGTCTTATAGAAATAGTTGATATTTTTTACATGATGCTGTCTCCTTTCCTGTTCTTTGGTTCTTTGAGTTTATGCTTTTTTATATTCTTTATTTTCATTTTAGTGGAGATTTGGAAGGGAGAGGAAATAAACACACTTTGTTCAATCCTCCATGTTTAGCTGGAAGTCCAAACAGTATGTTATTTTATCTTTGTTTTTCTTTATTTGGAACTTAGGTTGCCCTTTTCAACATATGTTTACTTTTCAAATCTTTTTGTTGCATAAATCACTGTTCATATTCTTTGCCTGTTTTGTGTTTGTTCTTTCACCCCACCCCCACCCCATCTTGACTCTTAGAATGTTCCTATCAATTTGTATATTAGTTATTTATATTAAAACATTAACACTTTGAAATGTTGGAAGCAAATATTTTTCTTTAGTCTTTGTTTTCTTATAAAAATAGTTTGTTATGCATAAGTATTCTTAATTTTATGTAGTTTGATCTGCCAAGGTTTACCTTTTGTGATTTCTTCTACTGCTTCTGCATTGATTGGGAAGGGGAGATGCTCTGCAAAGCCTCTCTTGCACTGCTGTCCTTCGGTTCTGTGGGGAGAGGAGGCCCTGCTGGGAAGCAGAGAGAGGGCAATTGGAGAGTTTTCACTTGACCCTGGTCATCCGTTAGTACACGGATAATTGAGAATTGACTACAAGTAAAATTGACAAAACTGACCTTCTTAATTATATGTCAATATACCCTATCATTCGCTGGGGGCAGGAAAGCAATTTCCAGCCTTGTCCTTACAGATGTGCTCACCCACCCTCTTCCTTGAGATGTTGCACTTTGTGACCTGCTCTTCCAGTGAGTCCCCTTTAAGACCCACTCAACCCCTGATGCCAAAAGCACTGAGAGATAACATCGCTTTCCAGTGCCCCCAGCTAGCGCGTAAAGAGGAAGCAGCATCTATCTCGAGCGCCTCTGATGGTAGCTGGCATGGTGCTTGATAAAAGAATTTCTCAGACAACAGGCCCAGGCTGGGGAATTTTAATATTGTCTTTGCCTACAAGTAATTTCCAATGTTTATGCTCTGCGGAGCCCCTTTCGAGTGTCAGAGCAGAACAAATGCCAGTTTTAATGGACTTGCTAAATCATAAAAACTGCTTGCAAAATTGCATCTGATTAAAACAGGAAAATGTTCCATTATTCAGAAAAATCTGCCTGCAGAGGCTCACGGGGTGGCTGGAAGTGGAGAAATGCAGGGAGTGCCCAGATCCTGTGGAGTTTCCTCTCCATGGAAAAGATGTGCCTCCATTCTCTGCCCCCCCCCAACTCCTGCTCTCTCCTCCCCAGGTCCCCAGTCCTTCTGCCATCTCTAAGGAAAGGGAAATTGACATCAGTCACTTGATAATTAATTTACACGACAACATGCTATTAGCTGGGGCACAGTGTGCATGACAGGTACAGCCAGTTAGGGCATGGTGGGTGGGGAGTGGGGGAATATTCTGAGATCTCTGAGCTGCCTACAATGGCTTCCATGGAGTGAAGACCAATAGGGCAAAAATCAAAAAGCCTGCTCTCCCCAGCTGGACCAAGCTCTTCTGGTTAGCAACAAATATAAGATGAAATTGAATTATCCCACTGAAAAAAGTCATCCACTAGAGAGAGAGCCACTTTCAGTGAATTATCAGTGGAATCTGATTTGGCATTTAACCTAATAGCCAGTTAGATGGCAGACCGACCGACCAACCAACATCATGACCAAGCAAAGCATCCTTTGTGTGTAGAGAAGTGTCCCTAAATCTGGAGACAAAGCAAAGCAAAGACCTGTCCTGTCCTCATGGAATTCCCGATCCAAGGTGAGAGTAGGACACAGCTGAAGAAGCGTCAAGGCGGGTACAATCTTAGCTGTACAGCAGGGTTGAAGGAACAAGGACATAAGGAATGGTAGGTAGCTGGGTCTCTGGATCAGTCCTGGCTGGTTTAGTTCAGTTATCAGAGCCAGGAAGACAGCCTGGGCAGGTCCTCCCAATGTCAGGGCCCCAGGAGGACAGTTTGCACTAACTGGGTGGCTCATGTATCCAGTGCAGTATAATAGACAACAGTGGTTTATTATTTTCCATGGTTTGTGAGTGGCTGGGCTCCACTGGGCAGCTCTCCTACTCCACATGGTGTCAGGTTGGGCCATTCACGAGGCTGCATTTAGCTGGGGCTGGAACATCCACAGTGGCTTCCCTGGCATGTCTGGCACCTGGGGTGGGTGGAGGGCTGGCCGGGCTTCCCCTGTCCTCGGATCCATTGACGCACATGAGCTTTACCAGACACTAGCCCAGCCGTGCTTCCCCACGTGGTGGCTGGATCTTAAGCAGGTGAAGAAAGCGAGTTCTGCTGGACCTCCTGAGGCCAGGGCCTGGCGTGGTGTCACTGCACATTCTACTGGTCAAAGCAAGGCTCAAGACTCACTCAGATTCGAGGAGAGGGAAATAAGTTCCGCCCCTTGATGGAAAGGGGCCGGTAAGTACCGGGACGGGACGGGAGGAAAGTTGATGGCCATCTTTACAGACAATCCACCACTCTGGGGCTACCTGAGAAAAAGTGCTGGATTTGAAGTCAGATGACCTGAGTCTGAGTCCTGTTTCCCCCTCCTCCTTGCTGAGAGGCCTCGGGCAAGTGGCAAGACCTCTGAGCTGTGGCTCCCCGCTCTATAAAAGCCCCTCCACCGGATTTCCATGAGCGCCAGTGTAGTGGGAGCACGTGTGGCAAAGCACCTGGCCAGTGACGGCCTGCCTAGCCAGAGGGGGCGGCATCATTATGGCCTCCACTCCCTCCCCACAACGCCCCTTGTTGCCTTGGCTAGTCAGGAGTCTTCTCTGCTTCTGGATCTTAAAATAGATTTTTTTTTTTTTCATTTAAAATGTCCTCATTCTTGGGTTGCCACGATTTCCAGTTTGCTTTCTGGCTTTGTTTTCTAGTGCTTCACTAGGACGCACCCCAGTCTGTCCCCTTAGACTGCTACGAACAGTTGTGCAGAGCTTTTCTGCACCAGGGCACCCGGCCAAGGGGGCTGAGATTCGGCTGTGCTCTGCCCACCAGGCTACGCATCCTGGGCAGAGCTGCACCCGCCTGGAGGGGCTCCTTGCCCTCCGTCATGCCCACAGAGGCTCTGTGTGGACAGGAAGTGACCACATCCGGTGCCAGCCCTAACGGGGTTTGAGAGGCCACCAGTGGGGGCCTGCCAGCCATTTGTCAGCCCGCCGAGCCCTCCCTGCTCCGTGCCTCTTGGCCGTGCCAGGCTGCAGGTGGTGGAGCCCCCTCTGCTTGACTCTGAGGTTAGTGGCTCTGGCCTGTTTTCCCAGAGACACCTTCTTCCAGCCTCCTTGGCTTCCCTTCCTGGCCCCCTCAACCCCTCACCCTGTTGCTGTCTGTCATCCTGTGTCCTCCCTGCTGCAGAAATTATTTTTATAAACTCCTCCTTGACTGAAGAGCCACTTTAAAGAATTTAAAACACCACTGTTCTCTCCTAATGAGAGGGAGAAGAGATGCAGAGGCACTAAATTCTCTAGAGCTTTCCTCCAGCATTCCAACGTCACTATCTCTGGAAATATTTCTCTTGCCACGACACACAACATACTGGCTGTGGAGCGTCACTACCTATTTCAGAAACATCCCCTCGAGCACTCTGTCTCCTTCCAGGATTTCCAAACAACACACTGTCAATACCCCAAGCTTCAAAGTTGTGGGTGGGCGTGCACATCGGAACCCAAGGCTGGGCCCTGATGTTAACCAGTGTTTGCCGGGTGCCCACCGTGTGCCCCCTCTGGGCTGGGCCCTGGGAAAGGAGACAAACCACACCGGACGAGGACGTTGCTCCTG
The DNA here is from genome assembly GCF_000956105.1 of Propithecus coquereli. Taxonomy (NCBI): domain Eukaryota; kingdom Metazoa; phylum Chordata; class Mammalia; order Primates; family Indriidae; genus Propithecus; species Propithecus coquereli. The sequence goes on along the minus strand of NW_012147412.1, from coordinate 434,272 downwards.
CCTCAGCCCACCCTAGGTGGGGACCCTGACACCCCGGTCCTCAGGGAGAACAGAGGCTGGCTCAGGGGCACCCTGAGGTGAGTCCTGTGTTTCCCTCTGGAGCCTGCCAGACACCCTAACACCCCAGAAGTGCAACCCTACCACTTCGTACGGCAACCAGTCCACATCCATCTGGGTTAGTCCTTGTTTCCTGGACCTGACTCCCTACTATTTGGAAACCAGCCTGCCTGGCTGCATCCACCCAATGTCCATCCTCATCCTCCCTGGGGCGGGGGGCTTCACCTGCCATAGAGGGGCTGCTCCTGCAGAGACACTAGGCCCTTTTCTGCTGAGCTACAAGTGTCACCTGCCACTCAAACATTCGTCACATGGCAGCCTGGCTACCCACAGAGCCTCTCCTTCTCCTCCAGCCCCCTTGGGTGTGGACATGGGACCTCCAGATGCCCTGTCCTACTCCCAGAGGCAGCCTCTGTCATTGGGTCCTTCCCTGTGCCACCCTACCTGTCCCAGGTTCCTTGTCCTCCCCACCAGCCTGTGTGGCCGAGGCCCCATCAAGTCCACCTCCTAAAATGCTGTCTCATCTTTCACTCCCTCTCCATCCACACCGAGCCTGACTCCAAGCTGCCAACGTCTCTTGCTTAGATTAGAAGACAGCCCCTAATGCATTTCCCTGCTTCCAGCTGTGCCCTCCCGAATCCATTCTTCACAATGAAGCCGGAGGAATCTGTCTAAGATGGCAGGCTGGTAGGGCATCCCCCCAGCCTGAACATTTGGGGGGTGTCTTTCCACAGCCTCCTTGTCATTCACAACCAGTCCCGCTCCCCTCACCCCTCCCTGCACACCGGGCCAGACTGAGCATTCCCCATTCCCTGGTCTTGCTGGCATCTCTCTCGCCTCTGGAGTGTAAGTACTGAGTTCAAATCCCAATATAGCTCATTACTAGCAGTGCAACCTTGTCATTAGGGGAGGTCAATAAGAAACCTAACTCACCGGAAGAGGTGACTTTAGACTTGGAGTCTGAAGATAATAAAAATAGTGATGATTGTAACAGTAATAATGATACTTGGATTGTGCAAATTAATTAAGCAAAATATTTATCCTTTCAAAGCCTCAGTTTTTTTCATCTGTAGAATGGGGTTGATATGAGGCTTAAATGAAATATTGTATGTAAAACCTTTATTATGTGTCTGGAAATGACAAGTATCCAATGAAAGTGAGCTATTATTGTCATTATGCTGATCCAACTACCTGGAATTCTAGTCTGGTTCCCACTCCTGCCCCATTGCCTGGACCCTTCCCTGCCCCCACCTGTCTGGATGCCTCCCATTCATCTTTCAAGTCTTATTTTAGATGTTGCTTCCTCCGGGAAGTCTTCCTGGACTCTTACTTCCGTGTCAGGTGCCACTTTTGTGGATCTCTAAGTCCTGTTACAGGATGGACCTCACACCCAGTCATGATGGCAGTTTACTGGTCCACTTCCCCTGCCAGCCTGTGAGCTCCTTGAGTGCCGGCTCTGCAGCTTCCTGGCGTGGTCGTCTCCTACCTGGTGTAACACCTGGCACTTAGCAGGTGAGCGGGAACATCTGGTGCAGGAACTGCCAAAGGCCTGGCAGCTGCCACATCCATGCTCTCCAGGGCAGGACCAGCCGTCCTTGAGGACGTCTTCATTCAGACGGGAAGGCAAGAATAATAAGCATCAGACAATGGTGAATGGTACAAGATGGTGCACGAATGCGTTGCAGAGTGAGCGGGACGGACAATCACCGTGCTGAGTGCTCAGAGAAGGGAGCCGTCACCGTCGGCATAGTGAATATTGTTTGAAATAAGTGGGCCATCGACTAGGACATGGAAATTGCTTTTGTCACACAGAAAGTTTCATTGCAATGGTACTCGCGTTAACAGGATTTGACTGGTAATACTGAGCACTTACAGGACCTTTGTTCCAAGCACTTACCATACATTGGCGAAATGCACAGTGTAAAAAAATATTCCAATTGTTAGGAGATTGGCAGCTCCAATTCCCTGCAGCAGGTCTTCAATTGCTCTCTGATCACAACCCCCTGACTGGGGCCTGGGATTTCTCCTTCACAGACCCATCGAGGTGGGCATGAGCCTCTGGCCAGGAAGAACAGTACCTCCTGGGATTCAGGTGGGCTCACCTGACCCAGGGCAAGAACTCTCGGTTTTTCTAAGGACAGAAGAGGCTGGTGCATCTCAACACAGACTCTGAGGAAAGGAAGAATTTACTGTCTGAGAGCTCCTCCTTTGCTTGCTGGGGGACAGCAGCACAGTTCAAAGCAGCGTTGCTCCTCTCTTCTCTCCGATATGGGAAGGGAACCAGATGGACACGTTTCAGCACTGCTCTGCTGGGGACTTTGGGGACACCCAAATGTAACCAGTGCATACTCCAGATTATCTGTCCCTGTGCCAAAGGGCACCCAACACCCACCCACCCTGTCCGTTTGGTGTGCCTTGCCACGTGCTACATGTCACAGCCCACAGGCCTGGCTCAGTCCCCACCCTGGTCGCAGACAGCGGCTCCTCCTTCCCCCCAGTCCACAGTCTTCTGCCCCATCACACGACAGTGCCTAGCACAGAGCAAGCACCACCTAGGTGTTAGCTGTCGTTGTCCCCATCATCTTCAAAATCCAGACCTAAATTCGGTGCTTAGGTTTCTGATTAATCTCGCCTAGCAATAATGGACTATTCTCATTTGCGATTTTCAATTTACAAAGCACTTTCGCATCTGTTCTCTTGGTGCAGCCTCACGGCACATCCAGAAAGGTGACTAGCTGGGGCAGGGAGTGTCATTCTCATCTTCCGATGGTGAAGAGAATTTCTGACAGGGCCAGTGCCTTGGCCCAAGGTCAGACCCTTGGGCCAGAGCAGTGACTGTGCGGATCCCAAACCCGTAGCATGATCTCTGGTGACACACACTCACGTTTTAGGCCAGGATTCATAGTAAGACAGAAATTTTATATCAGGGCCTAATACACAGTCCCCTCCACAAAACCGAAACAAAGTTTCATAAAACAACACTTCCCTTACTACCTGCAATGTGCACTCTCCCCTCCCCTGCACTGCCCTCCCCTCCTCTGCCCTCCTCTCTCTTTCCATCCTCTCCCCACTAATAGGCGATAACTTCCTTTTTCATTCCATATCTGGGGCTCTTCCTCTGGTCCTCCTGCCTCCCAGGTCTGCTTCTCACCTGGTATTTTTTCTCCTCACCCACTTCCTCAGTCTTGCTTCACTACTTTGCACCTGCCTGTGTGTGGCTTTGCAAGCATCTTCAAGCCTGGTGTGCGTCACTCTCAATATAGGTTATAAAGCAGGTGAGGTCGGGGGCCGTTTTCACACCACCTCCGCAGCCCTCGTGATGCCCAATACGGGGATGCGCCCAGAGGCTGGGCTCCCGATCCTGGCCTGGCTGGCTCCAGGGCATCCTCGCTGGTCTCTCCTTGCTCCTTGGCGTGCTTGGCCCTCAGACCAGCCCTTCCCCCCCGGCTGTCCTCCAGGGCTCTCGGAACGACCTTGGTTGGACTCTGGACAGGTGTGTATCTCACTGTAACTGATATAGGCCCCCTTCAAGCCCGGGAACCTGATGCCTGCAGTGCCAGTGTTTATCAGGCAGAGGTATGGAAATGCAGCATCCAGAGATAGCAGGACTCAGGCTGGGTGGAGAAGGAGAGAGCGGAAGCGCAGGGAGGCGGGGCAATAGGGAGGCGGGGCTGGCAGCTCAGCTTCCGGCCAGGCAGACAGTGAGCTGCGTGCAGGACATTCGCCATGGCGATGCTTCCGGGTGCTGCCTGGGCACAGCAGACACTGGGTGCTCTTAGTGCTAGTGCCTAAGGAAACATGTGTCCAATGTGTCCATTGCCTCCTCCCCGGCGAAGCTGCCCAGCATCCGCAGGACCAAGGCCTGCCAGGGGCAGGCCTTCCTGCAGTTCTTCCACAGAGTCTTAGCTCACCTTCATCACGGTCCGGAGAGGGAGGCGTTAGCACCCTCCTCGCCCAGCCAGGGAAACTGAGGCTGTTCAGTGATAGCAAAAAGATAGTAAAGACCAGAAGTCCAGTGCTTTCCCCCCACCCCCACGTCTGCTTAGAGAACTGCCTCTCAGCCTGGGGAGATGCTGTGTGAAGGTGTGTCTGTGTGTGTGTGTGTGTGTGTGTGTGTGTGTGTGTGTGTGTGTGTGTAAAAGCCCCTTCCAGGCTGACACTGGCAGAGGAGTAGGAAGGGGAGCCCAGGGAGGGATACGATAGTGCTGGGGTCATGCCACCAGAGGGGGTGGTAGTCACCCTGAGAAGCTGGACAACCACACTCCCGCACTGTCTTCAGAACGCCATTCCTGTTTCTGTGACCTCTGTCACGTCCCAGTGAGTCACAGGGTCCCAACCCGTGCAGGAGAAACAGTGCATCCGATGGCAAGTATCTCATTAGCATCCCAGCACCCTGCTTCCAGGAAACTATGAAGACAGCGAGTGCTGTGGGGTCGGAGAATCTGTCTATCTTGGTCATTGTTAGCCTTGGGAGTCTGACACGTGGCGGGGTTTTGCAAATGTCAGTGGGATGTTGAGTGAATGAAACCCAGTAGCCGAAGAACACGTTCGCCCTGTTTTACAGACAAGGAAGTGGATCTGGAGAGGGAAGAGTAATGATAATAATAACAGTTACACTTATGGTGTAATTCCCATGGGCCAGGCCCAACGCGAGGTGCTATACTCACGTCAGCTCCTTTGATCTTCCAACAGCCCCATACGCAGGTATCATTAGCTCCTTATTTGCAGATGAGAAAACTGAGGCTCAGAGAAGTTAAAATTTTGCCAGGTTACACAGAAATTAAGTGATCAGCCTCCACTGTCCCACACTGCCCTAGAGCTATATAGCAAGCTACCCTCCTCCTTCCTGTTCAGGCACACTGGCTTCCAGATAATTTTACCCTCGGTTCTCCCCTCTTCACTGGCTTTTGGATGATTAATAAATTTCAAAGCAAATCATGTAGGGATCGCCGGACCTCTCATTTCTATAAACAATACATTCTCTGAGAAACAGTGCAGAGCGGTCTTCGGGGAGGCAGCCGCCTGGGCTGGAGCGGGAAGGGGGAGTCTATTACCGAGAAGAGCCTGCACACAGCCCCTGGGGATGGGCTGCCTGTGACCTCAGTGTCCTTCTTCTTCTTTAATTTCTGCGATTCAGGGATTCACCGTAAACCTCATTCCTCATGCAGCGCCCTGAGTCGTGGAGGAGCTGAACTTTCGCTAAAGAATGTCAAGGTGTTCAATCACGGCCGCCACTGGTTAGGAGGAAGGTGTGGAACAGCCGGGTTCCGAGTGGCTGCTCTCCTGGGTGCGGGGGCTGAAGCCTGATGCGTAGTCGTGTTTTGTCCAAGGTCATGGCCACTCACAGCCAGAGGCCAGGCCCCGCCCTCTCTTGACCCCTTGGAGCCCCAGCTGACCCGGCCCAGGTGCCCGAGGAGGTGCTGACCAGCAAGCAGGTGGCCCCTGGCCTCAAAAACTCCCCTATTTTTCACTCCCTGCTCCTTCTGCGGGTGCCCGCTTTCTCTGAGGCTCTGACTCACTTCTTGCAGGTCAAAGGCTAATGGGTCCAGATGCGGAGAGAGATTCACTGTATTTCAGAGCCAGAGGGGAAAGGGGCTGAGGCTGGATTCAGTGCTGTGCGGAGGGACTCTCGAGTGTGGCCCTTCTGCAATATGGGACCCGGGGGGGCTGACTAGCCAAGCTTCAGGGGTGGGTGCACAAAGTGGCGCTGGGCCTGCTGACCCAGCAGGAGGGTTTCTGGACTTGAGTCCAGGCTGGTCATGACTGACTAGGTAACCTTAGGGAGATGACCTAGCATCTCTGAACCTCAGTTTAATTATCTGTAAAGTGGATTCAGTGCTAACTACCTCGTCTAATTAACATGGGAACCACAGAGCGCTATGCATGTGACAGCACTTTGCCAAGTGAGAAATACTACACGAATGTTAGTCAGGCCTTGTACTTTTCAAATCCTCCCTTATTAAAAGGGAAAAAAATCCCTTCTCCTGGAGCCTGGGGTGAGCACGTTCACCCAGTGGGGTTCCTCCCTTGCTTTTGCCTTGCCCCTTGTCCACTGTGAGTGTTCGGGCAGGACGGGGGCACCGCAGAGACTGTGCCTGGGGCCCCCAGCTTGTCCAGCCCTCCCTGCAACCTTGAGTCATGACCTTGCCCCTGGCAGAAGAGACTGACGTCATCTGAGAGGCCCTGGGAGGGAAGAGGGCCCCGAACAGGGAGCTGTGGTGTCCTGACACCTGCTTGCCCGTGTCCCCGTCCAGCAGAGGCCCTGGCCAGAGACTTAGCATCCTGCCTACTGGGGCCAGGAGAGCAGGCTATCCCCGGCAACACAGTGCCTGGACCCTGCGCATCTTTTCTGAATAAATACCGGTCATGAGGTTATACCTAGGCCGTTGGCCTTTGAGGGGTCCCAGCAGGTCTGATTGGATTCCTAATGGGCCAGTGGCCATAGGCATCTGTGTATGCATGGGGTGAGGGGGGGATCCAGCCGACTCGAGAGATTTGCTCTCTGGTGCTTCATCGCCAGATGCCAGCTACATACCAGATGCCGGGAGGGGCTCTCGGGGCAGAGGATGCACGGACAGTGGCGCAATCCTGGGCCCTCCTGGCTGCATTTCCATCTGTAAGTGGCCCCCTTTGCAGCTGCTGCTGAGGAGCACTGGGAGAGACGCAAGTACGATGTGAGACGCCAAGTTATGAATGACTTCGGAGGCTGTAATTAGCTGGTTCTCGGCTGCTGTATTTTTAGACATAAATATTGTCACCGACGCTTCACAGCCACCCCAGAAGTCTGCTCCTCTCAGAGCCTCCTCTTCCTTGGCAGGCAGAGACCTCCCCTTCTCAGGTAGAGCTGGGATTCCGGGACTACCTGAGTCTTGGAGCAGGTGCTCCCTCTTCAGCACTGAAAACCTCAAGGGAGATTGAGGAGGGGTGTGGGGCTGGGAACCCGGGTACCGGCTTTCATGTCTGGCCCTCCCACAGGCTCACTTGGTGACTGGAGACTCTCGAAGTTCAGACACAGCTCAGATGGGCTCCTTTCTCCTTGTGCCTTAATTCCCATCATAAGAGCAAACCAAGAACGAACACACCTAGCTGGCAAACTCTAGGTGGTGCATTCATTTCCTAGGCTCAAAGTGATATTTCATGGGGAGAGAAACAGAAGAGTCTTTAATGATCATCGATGCTGCTGCCTGATTTTGCAGATGGGAAAATAAGGCCTAGAGAGAGCACTGACTTATCTAAGGTCACGCAGCTAGTGATGGAGAAACCAGAAAACAAACTCAGGGCTGCTGGTTAAGGACCAGTTCTCCTGGCCCTGTGGATCAATTCTGGCTGGGGAATGGAGCAGTCACATGGACATGCTAGGCTCAAGACATTCTTGAGCTTCCTCCGGTCTAGAGAGATGCCCAGATTTGTAGAGATTTATGCAAATGTTTTGGTTTTCTACTGCTGCATATGTCTCCCCCCAAAAGCCCACCATTTAGCAGCTTAAAACACTTTATTATTACCTTTCACAGTTCTGTGTGTTGACTAGGCTCAGCTGGACGGTTTTCATTGGGGTCTTCATATGGTTACAGTCACGTAGAGGCTGGATGGGGCCTGACCTCCAAAACTACTTCTTTGCTCACACGTCTGGTGCTTCAGTTAGGATGGCTGGGACAAGTGGGCACTGGCTGGGCTTCTCTCTCACTCCATGCAGCCTCCCCACGGAGCTAGCTGGGCTTCCTCACAGCATGGCAGTCTCGGGATGGTCAGACTACTTACATGGTGGCTGGCTTCCCCCAGAGGCACAGAGGGAATCTACAAGACAGCTTATAACTTAGCTTCAGAAGTCACACAACATCATTTCCACCACCATCTACTGGCCAAAAGCCAATCATGAGGCTAGCTCAGACTGATGAGATGGGGATCACACAAAGGCATAGATACTGGGAGGTGTCTTGGAGACTGGCTACCACAGTACAAAACACACATTTTGGTATAAACAAAAAGAAGTCTTTTGTCTATGTCCATAGTTTTCGATATAACTTGGCTCTCCAAATCAATGCTTTGCCCAGTACCCCCTCCTCCTCCTCCTAACCCCCTACCCCCACCACCTTGTTTGGCTTAGTGGAAAGAAAACAGACTTAGAGGTGAAACAGTTATGCATTTGAATCTAGCTGTATGAACTTAAACAATCCAAGCCTCAGTTTATCCATCTCAAAAATGGAAAAAAATCGTTGCAGTAACCATCTTATCTCCTTATGAAGCCATGAGATGATGAGACGTGCTCACACACGAGCGACCTCCCAGCACAGAGAAATCCCCCTGAGGGTTCGCATCCTCCTCAGAGAACCCCCAGGCATACCCACGGCTCTTCCCGCACCTCCACAAACCTGTTTCCCACCACAGACAGCAGCCTGAGGGTTGGGGGAAGTGCAGTCTCCCAGCTGGCTGTTCTCCTCCCTCCATGTCCCACACCCAGCTGGACTGATTTCACCCCCTCTGAAGTGTCAGGCTATCCGAAAACTGTATCAGACTCAGCCTGAGTAAATATCATTTATTTCAAAACTACCACCTGATTTCCTTTAACTCAAAGGGATCTGGACTTGGAGTCAGAAAACCTGGTTTGAGTTCCAGCTCTGCTCATTACTGGCTATGTGACCCTGGCCAAATCTCTGAGCTGTTTCCTTATTGGAAAGGTAGGGATGCTAATAGTTCCTTATTTCAGATAAAATGAGATCATGTATTTTTTTATTTAATTTTTATTTTTAATGGATAAATAACTGTATGTATTTATGAGATAATGTATTCGAGAGGGCCTTGTGGACCGCAGTGTGCTATATGAATGCAAATGATTTTTACTACTGAAATGACTGTTTTGGCCTAATATGGAGAGAGAGGGAAGGCGAGAGGGAAAAAGGGGGGAGGAGAGAGAAAGACGAGGGGAGAAATCCCCACAATAACCCTGTAAAGTAGGTTACTAAGATTATTTCCATTTTACAGATGAGAAAACTGAGCCACGAAGGCATGAAATAGCTTCCCCAAGTTCACATAGCTGGTGACAGTGCTCGGATCTAAAGCCGGGCAGCTGGACCAGAATCCACTCTGCATACACTGAGTCTCCAGCCGTCTGTGCCAGGCTGGCCCTTGGGATAAAAGGTGAGGAAGACCAGTCCCTGTTGCCAGGCGGTTTCCCATCTGGGAAGAAGAGGATTCAAGCCGGAGTGCATGTCTCAGACTTGCTAGTAGAGACAATTGCGGCCTCCAGGTGAGTTTTCTCGGTAGTGACCCACCGGAACGAGAAGTCATCAATAAAGAAAAATAGCCATTACAGATTTGACCAGAGTATAACATTTTAAAGTGTATCCATCCACAAAATTACATTTTGGGGAAGATAGCCTGTGTTCACTAAACATCTGAGAATTGAAAAAAAAAAAAAAGCTACCCATGGCATGGAAGAAAAATAATACAAATGTGTTTGCAGTGCTTTATGGTTTAAAAAATGACTGCATCAATTCTCGCCGAGTTTCATATTAAACGGGGTGGGGTGGGGGGAGGTGGAGAGAGAGCGAAGCCGTCTTTACGGGGCCCTGTTTGTGTGATGAGCGTGTTGGGTGGTGGGCACTGCCTCTCTGCTGTTTCTCCACCTTCCTGGGTCACCCGCTTCCTCGGGTCCTGGTCTGCACTGAGAGCTGTGGCTTTGTTCCTCTTCGACCCTCCCTGCCCGTCACTCCTGCTGTCTTTAGCCAACACAGAACAAATCACGTTTCCCACATTTCAACCTTCCCGCTTAGATGGTCCACGGGAACGGTGGGAGCGAGCCGTTGCCTCTCACAGGAGTGAGGGTGGCTGCGGATTGAGCCGCCACCGTTCGCCAAGTGCCAGGCTCTGTGCCGGGTACCTGTGACTTCATTCGCTCCACCATAAGTGCTATCGTCATTTCAAGTTTCAAAAGTGGAAATGGAAATTGCAGAACTTAAATAACTTGCCCAAACCTACACGGCCAATCGACTGTGACACTAAGATTCAAACGCAACCCATCTGACTCCACAGCCCGCGTCCTTTAACCACTCTGTGTATTGTCCCTACTCGGCAGAAGGCGGAATACAACAACCGTCGCAGGCATCAGTACCTTTGTCTGGGGAATCTGTGGTGTGGAGTAGCTGCATTAATTCCTTCACTCGTTTTTTCACTTATTGGTTAATAAATGCACGTGTTGATTCACAAGACACATAATTCGTACTCTATCCATCGAAGGGTTTATTTGTGAAAGTGTGGGCTCTGGAGTCGGACCACAAGGGTTCAAATCCCAGCTCTGCCACTTACTAGCTGTGGGTCTTTGGGCAAGTTCCTTAATCATTTTGTGCCTTAGTTTGCTTATTTGTGAAATGTAATCATAGTGGCCACCTTGCAGGGCTGCTGAATGGATTAGATGAGGTAATACATATAAAACAGTTTTTGGCACATAGTAATTTTACTATAACAATAGTTCGCAGTCATTATCTCCTGTAGTAGGCGCTATGCTAGAAGCTGCGATAAAAACTATGGCATGAGAGTGTAAAGTGACTCTATTCTATGGGGATTAGGGGACGCTGAAAATGTGTTGGGATTTCGTTTTAGGAATTTGAACCTGGCAGTAGAATACGTTGGCTCAAAGACAGGAGACTGGCCAAGAGGCTGCAGTGATAGCGCCAGTAAGAGGTCATTCCAGCCTCTACTATGATGGCAGCATAGACAGCGGCAAGAAACATTGTGAAATAGGACAGGATGTGGCAACTAACTGGACTGGGGATGCCACCGCAGGGGACAGCAGTGTCCTAGAAAGAGTGAGGTTTCTAGCCTGGAGGAATGGGAGCACTCAGGGACCACCAACACAGACAAGGAGCGGCGGGGGGAGGCTGCCCAGTATAGAACTGGGAAGGGGCAATTGTCCTTGCCCACCTGGGACTTTGGGCTGTTGTCTGGAGCCTTGGCCTCTTGGGAATTGACCAAAGACAGCCCAGCTCACAGAGGCTGGGCACGAGGCCAGAGGCCCCAGGAGTAGCCCAGGGCAGGCCCAGTTTGGAACGTGGCTCTCCCACGGCTAATCTTGAGCTTCATGTACATAACCCAACTGTCTTTCTCTGCTCCACGCTGCAATGCCTGCCATATTGGAGCAGAAGCCAACAAAGCAAAACCATTATTGAGACCCCAACCTGTCCACCGAGTTCCTTGTTCATCGGCAAGGAAGTCCAGGGGCCAGGGCCAGGAAGCTCCGGTGGGTGTGGCCCACATCTCCACCAGCACTGTCCCCCGGTCGGGGAGGGCGCTCGCCTGCTGGGAGAGGTCCGGGTGTTGCTGACAGCTAGGGGACTGGCGTTGCCTGCTGTCAGGGGTGGGTGGTGCTTAAGATGGAGCCTCTGAGGGGCCAAGGGCTGAAACTTCAGGTCCAGCGTGAGGGACAATGGGAAGAACCCACTGCAGGTTAATGGCCCCCAGGCCTGGTGAGCAGCACCTGGCTGGCATCTCAGAATGACCCTCTACTTCCTTCATATCCCCAGTCCCCAGCACAGCACCTGGCACTTGGTAAGTGCTCAGTAAATCCAGTGAGTGGGTGAACCAGCAAATGCCAGACTACCAAGCCCTTTCCATTTGGTCGGGGGGACAAGGGGCATTGGGGACGGGGGACATTGACTGCACATCCTGCCCTGGGTGGGGAAGCAGTGTGAGCAGCAGCTGAGCTGCCATCATCCGTATCTATTCACAAGCAAGAAGCAGAGCTGAGATTCTGAGAGGCCTGTGAGGGTTGGGGATGCAGCCATAGCGTCCAGCACTGCAGGGATGGCTGGGGTGGGAGGACTGTCAGGCTGCCTGCCAAAGAAAACCGGCCTGCTGGCTAGCTGGGCTCCTGGGCAGGGGTTGCAGACCCTGAGATAGATGGCAGGGTAGGAGATGCAAATATATGCAAATGATGGCACAACCGTATCCAGAGAAGGGATACTGATGTCTGCCACTGGACAGCTGGCCTCTGGCAGCAAGGATCCCAGTCATTACACCACCATCCTGTGGCAAACACCCCAAACTTTCCTAAAATCATGCTGGATTTGGGTCTCCCTTCGGGCTGGCTGGAGACAGGAGGAGGAGCAGCGACTGAATTGCAAATGCTCTGTATTGCTTTATCTGTGCCAGTGCTGGTGGGGATGAGACTGTGACCCCAGACTGGGATCTGCAGTGTCAGCTCCAGGCCTTTCCCTGAGGATGGGTGGGAACTGGGGGCTCGGAGGTCCTGGAGCTCCCGAGGGACAGGGACATGGAGCTGAGGAGGCTCCAGGCAGGCACCTTCCTGGGCAGGAGAAGGCCAGGCAGCTGGGAGGCGTCCAAGCTTTGGCTCCCATGCTGAGGCCAAAGAGGAGGTGGGCTTGAGGTCAGAGCAAGGACCCTGCAGTACCAGGACCAGAAAAGATGAGGAGAAGTGTCCGTAGCTGAGCGAGTCTGAGCAGAGGACAGAGATCTCTGATGGTGGAGGAAGAGCCAGAGCTGGGGTGGGGGTAAGGAGAGTCTGTGGGCAGGGCCCGCTGTGCAGACAAAGGTCAGGCCAGGACTCCCTGATATGCCCTCACTCCCTCATTCGTTCATTCCATGACGGCACCGCTGTGGCGGGCTCTGAAATTGCTGCGGGAGAGGTAGCAGCACACAGGACACGGCCCCTCATCTCGTGAACATGACATCTGATGGGGGAGAATGGATGTTAGGCGAATAGTTTCAAGTTTTCTGAGTAACCGAAGGGTGAGAACAGGAGAACATGGCCTGTCCGGTCTAGTCCGAGCAGCAAGGAAGGCTTCCTGGAGGACCTGATGCTTAAGCTAAGACCTGGAAGATAAACAGGAGTTAACTAAATGGGAGTCTGTGAGTAGTGGTAGGTAGAGGGACTGAGAAGTGCAAAGGTCCTGTGGTAGGAAAAGGCTTCCTAGAGGCTGAATGAAGACCTGTGTGGCATGAGCAAGGTGAGAGGGTGCAGGATGAGGGTTTAGGGTGGTCAGAGGCCAGGGTACATTATGGGCCATGCTCAGGACTTTGGACTTGATCCTGAAGGCAGTGGGGAGCCATTCAAGGTTTTTAATCAAGGGGGTGGCATGATCGAATTTGTCATTTCAAGATGTCCCTGTAGCTGCTGGAGAATGGAGGCAGGGGGGAAGAGGTATAAAAATTGTGCCCCTGAACGGCCTGTGCGATGCTGCTGTGGTCATTATGGGATGTGATTACTGCTGGGTGTGAGAAATGGGGAAAGAACTGGAATCTTAGGAATGAAGTCTGGAGAAAACTGTCTTCTTCCTGGTCTCCTGGTGGTGGAATAAAAAAATTAGACATGGTCCCTAACCAGAGGACAAACTATGCTGCATCTACTGTCCTTGTCTTGTCTTCTTTGCTTCTGCTCACTGGGGGAAGGATGTGGGACCTCCCTGCCTGTCTGGCCTCTTGCCCAAGTTCTCGGCATTCTCAGAACCTTGTCTCCTCCCCTGGTTCCTGCCAGTTCTCACCCAACAGGTGCACCTCCCTGGAACCACACCTCTGACACACACCCATGGCAGAAACCACCACCACTGCCGAGGGCCCGCCCTGGTGCCAACACACACCCCCGTGCCATGCTCTAGGAGTAGCAGGACCGGCTCTGGGCAGCCTCCATTTGCTATGGTCCTTGTATTGTGATGCCGACATTCGTCCTTACCAGGGTCATCCCTGCTGTTCCAGGTCCCCCAGGCCCCTGCCGTGGGGGCCAGTTTTATACCCCAACAAGCAGAAACTGCAGACGGGCAAGACTGGCTTTCTGAGCATTGGTCTCTGGCCAGTGATATCTTATTCTGTAGTTATAGACAACACAGACAGGGGTGTATATGGGCCATAAAAGAAAGAGGCAACATGTGACATTTAATTCAAGATTAAAAGAAATCGTCAATTGGAGCTGATTGTGCTCATCCAGATGTCACCAGAAACAGCTGTATGCCATCTGCAGAGTGGGTATCGCCAGCTGGAGCGGTGTCCTTAAGACCCCGGCTTTGCTTTGCTCCAGAACAGGAAGGCAGAGCTGAGGTCGGAGGCCAAGCGGCGGCGTGGCAGAGGGATGACGGAGGCAGCGGTGGGGGAAGGTGAGAGGAGGAGCAGGACGCCACTCTCCCGCCACCCCGTTTCCCTGTCTTGTTTATGCTAACAAAGGCGGGTAATGAATTACTGATAAGTGGCCTCTTTTAAAGGGAAATTATTCAAGAGAGCAGGTGAGATTCTGCAGCAATTCATCTTCCCAGCTCCGTGGAGCAGGCTGGGAGATGCGGAAAGGTAAGCGAGATGATTCATGGCCCAGGCCCTTCATCTGTCACTTGGGGTGTCCTCGGCAATGGGGGGGCGGGATTGATGGGTCCCAGTCTCAGGTTGGCAGTGTGGTGGGAATCCGCCAGCTCCATCTCATTAGCCAGGCCGACGAGGCTGAGAGTCACCAATCGCCAATCACGGGACCTGAGCGCCTGGCCCCAGTGTGGGGCTGAGAGCCAGTCGGGGCGGGGCTGGGGCAGGGGATGGGTTGACTTTGCCAGGAAATGCCCTCCCCAGTGCAGTTGGATTATGGAGAGTGGGAACTCCTGCCTCAGCGCAGAGGAGAGATCTTGCTAGGGCCGTGAGTGCTAAGGCCGGCCTTCTCCAAGTATGGAAAAGAGCACTGGTCTGGGAGTCAGAACGCCCAGTGCTAGGCCTAGCCCTGTCCTTTTGCCCTCCTGGCCCAGTTTCACAAGATGAGAAGGTCAGAAATCAAAACCTGGTGGGGGCCCGTGGGCAGGATTCGGAAATGTCTTCTTTGACTTGCATCATGTTGGCGCACATCACGTTTTAAATCTGAGTTAGTTGCCAACTTTAAAGAAAACTCAGTAAACTAGCTTTCTTGAAATAAAAACCAAGAGACCTAGCAATTAGCTGGGGCTGAGTGCAGTTGCTCCCCGTGGGTGGCGCATTCTCTCCTGTGCGCCATCAAACCCACTCTCCCCCCATCGCTCTATCAAACCCTATTTTGCACGCCCGTAGGTCCTCTCAGCCTCATCTGTCTCTAGCCGCAAGAGAATCTGCTGCTACCAGCCCTCGGTGGGCTCCTACTGACTTCATGCAGGTCACACAGACAATGCCTTGCTCGACGCCTGCACCGTGTGCTAGGGGCCCCTTGCCCCACACCCCTGAGCTTCCTTTTTGACGTGTAGACACTGCAGAACCCCACTCAGCACCCACACATTCACGATCTGAAAGTGCAGGGGGATAAATGCCCAGTTTGACAAAACTTTGATCAATGGAAACTAGGAGCTAGTGGAAAATTCTTCTCTCTTTCTCCCTCCCAGCAGAAGCTCCGAGACAGTCAGCTTCTTGACATGATCTTGCAAGATTGAGCAATCAGTTGCACTTGGTCGTAGCCAGCTCAGTAACGTGTCCTCATAGTGGCTGTCCCCCTCCACATCTCACTCGCCTCCCTGGAATTATGCTCCCTAAGAAAGGAGTAGCACGTAGGCCTTCACCTCAGCCTCTGCTTTCTGGGAAACCCCGGAGAAGACCGTTAGTGTCAAGAATAGCCCCAGAAAGCAGCCCTGGGTGGGATTTTGGAGTTGGATTACTCACTGGGGTATGAACCCCATTGCTGGTGGTAAGTTGGGTGGTGATAACCCTGGCATTCGGTGGCATCAGAATGATTAAAGCTCTCACCTGTAGAGTACTGGGAAGGGGTGCAGGTAGAAGACAAGGCATTGGGCTATGCTGTGGCCGTGGTACTTGAATGTTGGCACAGGTTGGACAGAGGAGGGAGGTGGGGGAGAGAAAGCTGCATGGGGAGAATCTGTTGATATGGCAACACTCATCCTTGACAGACGCCCTTGACATAGGATTGAGTGTTAAGACCTAGAACTGGTCCTAACAGTGTGATGGGATGGCTTCTTAGAGCTTGGCCACGACAATGGCTTAGAGCAAAGGAGTAGAAATGCCAGAACTTCCTCAGCATTGTATTGCAAAAGGGGTCAGAAGGCTCAGAGAGGTGGGCATTTTAGAACGAATTTTCTGCATAGGACCTGGGAACTTACCAGCTGGCTATTGTAATGGATTGAACTGTGTTCTCCAAAACATACACTGAAGTCCCAACTCCTAGCACCTGAGAATGTGATCTTATGTGGAAATAGTATCTTTGGAAATCTAATCAAGTTAAGACAAAAAAAAAAAAAGGGCGTGGTGGCTCACACCTATAATCCTGGCATTCTGGGAGGCCAACATAGGAAGATCCCTTGAGGTCAGGAGATTGACACCAGCCTGAGCAAGAGCAAGACCTCATCTCTACTAAAAAATAGAAAAAATTAGCTGGCAACTAAAAATAGTAACAAAAAATTAGCCAGGCGTGGTGGCGCATGCTTGTAGTCCCAGCTACTTGGGAGGCCGAGGAAGGAGGATCGCTTGAGCCCAGGAGTTTGAGGTTGCTGTGAGCTAGGCTGACGCCATGGCACTCTAGCAAGACTCTGTCTCAAAAAAAAAAAAAAAAAAGAGTTAAGACGAGGTCATTTGGGTGGGCCCTAATCCAACATGACTGGTGTCTTTCTGAGGAGGGGAGAGGACACACAGAGGGAGGACGGCCGTGTGAGGACGGGGTCAGAGCTGAGTTGCACGCCACAAGCCAGAAGCTGGGAGAAGCAAAGACTCATCCTCCCCTAGAGTCTTCAGAAGGAGCGTGGCCTACCAACACCTTGATTTCGGGCTTTTGGCCTCCAGAACTGTGAGAAGATAAATTTCTGTTGTTTTAAGCCACCCTGTCTATTGTACTTTGTTACAGCAACCCTGGAAAACTAATATGACTACTTTCTCCAGGAGTTCCCAGAGGAGCCCCTCACTAAGGCCGCAGGGCTGCCGTGTTGGCAGTGGGGGGGGCAGTCATCTCTGAGAAAGTCCAAGGCGACTGCCTCAGTAGGCTGGGCCGATGGTGGAGCTGGGCTCCCTGGGATCCATGGGTAGGCCAGGACTTTGGGACAGCAGAGGCCAGGCAGCAGCAAGGCCAGAGTAGCAACCAGGGTGCCCCAACCTGCAGAGATAATTGACAGTGGCGTATCAGCCATGGTGTGAGAAGGATGGACAGCTGCAAGGGAGTTGCTTAACTTGTATGATTTCAAAAAGTATCAAGAAACGGCAAGCAGAAGGATGACATCTGACCCTCACCTAGTTCCCAGATCTAAGTCAGTTCACAGACCCAGCATGCATTGACAGAGGATGAGGGTCCCCTTGAGGAAGGACCCTACAGTGCCACCTGCAAGTATACATGATAAATGTTCCTGCAATCCTCTCCCAAAGGGGTCCTCAGCCACTTGCTAGCGTAACTGTGCAGGGAGGAGAAGGGACTTACCCACATTTCTAAGTACTGTTAGATGCCAGAACTGACCTGACACTGACAAGAGGGCTCAGGTAGTCAGGGGACTTTGGGTCCAGTGGATCTGTGGACCACCCTTGTGGTCATTCCCCCAGTCCCCGTGAGTGTAATTTGGACAGATATACTAAGGAGCCAACAGAACCCTCCCATCTGGTTTCACAACCCGTGAATAAAGGGCCATTATGGTAGAATGGGCCAAGTGGGAGACCCTAAAACTACCCTCCAGCTCAGACAAGACAGTAAATTAGAAAATTTATTGCCACCTTCTGAGAGGAATTTCAGAGATTAGTGGCACCATTAAGAACTTAGGGGATGTAGACCTGGTGCTGCCCACCAGATCCCCCTTTGGCTCCCCACTCTTGACCTGCTAAAGCCAAACTGATCATGAGGACGACCATGGATGAGCATGCACTAAACCAGGTGGCAGTCCTGATTGCAGCTTCCTGCCAGATGCGGTCATTCCACTAGAGCAGGTCAAACAGCCTCTGGCTTTTGTAGGAGGCTATTGATCGAGGAAATGCCTTTTTTCCCTTCCATAGGGAGGATCAAAAGCAGTTCATCTTCACGTGATGGGGACACGTTAGTTGTCTTACCCTAGGGCTAGTCTAATTCTTTTGGCTCTGTCACAGTGTAGCCCAAAGAGACCTCAATCATCCTGAATTCCACAGAACATCACGCTGGTTCACTGTATTGATGACAGTGCCTGGTGAGCACAAAATGGAAAACTGGGATGTTCTATTAAGACGTTTGTGAACCAGAGCTGGGAGATAACCACACAAAAATCTAAGAGTGTGACACATTGGTGGTGTTTTTAGAGGTCTAGTTGTCTGCAGCATTTTAAGGCATGCCCTTTAAGGTAAAAGAGGAATCGTTGCATTGCATACTTCTCAGTAGTACAGAGGCATAGTGCTTCGTGTGCCTTTTGGGATTGTTGAGGCAGTATGTGTACAGCACACTTGGGAATACTGATCTGACCCATTTGTTGGGTAACTGGAAAAGCTACCAGTTTCGAGTGGGGCCCACAGCAAAAGAGGGCTCTGCAGGTATTTTCACCACTGGTGCCAGCTTCCCCTGCACCAGGACTGTGTGTCGCACAGATCAGAGGGTCTGGAGATGTGTGTGGCAGACAGAGATGCTGCAAGGAGTCTTTGGCAAAGCTTCACTGGGACAGCTGCAGGGCAAACCCCAGAGCTCTGGAACAAGGCCGGGCCTTCTGAAGCACCTTGGCTGTGCTCGAGGGCTCTGGTAGAGCGGGAGCCCGTGCAACACAAAGTGACTACGAGACCTGAGCTGCTTCTTATCAGACCCACTGAGTCACAGAGTCAAGAAGACAGAGTCCATTGTATGGTAGAAATGGTATATTCAAGAAGAGGCCCAAGTGGGACCAAAAGGCACCAATAAGTGAAGAGATGAAGAGATCCATATGTCATTGACCTCCATGGCACCAACACACTCCCTCAACTCACGCCTATTGGATCATGGGGGGGTTCCCTGTTGCTGACCCACAGGGAGGGGAAAAGGAACTTGAACCTGGATAACAAAGAGGCCAGCACATTATGTTGGTGATGACAGAAAATGGCCCTAAGATCAGGGGTGATGGAAAATCCTATCTGCGGGCAGAGCCATGAGCAGTATACATGGATGTCCACTTCTCAGAGAGGTCAGTGTGGCCTGAAACATGGATATACATGCACTCCTGGATGGTGGCAAGTGGTCTGACTGCTGGTCAGGAGCTCAGAAAGAATTAGATTGAAAGATCACAAGGAAGCTTTAAGAAGAGGTATGTAGATGGACCCATGGCAGTGGGCACAAGGCATGGCGATATTCTGTCTCCCATCGATGCTGTCAGAAGCATTTATGGCAGAGGAGGTTCTCACCATCAGGTGGAAAGGATGATTCATCCTGGGGAGGTCAGCTGGCTTCTCTCATCAGCCACCCTACTGGAGAGTGCACCCATCAGTGCAGAGTGACCATGGTGGCAGGGACGGAGCCTCTGTATGCATCAATGACATTGGTTCCCTTTCACCAAGGCTGATCTTGCAACTGCCACAGCCGAATACGCAAATAGTCAGCAACAGAGGCTGACACTGAGGCCTTAAGGTGGCACCATTCCTTAAGGAGACTAGCTAGCCACGCGGTGGTAGGTTGATTGCATCTGACCCCTTCGACCCTGGAAGAGGGAGCAATGCATCCTTACCAGAACTGACACTTCCTTTCCTGTCCACAGAGCCTCCACCAGTACAGCATCTCGGGGTGTACAAAATACCTGGTTTCTTGGCATGACACCCCATGTGACATTGCCTCAAACCAAGAAACCCAAGTCACCCAAGGAGATGTACCATTAGGCACATGGTCATGTGATCCATGTGTCTTATCACATACACACCCCATCACCCTGAAACAGCCAGCCTCAGACAATGGTGAAATGTCCTGTAAAGCCAAGGCACCAACTCAGGGACAATACCCTATAGTTTGAAGTACTGCCCTCCAGGATGCAGTATATGTGCTAAAATAATGACCCAAATATGATGTTCTGCCTCCAATAGCTGGAACACACAGAACTGGGCACCAAGGGGTAGAGGTAGGATTTGCTCTCCCACCATTACTCCTCGTGACCCACTTGGGAAGTCTGTGCCTCCTCTCCCAGTAAACTTAGGATCTGCCAGGTTAGAGGTCCTGATTCCCAGGTGACGAATGCTTCTGCCAGAGGACAGAGTGAGGGCGCTACTGCACTCAAACAACTACCTAGACACTCTGGGATCTTCATGTAAAGAAGACCCATGGGACCATCACGCAAAGGAAATAGTTACTATGTTGGCAGGATTAACAGGGTTGGTGCTGCCATGCAGTGGGGGCTGGGGAAGTATGCCTGGAGCTCAGAAGATTCTCTGGGGCTTCTCCATGTGCTTCTGTGATAAGGATAACCATGACTCAGCAAGGGCAAGGCCACTAGTTTGTTTCACTAATTCTTTTGCCTTAAGTCTCTTTAAAATGATTTTTGGCTACCATCTTGGAGGGGACTCTGTGACTGATTGTATTTGTACCTCCCACTTCAGAAAAGAGGTGAAGTTCTCTGTTCACGAAAATGGAGGCCTCATTTTGTATTGCGAGTGCCAGGTATGACGAAAAACCAGAGCGGATGGGAGTCATGCCAGGGGCAGACCATATCAGCCACCTCTTAGGCACCACTTCAGGCCCCCGTGGCCTGACCCACCTCCCGTCCCCCTGCAGCAGGGAGAAGCTCCGCATGGGCTCCAACAGACGTCACGCAGGTCCTGCCTGAGAGGGCCATGCGTGGTGTCCGTGCTGCCTGCTGCACACCTCTCAGCTCCTGCTCTGTTGACACTCGACACCAAGATGTGGGATGCCAAGGGATGTATTTTGTGTATCACAGATTGCAGTCCAGAAGTGAAGGATAGTTAGTGCTAGGTAGGGGCAACCTTTGACAAGTGGGATATTGCAGCTGGCAGACAAATCTCTCCTTCTTCCCCTGGACAGACAGTTTTTGCAGCTTCTTGGGGATGGTACCACAAAATTGAGCATGAAGTTGCCCTTGGCGGAGGCCACTTTGATAACGCATCCTCATATTATCTCTCCTTCCTTCCCTGCCTCACTCCCCTTGCCCCATGCTCTTGCACTCCTGATAAAATCACGCCACATGAGCCTTTGCTTCAGGCTCTGCTTTCTGGGGAACCCAGATGAAGGCAATCTCCAACATTCCAGGTGGGTATCAGCTGTCATGTATCATCTAAACCTCACATTGGTCATCACATCACCTTCCTGGTCCTTGTGGCATCTGAGTGTGGGGCCCTGAAGGAGATGAACTTTTATATCCTTTGCTCAATCAATCTATGGGTTTGTTTCCAAGAATCACGGGTACAGATGAATTGATCAAATGCTTCTGTTCCCTGGCAGTGGACTCCTGCCTTGGAGCACTGAAAGATGAGGTCCTGGGATTTCGTGTTGTCTTGAATTACATTTTTAGGGAAATCCCTACAGGGATTTCTAGAATTAATCTGTCCCCAAATGGGAAGCTCCTTCACACCTAGAAATCATCTGAGAAAAGAAGGGGCCAAAACGAAGCAGATGGCAGAGGGAGGTTTGGAGAGGACTTGGGGGAGGTGGGATGGTTAAAAGAGTCTGTGCCACCAAGAACTTGGCTGAGCTCTAGGAAACCTGCTGTAAGAAATAAAAGCCAGCCCTCTAGAGTGTTTCTGGAATCTCTGCATGGGGTCAGACTCAAGACTCTGAAAATCAGCCTACGTGTTTGGAAGGCCTTCCGAGAGAAAGGGAGGCGGGCCACCAGCCTCCCTCAAAGAGAGGTTAGACCACCACGGCCAGCGGGGACCACCGACATTAGCTCCAGTCGAGCATTCTATCAGCACATGCTTCCCCTCCACTGTCTTTAAGGTACTGATAATATCCTGGGAACGTGGAGGAGAGAGTAGGAACACAGATTTTGGACGTGATTTCTGCTAAACTTGAGCTTTTAATGTATTTATAGGCAACAAAACCAAGACAAGGCAACCTGTGCCGTCACCAAAAGCATGGTACAGAAAGTGGGGTGATGTGGTCAGAGAGGATTTGCCAGAGGAGGTGGGCTGGGCTATTGGACAGCCGCAGCTTTCATCCAAAAAGTGTTTATTGATTACCTATGATGTGTAAGGCAGGGTTTTAGGCTCCGGGAGGGTGTTTGTGGGGGAGTATGTGGTGGGGAGGGCAAATAAACATATCGACCCACACTCCAGGGCCTTCGAAGCGGAGAGGTCAGAATCGGCTATGAAGAGCTATAACGCCGGTCACGGTGGCTTCAATAGCAGACGGATGTTAAACGTTAGTACGTGCAGGCGCACACGGGTTAGAAGGGGTCAGAGCCAATTTAAAGAGGGGGCATTCACACCGGGATTTGAAAGAGAAATTTCCTTTCAATAGATGAAAATGAGGTAGAAGGTGGGGAGAGGTAGCTCGTCCAGGCACGTGCTGGAAAGCACAACGTGGGTTTGGAAACCGGTGAGCAATCCATTCAGTCGCTCGTCCTGCCGGCACGTCTTCCAGGGCTCTGCCAGGGTGGGGACTTGCTTCCTTTAGGACTGCATTCAGCAGAGGGCACAGAAACACAACTGAAGGTGTTAGCCTGATGGGAGGGGCAGTTTCGTTTGTCTGTTCCCCCCTCCCCAGAGTCTGGGCCTGAGGCTCCATGGTGTTGTGGATGCCCCACGTCCCTGCTACCTCTGTCCCTCCACTCCCCTGTCTTTGGCACGTGGCGTGCGGTTCATGGTCACAAATGGCCGCTTCCTGTCTAGCCTCATAATACGGGGAGGAAAATGGATATGGCAGTGGTTATCTTAGGAGAGCAAAGCTTTTCCAGGATCCCTCAGCCTGCACCCTACCCAGAAGAAGCTAAGAAGCAGTTGGGCATGTTGCCACCTCTAGCAAAATTGGGTGCGTTCAAGAATAGACGTTAGATAGGTAATAGGCAGAACCTGCCTTGAGATACTGCAGCGATAGGCACGTGTGTGCCCCCAAGGAGCTGGCAGTCCAGTGGGTGGACATGCAAGCTGGTACTTTCTATGGCAGAGTTAGACACAGGAAGCTACTTGGCCATTAGGAGGGACATCTCCCCTCACCTTGGGAGTGGGTGGCAGGGACCTCATCTCAGAGGTCCCTGAGACCTGGAGAGGTAATGAGCCATGCCTGGAGGAGAGAGAGGGTGGCTGGGAGTCCCAGGAGGAGCCATCACTGTGCAAGGGCCCGAGGCAAGTGGCGTGTTTACAGTGTCAGAGGATAGCAGATAGCAAGCCAGTTTCCGACTGAGGGTTAACAATGGAAAATAACAGGAATGGGCCAGCATAAAGGAGCTTTTATGTCCCATTCGGGATTTGGGACTTTATCCTTCAGACAGGGGAGGGTCACTGAAGGCCTTAGGCAGGGGAGTGACATGTCAAATATGTACTTTAGAGTTCAGAGGAGATATAAATATGGAGGTGCCACTATACAGATTGCACTTAAAGCCAGTTTAAAGCCATGTATCTGGGTGAGATGACCGAGGGGCTGTGTGCAGAGAGAAAAATAGAGAAGGCTCAGAGGCTGAGCCCTGGGCGCCTCCAATGTCAAGGAGTTGGCAAGATGAAGGGCAGCCAGCAGGGGGGACAGAAAGCCAGCAAAGACAGAGGAAAACCAGGAGCGTGTCGGGCTGTGAAGGAAGCATCTCGGTTGGAAGGGAGTGATCAATACTGCCAAATGCTGCTGATAGGTCAAGCTGGGAATGAGAAGTCACCACTGAATTTAGTACCAGGGAAGGCAACGATGACCTTGACAAGAACAGCAGGGTAGAGCGGTAGGGATGAGACCCTGACTAGTCTAGAAGAGAGTGGGAGGAAAGCAATCCGAGAGAGAGTGAGGGTGGACAGCTCTTCAAGGAGGGTAGCTGTAAGTAGCTGGAGGAAGCAGTGGGCATGCTTTTTTTGAGATGGGCGAAATGACAGCAGTTTGCAGGGACTAGGAGGGGGTAAAGCACAGATGATGCAGGCTCGAGCAAGGGAGGGCCTAGGTGACGTCCTTGAGCAGGTGAGAGGGGTGGGATCTGCTGCAGGAGTCGGTGGGGGCTGGCCTCGCCGGAGCAAGGACAGTCCACCCCCAGAACAGGACAGAGGCAGAGGAGTTGAGAACAGACACGGGCGGGAGGGCAGTTGTGGGGGTGGGCGTTTG
Organism: Propithecus coquereli; assembly: GCF_000956105.1. Taxonomy (NCBI): domain Eukaryota; kingdom Metazoa; phylum Chordata; class Mammalia; order Primates; family Indriidae; genus Propithecus; species Propithecus coquereli. Next base: position 410,127 of record NW_012147412.1, on the reverse strand, counting down.
TGAAAGTTCTCTTTGATCGTTCCCATTTTTTCAGCCACTAGAAAGCAAGGTTATTTGTGGAGATGAGGATGGAGGGGGAGGTGTTGGAGATAAGGGGAAGGTATGACCACTCATCTGGGAGAGCGAAGGAACAAATGGACCAGAGAGATGATGGATGATGCCAGCCGGCAACCAACGCCCACTCGGGTGTAGGGATCATAAATTTAAAGCGAGACCACCAGCATACTTTAGGGATTCTTCTCCAGCCACAGTCGGCTCACAAAGGTGTAGGCACCACGGGGGCAGTGGGGGAAGTTGGATTTAGCCAAGTTGGAAGTTTTGCTAGTTGACCAGGAAGTGAGAGAGGGGCAGGGGAAAGAGGGCATCTGCAGTGGGATGATCGTGGTGACTGATCAGGAGACTGCAGCTGGGCTAGCAGGTGCGCTGGGATGAGGGTTGACAAGTTCTAGGTCCTAGCGTGGCTGGCAGGTGGTACCTGAGGGAGTGAACGAAAGAGACTGGATGTGGGAGGCCGGAGAGTAGAAGGCTTGAGATGGAGGTTAGGGAATGATAGAAATTGCTGATAATGACAAGGTCTAGGCCAAGACTGGGTAGAAGTTGGGGGTGGTTGAAGACAAGCTCGTTGGAGGAGAGGAAATCAAACAGGGGAGAGGCCAGGCTTCGGGAAGGATCCCCAAGAGAGAATCGCAGTGACCCAGGAGCCAAGATATTGAAGGAGGACAGGGAGGCCCCGAGGGTCTGGAGAGGGCTGCGGTGGGTGGTGGAGCCTACTGATTTGAGATTCAAATCCGAGCGTTTTTCTAGGGGGAAGCGGTGCACATATTGGCAGGAAACTGAGCCGTGAGGAGCTGGGGATCCTCCATCACCTCCAGGCCCTCTGGCTGCCCCTTCCTCCACACCCTGTGCGAATCTCCTCAAAGCACCTCTTTAGCCGTGCGGCCCACAGCCCCGGGCTTGGGGAACCTCACAGATAATCATTGCAGAGGCACTGAGGTGTTCAAACTGCAGCAGGATCAGAGTTTGCTAATATTGCAGCAACACAGCCCTGGGGATGAGCGTTCCTTCTGGAAGCCACCGAGGCAGCTTATCTTGCAATACACCGCTCGTCTACAAGGGGCATTCGCACGCCGAGGGCCTCCAGGATGGGAATTACAGAGGAAAAGGGTTGGGAGTCGGGGGCAGAGATATTAAAAGAAAAAAATCAGTATCAGGGTTTATTTTTAGGTCTACTGAAGTAGAAAATATGTGCTCGGACTGTGAAAACCCAATCACTGCGCAAGCCCCCACCTTCAGGGGAAGGCCGGGGGTCCCGGGGTGTGGGAAACCTGCCATTCGTTACTTTTGATTTACTGCAGCGCAGACAAGAGGTGCTCACATGATACATAGCTTGTATATTCTTCTATCGATTTCCAGGACTTCATTTTCTAAACTTCCCATCCATCAGCCGCATCTGTGCCTGCTCTCCCCCAGAGATGAAATAGGGCACGGGCCACCCCATCTTGCAAAGGGTGGCAAGTTTTATGGGCCTGGAAGATTGGAAATGGGGGCTTGATTCATGCTCGCTTCTGCCAACAGGTGTGGCTGGACGCCCCGCCGTGACGTTGGAAGGTGGGGCACAAGGGAGAGGGTGGCTGCTGGCAGAGGAGTGGGCACCCGAAGCCCAGACTAACAGGGCCGAGGAGGAGCGAGGCAGCACCCAGACTAACAGGGCCGAGGAGGAGCGAGGCAGCACCGTCGGGGAGGAGGCGTGTGCTCGGTGGCTACGTCCCCTGCGGAGGCCGTGCTGGACGCTGCTACTATAAACACTTCAGGAGCTGAGTAACCGGCACGAACACTGCCCACACTCGCCGTGGGCTTCTACCCCACAACAGAAGGCCCGGATGGCGCCTCTGCTGCCGGCCTGTGGGCCCCCAGAAAAGAGAACCCACTCCCCACTGGCTGCCGAAAGAGGCTGTGGTGCCCGCACCGGAAGACACGTTGTTCTGTGCGTGTAAGGAAACGCGGGTACCCACGTACCACCTGAGTTCCTCCTCTCCTGCCAATATGCTCAGAATGGAAAAGGCAGCATCTGTGATGTTACATCCACCCCCACCCCACCCCCCATTTACAAAAAAGATTCTTTCAGTTTTCACAAAGCAGATTTCTATACCTGGGAGGAGAATGGAAAAGCTATTCATCGTGTCCCCTTTGAGGCTGCGGCACAAAGGCAGGAGGACAGAAGGCCCGCACGTGCTCAGTAAGGGCACCTGGCCTCTGTGGGCACTGCGGAATCTTCCCTGGTCTGAGGATCTCAGCGAGCTTGGAGTACCCATAGTGGGAGGGGAGAGTATGAGGCACGCCAGGAGCCGGGGCCCGTTCCACTCTGTCGCCTTTGGCTAACCTCCCCGTTGCTCTGTGCCTCAGTTTCCCTCAGAGAAGAATTTCTCTGCCTGTCTTGGGTATTGAGAGACACGCAAAGAGTCTCAGAAGTAACCATGTTACAAACAAAGGCATTATCAATGTGATTGATGCTTTAAATTGAGCCTCGGGATCTCTGCTATTTAGAGGGTGGATCAATAGTAATAACAACTGTAAGTAGAGTGTAACTCAGGAGGGAGTTTATAGAGGACCCCACAGCAGCAGACCCAGGTCATTCAGCAGCAGCAAGAGCCTTCCTGTCCTGCCCGCATCAGCTCGGGCGCCAGGCTTGCCCTGGGGAGCGGCCACCCTACTGCTCGGCCAGCCCGTGCCGGGGCTAGGGCTGCTCCAGATGGCATTCCAGAGGGAACCCAGCAGTGCAGGTGGCGGGACAAGAAACGAGGAAGGATGGTGAGGAAAAGCAGATTTCCAGAGGTCGTGCGTGGTGCTAACAAGCACTAGATATAGCCAAATGAAATGCCATCTGGAGCCCTCGAAACATGCCCCAGCCAGGGAGGAGCCCCAGAGGGGTGGGGAGAACTTGGCCCCAGCATAGGACGGCCCAGCCACAGCCAGAGCCCAGCCCTGGCCACTTCCAAGGGAGAGCAGATGTACCGAAAAGGGCACAGGATCAGGAACTTGAGGACTTGGATTGAAGTCTTGGCTCCGTGTGTCCTGACTGGTGACTCGTCACATAACCACCCTGAGCCTTGGTCTTCCTGTCTGCAAAATGGACACAATGATAGCTAACTAACTAGTTGCTACAAGATATCAGCCGAGAGAAGATTGGGGAAGTTTTCTGCAAAATATTCAGAGTTTTTATTAGACAGTTACTCACAAGGGATGATGGGCAGTGTCCCAGGAATGCCTCCTTTCCCAAGATATTTTTGCCACCGTCTAGTTACCATAGGACCAGCATTCCTACGCTTGTCCTCACTGAGGCAGAAATGAACCGAGACGTTGGGCCCTAGGACCACCCACTTCCCATTCCCCATCCCCACCTCTGCACAGTGACTGTCACAGTCTTTCATACTTTTTGGGCTGCTTGCCTCTAATTTTCCTGCTGAGTTGTCAGCCCTTGTTGACTGGTGATAGGCACAGTCTGGCACACAACAATGCTCTTAGGTACTAACCGTTCAGTACTGACTTTCTTGTTAAGTGCGTTTCCTCCAGGAAAGGGGAGCTGATAGAACAGACTGGCACAGACGGCCTCCGGTGGGATAATAAAAAGCCTTTCAAAGGGTGCAAAAAACCTAGAAATGGAATGCAATGGGGCCAAAGCTCAATGCCAGGCACTTAGAGAATTTTTTTTGGAGGGGGTAGCCTTGGGCAGAGTCCCAATCACAAGTTATCAAATCCCAGCACACAAACTTGACCCTGGGCTGTTGAAAAGAACCAACCATGCTAAAGACCTTATTAATAACGTTTCCTGCAAGTACAAATGTCACAGAAAGCAACAGTCTCTTGTGAGTACATTTGGCAGAAGAGCTGAAGGAACGTGGACCTGGGTCACATCTGAATCTGCCCCTTCATGCCATTATATGGAGTGTCATATCATAAGACATGATAATTGCGTGTCTTATGGAGCGGGGCATGGTTCTATGCAAACACATGTACACGTACACTCCTGAGCGTACACATACACAGACACGCAAGAACGACCACGGGCACGCACAAGGCATATTGAACAGTAACCCAGACAGTGAAACTTCTGGGCCCTTGGGCTAGCAGGGAATTTCAATCCCAGTAATAGATTTCTGTCCCTGACCTCGCCAGAAGTCTGGGCTCTTATAATGATCTTAAATCATAGAATTATAGTTTGAAGGCACTTTAGAAATCAGCTATTTCAACCTCCAAGCCAGAGCATAAAAAAGCTCTTTAACATTCCTGACGTGCCGACACACAGCCTCTGCTTAACCCTCCTCCAGTGATGGGGAACCTACTACCTTGCTTCAAACCCCTTTGGGTTGTTGTTATTAACAATAAAAGACTGTAGATTACTGAGCACTGACTCCGTGCCTGGTACCATGCTAAACCCTTTAGGTGGACTATCTGGAACAATCCGGGTGGGCATCCTTATGTCCGTTTATGGAAGCTCAAACGGAGTCTCAGACACCTGTCCATGGAGATGCCTTTAGCGTGTGGCAGAGCTGGGGTCCGAACCTGGGACCGTCAGCCTCCACGGCCCTTGCACTTATTACGTCATATTATCTTAAGTTATACTGTATGGCAAATCGTTCCTCGGAATAAGTGGAACCCTCTGCTCTTCTGTCACTTGCACTGACAGGTCCCAGGTCCACGCTCTGGAATGTTGCAGCGGCTTCGTCCTGCTCCCCTCTGGCTTCTCCTTTGCTGCCCTCCAGATGCCCTTTTCCAAATGTGGGCCCCAAAGGAATTCCTAGTGGGACATCGCCTGCCTTGTTTGGACACCACACATTGAATGCGTGTCCTAACAGGCCACTGGCCTTTTGGGACACAATATCACATCATGGACCATTTTAAAGAAGCTGCACGTTTTTATTTGATTTCAGTTAGCTCATTTTTAACACAAACTGCTGTAAGCTACTCCTGTAGTTGAGTGAAAAATATGTTTTCAGCCTATTATTCCAGCTACTTATAAGATCATTGTGAAGTTACAGTCCGTCAGCCTGTACATTAGCGAGCCTTGCAGCTTTGAGACGTTCGCAAATTGAATAAGCAGCCTCTCGATGCCAAGTAGGTGCTCAAAGCCAGGCCAAGATTCAAGCGCTGAATTTCGCACCACCCACTAGAGACCTCCTAACTGGTGACGCTGACCGACAAAACGTTGCTCTGGTCCAGTGTCAATGCCAGCCACAGCTGCATATTTGGACTGAAACTAGAGATATGCCTGGGGTCAGTCTTGGAGAATTAGAGGGAAGAGGTCAATTCCAATTCCAGTCCAGAAGGTGAGAGTGCAACTGAAGACAAATCCAGGTCTTGGCATCAGGTCTGCAAAAGGCTGCCGCTTAGGGGATGCTGGAGTTTGAGACACGCACCATACCTGGAGTACACAAGCACAATGAGGCGTTGCAGGCAACGTCCAAAAGAATTCCGGAAGATTGAATCCTGCTGGCCTGGGGCTCCTTTTAAAGGCGCAGACACCCAACCTTTCTGAGTGTGCCCCTTCCTGTCTTAAAGGTACCAGCCGGCTTGTTCCACCTGGCTTCTGTTCACCTTTAGATCTACTGGCGTCAATCTACCTAATTATATTTTTTAGCCCTCATTTCTCCATTTTGCTCACAAGAATATCTTGAAAACTGTATTCAAGTACATTTCTGAAATTGAAATGCATTATATCTACTTGTAACAGGATATTTTTTTCTTCAGGTTACAAAAACCCTAAATCAAACTGGTTTAAACAATAAGGAAACTGATGATCTCATATAACAAAGATCCCAGAGATAGATGCTGCTTCAAGGTGGATGGATTCAGTAGCTCAACGAAGTCAGTGAGGACTCAGATTCTGTCCCTCTCTTGTCTACCACCTAGAGCATTAGTGTAATCTCAACTCTGGTTCCCCTCAGGCTCACAAAGTGGCTGCCAGATAACTGGGGCAACATTCTTCTCTGTTCCCATCCATGGAGACAGAGACTGGATTCTCTTTCTCCAAAGCCTCAGGCAAGTCTGTCTTCATGACTCACTGGTTCAATTCGCTTAGGCCTGCCCTAAACTGAACCAATCACAGGGGGCTTGATAAAATAAATGAGTTCATTCTGGTTTGGCTCATGCGTGGTGAACCCATGCTAGTTCTTAGCGTTCACCATTTCCTTAAATGACCACAAACCATCTGTTTAATAATGGTGCTATGGCATTAACCAAAAATGACAGACTCTGGGTCTTATTTCTTCCTAGTTTTGAAGTTGGAGATAGGATTTACCTCTCCCGTTCCTAGGATTCTCTAGAGCAGTGGCTTGCACATGTAAGTATGCAGGAGGACGCCTATGGCACTTGTTTGAACTCTACACATGGCAGCATAGCTTAGTGGTTAGGAGCTTGGGTGCTGGACCAAGACTGACTGCCCAGGTTCAAGTCCCAGTTCAAATTCCCGTGGACCCTGGCTCACTCAACCTCTCTGGGCCTCAGTTTTCTTAGCTCTAAAATAGAGGTAATATAGAATCCCCTGCATAGGATTGTTGTAAAATTAAAGGAGAGATAGTCTACATTGTTTAGAAGAGCGCCAGGGAGTGGTATGCATGTATTTGCTAAATAAATACTGGCCCCCACCCTTGGAGTCTGACATTCTAAGTGGGACGGGGAGTGGGAAAGGCTGTGGGCAGGAACCTTGCTTTTGCCAAGCAGCTCTGGCGGGGGTTCTGATGCAGGTGGCCACCTCCAAGAAGCCCAGCCATGGCGATGACTAACGGTGTGGTCACCATCCTGTGTGATGCTCTTCCTGAGCCCTGGGATGAAATACACTTTGGCCGGGGAATAAAACCCCAGACAACAGCAAGCATGCTCTTGCTACTGCCTCATCTCATTTGGGCTTCAGTTCCCTCAGCTATGTGTTTTTTCTCCTTTCTCTAGATTGAGGATTGTTTTCCTTGATAGAAAACAAGCAGAGAGGGAATGTTGCTTTGCTCAGGCTGCTCTCGACTTTACAATGTTCACCCTGAAGAAAGGGGCTGACCTTGTTCTTCTTAATTCAGAAATCTTGAACGTGCCCACGTTAGTGTTCGTGGGATTCCCAGCTCACTGCAGACTGTGGTGTCACCGGTCCCCTTCCCACAGGTCTGTGTCGTGCTCATGTTTGCCTGAGATCTCCCACCCTCCAAGTCCCTTTACAATCTGGGCTCACTACGGAGCTCCTCGGGCAGCCTTAGACAATACCTTTGTCGTCCTCCTCAGCTTCATTTGTGATCACAGCACCTGAATTCACCCCTGAAGATCCCCTCAGCTTTCCCGAACCACCTTCCCCGTCAGAGCCTCTGCCCAGGGACCTGCAATTGCCTTTTGCCTGAACCTGGCCAATTCTACCTTCCGAAATTCTCCAGTTTACTCTGACTATGCCCAACTTTCCTCCTTTGTCTCTTGTGAACTCTAAGATGACTTCTTCCAAAACTTCCTGTCTCATTTATCTCTTGCTGCATTAAAAAACCACCCCAAAACTTGGTGGCTTAAAATAGCAGCCATCCATTTGCCCACGATCCTGTAATTTCATCTAGGCTTCTGCTGGTCGCCCCAGGGGTCACCTTCGTGGCTGCCCACAGTGGGTTGACAGGGGGCGGGGCTCCTTGCAGGCGAGTCACTCTCATGCCTGGAGTCTCAGTGGGACGGCTGGGACAGCTGGGATCGCTTGGCCTGTCTCCACGTGTCTCACCCTCAAGGAGGCTGGCCTGGGCCTCCTTCCATGGCAGTCACAGGGCAGCAAGAGGCCACAAGCAGAAGCCACTTGGTCTCCTGAGGCCTGGGCTCAGAGGTCACACAGCACCACTTCTACTGCATTCTGTTGGTCAAAGCAAGTTGCGTGGCCAGCTTCAATTAAAGGGAGGGCAAAGAGACTCCACCACTTGAAGAGACTCCACCATTTTCATCTTTTCATTCAACCTGTTTTGACGACCTGCTTTGAGAAAACAATGAAGAACATGGTTATGACCTCTGGAAAGAACTCACAGTTTAGTGGAAGAAACAGGAAGCTACAGAGAGCATTATGACACATGGAACAGGTAACAATTATGGCTGCCAACTCTTGTGCATTTACTGTATGCCGGGCACTGTGCTTACTGGTGTATTGGTTTCATCTCACTGAACCTACACGATGACTCTCTAGGGGAAGTATGCTATTATGCCCATTTTTCAGATGGGAAGATCGAGGCACAGAGTTAGGTATCAAGAGTGAGAGGTAGGATAAGAACTCAGTTGATGCCCGGCTCTAGAGCCCTTGCTCTTCCCAGACACCATGACTTCCCCCTCCAAGGTCTGCAGAAGGAGCGCCATCGACTCCAGCTGGAGTCAATTATTAATAGATGGGGAACAGGAGAAAGAGAAGGGACCCAGCAGGTTTCTTTTCGTAGTACACACACAAGAGAACCCTCTCCTGGGCCCTTGGCAGCTGCTTGTATCTTTCCCTGACTTCTGATGGGGACCACACACCAAGACCACAGCCCAAGGAGGCCTGGGGCTGAGTGGCAGGTTTGAGAACAAAGGTATCGCCTCCCACACAGCTGTCCCAGAGACACGTGATGGGGAGAAACTGTTCCCAAAGCCAGACAGGAAACCACGTCTCTGTGAGCTCACTCATGACATCAGCACTGCATCTAGAAAGGCCCTTGTGCCTTCCTCCCACTCATCCCCCGCATTAACCAATTACTGAAAACAGCTCAAAATAGCACCTGTCCCTCAGCTGGGGCTGCTGGAGGAATATTGTTTGTGATCATTTTTAGAGGGAACAAGTCTGTTGGAAATCTGTGCAGTGAGAGGATTATTATTGGGCTCTCACTCCAGAGTCGGGCTCTGATTTTAACCTGCCTAGATCAGGCCTGGACACAGATTTTGTGCCTCTTCCTGCAAGATATTCATGAGTGGAATGTGGTCGCTTGTACCAGCTGCAGGCCATGAGGGCCAGAAAGAAACCCTGCTGAGAGACGCAGGGCATTGGAGGCTGCAGAATGGGAGACACCCCAGCCCCACTGGAGGCAGCTGCCCTAAGAAGCAAGACACAGAGGTTGTTTGGAGACTGTTCAGTGGCCTGGCTTTGATCCTGGCCAGTTTCCCCGCACCCCAGGCCCCCAAAGATCCCAAGGGACTCCTGCCTCCACCAGTCACTCACAAACCTATTTTAAAATCTGCTGAGCCATGTAAAAGAATACTCACTGTAAAACAATAAGAAAACAACAACAAAATTAATATCCATCAAGAGGGCTGCAGTTAAACTATGGTACCCGTTATCAATGACACCACAAAACAAATGAATGAAGTGGATCTCTCCACAATGGCATGGAAATCATGCCAAGGAATATTGTCAGTGAAAAAGGCAAGCCGCATAAGTATCCTCCATCTATCTGTCTGCCTGACAGTCTACCTATCTAATCATCTCTCTACATAATTATGAATACCTATGTAAATGCTAAGCTGATAATTGTGATTTCTTCAGGGAGGGCAGTGGGACTGGGGAGGAGGAAGGGTGGAGGTAAATAATGAGGACTTTTGCTACACTTGCGTTATTTGAATTTTTACAAGAATATATTTATGTATTACTGATGTAGTTAAAAATTTGACACATTCCCAAGCAAAACAAAGCTAGAGAGGATGCTCCACTAACAAAGTACAAGCCCGTTTATTCCTGAATCTGATCTTGGTTTACTTGGGTTTTTCTTCTGCCTGGGTGTCAGTCCTGCTCTGAAACAGCCCTCCTGGCACCTGGCCTGCCCCGGTGCCCTGCTCCCCACTCAGCCGCTGGCTCCCGATGCCACCCGCAGGACTTGTCTCGCCCGGGAGCCAGAAGCCAGCAGGGAAAGTGCAGAGATCGTGGCACTTCAAGCTCTGGCCTCAGCCCTGTGGCCAGTCCCTGGGATCCCACTCTGAGTCCCTCTGCCCAGATGTCCCTTGAGTGCCTTTCCTGATGTTCCCTTTGGCTTTCACCTCTTGCTGGGACCACATAGCCATACATTCCATTTTGCCTGATTTGCTGGGCGTCCTCATCTCTCCCTGGCGAAGCCACCGTGAGGCCGAGGTGCGTGAGGTGCCTAGCCCTGGCCCTGTTCCTGGAGCTGTGTTCCCCGCTGGCCCTACAGGCACAAGAACTCTGTCTGGTGGCCCCGTCACAGCGACAGGTGGAAGGGAGGCCTAGGCTGGCTCTACAGAACTACCATACTTGGCCGCCTCAGCTTGGAGCAGGTAGCCTGAATGAACTTGTTGAGGACATGCGTGGGCTCAGGGGCCCTAAACTGACAGGTGGCCTGGGTGTTGGTTTCAGTCTCTTACAAGGGACATACTGGGAGCAGAGCCAGAGAGAAGCCCGGGGTCGCGGGAGAGCCAGCATGAGCCCCTCACTGGGCATCGCCATCCCCCACCTGTCTGCTCAGACCACCCTGACCATCTGGCTCTTCTGACTACATCTGCAGCGTGAGACACTCTGGGGAGGATTTCAGGAGTGGGGCTTCCAGGATTGCTGTGCATGACCATTGGGAGCTGTGCCACGTTCTTCCCCAGAAAACTCTAGAAGGAGGAGAGCTCCTTTGCCTCAACTAGCTTTTCAGTCTACTTGATCTGCAGCTGGGCCCAGAGGCAGGAGAATGAATTGTGTGACTGCTGATGATCAACCCGTGCCAGGACCCAACCCGACCATGGCAACAAAGTGTTGTGGCGACAAGCCTGCTATTCCCTAGAACCTGCCGTTTCCCGCCCAGCCAGGAGCACCCGGCTTATCAGAACGCACACCTGAGGCAGCCGTGCCCCGCCTCTCAAGGCTCCTGGGACATCCACAACCCAAAAGAGACACCTGCTCCTCAGTGGGCCGGGCGGGCCTGCGCACTGACTGGCTGCTTTAATAGCGATGGAGACAGCCCCTCACCAATAATTATGATGGATTTTCTTCTCCTCCGTTATCAAGGCAGGGTGTGCCTGGAATTCAAACAGCCCCCTCCCCTGACACTTGGCAATGCACATCTGTTCCTCGCCTCTCTCAAATCCTCTGGTTATCATGATGAACTTGTCCAGGGCTCCCAATAGCTATTAATAAATAACCATCCCTGAGCTGACGCAGTCCAATTAACAGAAACATGGTGTTCCTCATTCTGGTGGTGGGCACGGGAGACAGCAGACTTCTGCAATGTCGTGCTCACGCGGGGGCGTGGGTGCAGGGCTCCAGCAGCCCAGGGCCTCTCTGAGGGCACCAAAGCCCTCATTTGACATGGGAAAAGCTCCGGAGACACACAGAATGGAGAGAGGGATGGTAACAAAGTCTCTCTGAGAGCTAAGACACTTCTTGGGTTAGTAGCAGCTGCCAATATCTTTTGCATAAGTACTGTTGGGTGGGTGTCTGGTCGAAGCCGACGTGTGGGTGTTGGAAGAAACAGTCAAATTGACGGGAGTTAAGAACTGAGGGTTATTTTGAACTCTCATTTTTAATTTGAGCTTCCTCCTTTCTCTGGGCGGAAAAAAAGTTGTTTTTCCACTAGCAAGCCAGGGAGTGGAAAGAGAGAGTTGGTGGAGGCAGCCTCAATGCACGCCTGGCCTGGCCGTTTCCCTGGGTTCCTGGCTGGGTGCAGGGGTGTGGCCAAGATGACCTCTGGTGTCCTATGCTAGGGCTGGAAGAATCCTGGCTGGAGAAGTCTAGGAGGCAAGAAGTTTGCCCAGAAGGCTGGAGAGGAAACTCGTCGTCATGGTAACCATGGGCTTCAGAGTTTCCCCATGGGAGCAGGTGGTCCCAGTTTATGAGAAGCAACAGCTGGGGTTCAGGGTGACACTCAGAGCTAGGCACCAAGATGACCAGAGGAAAGCCAACATGGCAACTCATGTTTTCAGGATGAGGGTGGCTCCTTTTGCCAGATGCCCCGTGACCTACTGTGGGGAAGGAGGGACCAGCAAGTAGAAGAGCTACTTAGAGACCTGAGCGTGCCAAGAATGGGAGAGCCGTGAGGATGGGGGAGAGACAGGAAACACATGCAGTCGGAGCAAACCTAACACGTGCCCAGAGGTCAAGGATAGAGAACGCCATCGTGACAGAGAATAAATCTATTAACAAGCGGACAAGTGTAAGTAGGGATGGGGCATCTTGGGGGGCAGAACAACCTTACAAAATATTTTCAGGATTCAGGGGAATCAGACCCTTTTATGCTCAGGTCACGCGTACATTGGCTGGTCCTCACTCCCTTGTTCTGCCCAGGCTCCCGGGACTCCACTGCATCCACCTTTTCCTCTCTCCCACACCGAGAGTAAACACACATGGGATCCTCCAGATGTGGGGCGTCTCCTTGCACACAGGGACCCCGGCTGGCCCTCTGCAGCCGTGGGCCCACCCGCCGTGCGGAGCCCTGGGAGCTTCTCCTTGCCCGAGTCTGGGTACCCGACAGAAATGCCACCGTCTCGCCTGGCACTGAGCAAAGTGCTCTAATCCCATGGAAGGCAGGGAAGCCAGATTTTAACTCAGACAATATTTAAGACACCCAGGAGCAGAGACAAGCTAATGTTTGCATAAAGGCCCTCCCACTGAACTTCCTCCCTGTCCATCTGTCCCCTGGCTCTCACAAGGCTCGGGTGCCTGGTGGGTAAACAAGGGAGTCCCTGGAGAGGCAGAGAGCCCGGCGGCCAGGCCCACCGCCCCGCCCCCAGCCTCGCCTCGCCCCTCTCCCCGCCCAGGCGCTCCTCCTCCCACTCCCTTCCCATTCATTCCCTTTATCTCCTTCCTCTCCGGTCCCATTTCTGGCCCAGCTTAGCCCTCTATAATGACTTAATCTTGCCGACAGGGTGACAAGCGGATGAATCGAACTCTAAGGCTTTTTTCTCCACTCCAGATTCATTTGAAGATTTCTCCCAGATGCGGCACTAAAACCCTAGATTCAATTTCCCTTTGACATAATAACCGAATTAGTCTCATATTGTCGTACATAAATTACTAGCCAGTCAGGGTACCACCAGAGGGAGAGAGCGGGAGAGAAAGCAAGGCGTGAGCATGCAAGGGGTGTGACTGTGACGAGTGGGGACCTGAATAACAATGGGAGACCGGAGGGTAACGGCTAATCATATCTGACAAACGAGGAGCATTCCCAGGCTGCGCAGAGGTAGAGACCTTCCTCCCAGAGCCCCTGGCCATTAAAATGTCACCACGGGGAGCCTTGCACCTTACAAGAGATACACAGATCTAAATATTTTCTCAATTAAGTAATGCTGTTTGCAAAGGCTGCTTTCAAAGAGGAAAACGTGATTTTATGAAACTCCGCTGAAGCCTCTTGGCCTGGAGACAGAGCTGAGCTGAGTAGGGAGCTTGTGTCACGCCTGGGATGAGCACAGATGCCCACCCTGGGCCCAGGGCTCTGCCTGGCTGGTTGTGAGCACAGGAGTGGCACCCTGGCCTTGCCCACCAAGGCCCTGGGGTGGGCTGCTGGCGGGAGCGTGGCCAGCTCAGCGCCATCTGGAATGAGGTTTTCTCACCTGTCTGCTGGCTACCTGACCCAGGCCAGAGCCCTGGAGGCTCTCCTTATGCCTGCCCCTCCGCACTCCCTAGCCCATCTGTTAGTTTTTCTAGAAGCTCCGGCCTCTGGCCTCACCTCCGCATCCTGATGCCCACATCACATCTTGCTGGGAGTATTACCACAGCCTTCTGACTGGCTTCCCTACTCGCAGTCCTACCTGACAACCCCCACTCCACTCACTGCCAGAGTTTACCTTGCCAAAATGCAAATTTGATGGCAGCACTTTCCCTAATTAAAAGCTTTGGTAGCTCCCTAAAGAGTAAAATCCAAATTTCTAAGTGTTTGCCAGATAGGAAAGAGCAGGATCTGGCCATCATATATTGCTCCAGGCACAGCCCTCGGCCCAGCCCCTCACACCCACCACACCCGCCATTTCCCAAGCAGGCCTCTGGGATCTTCCCGAGCTGCTCCTCCCACCTGGAAGCACCATCTCTATGCAAAGCCTCCCCTGGCTTCCCTGGCCCCAGTTAAACCTATCACTATTCACACCACCCTCCACTGTACGTGACTTTCTTCTGCCTGGCACCTAAAACGTGTTACTGCTCTTCGTGGTCTACTTACCCATCTCTACTGCTAGCTCGCAAGTTCTTTGCAGGCAAGGATTGGATCTTTTTCATTGCCTCTATCTTCCATATCTGGCATAAATAGGTATTTGATAAATATTTGGAAAATAAACAGCCAAAAAGGTGCATGAAGCCAGCCCAGAACAAACCAAGGTCTCTCATGGTCCCGCACACCTCTACATAGAGGGGCTTGGCCCCGCCACACATGTCCAGTTAAACTTGAGTTTCTGCTGCACGTCAGGCTAGGAGCCATGTGACTTAGGACATTTTGGTTCCCCTGGTGGCCAGCACAGAGCTTGGCCTGTGGCAGACAGTCAGTAAATGTGGAAGAGATTATCTGCTGTGGATTCTGTTCTCAGGAGCCACCCACTCAGCGGGATAATAACGAACAGGATATAATCAAATATTCTATGGGCCTTCAAGCTCCTAGAAGCAGTGACTACATCCTACGCATTCCTGCATCTCTGTCCGAGATGCTCACATCACCCACCAGAGCCTTGCATAGCCCCTGCTCAGTGAAAGTCGTATGGACTATGGAAATGAACATGGATTTCATCTACAGCACGTCCTCAGGTGTCACCTGGGAGACAGTCGGTCTTCCTCCTGGCCTTCCTCTTCTTCTTCCCTCGTGCTCTGTGTTGCCTCTGGCTCCTCCATGGTCAGGGCAGGGAGAAAGATGATCTTTTTACTTGGTTCAAGCAGTTGGTGGTTCTCTTTGGCTATTAAATGACCTGGAAGATGTCCAAATGCAGGCTTCCTCCCTTGTTGGGGAATTTTGTGGGTTCCTTGAGATGTCCCCTGGGGCATTTCTACCAGGCAGTTCCCTGACCTGGCAGTGGGCTCCTGCTGAGCTCTCGTGACTCCCTTCATCTCGTGTCTGAAGGACGACCCATGTAGCCTTGTTGGGCTCCTCTTGTAGCCAGTTCTTTTGAGACAGCTCGAGCCTAGCCGACCTGATGGCCATGGCACCTCCACACTCCGCCCATGCGGTCAGCTCCTGAGAGCCTTCTGGGCTCTATGCTAGTGGAATTAGAGACTGGGCTCTGAGTTTCTATTGCTTAAGCATCCAGTAATGGGTGTCAGCTTTTCCATTTGTAGTCAACACCTTCTTTCAATAAGCGATTTTCCTGAAGCTTCCTCCACTTGGCTTGGGGTGGACAAGGGAGGGAAAATGCATAGTACTCCCCCCCCTCCCCGAAAGACTCACAGTCTCGGGCCTCCTCTCACCTGGACGGGGATGGCTGATGAGATGAGGGCTCTCTCCCATTTTGCTCTCTCTTGATTGGTCTGTGGCTGTGTCTGGCAATATGTCTATCAGGTGGGGCTCTGTAGGAAACAAGTGGCATGCTCTAAAGGGTAATTGCAGAGAGCTGAAGAGACTATACAAAGGTGTGGGCAGGGTTCAGGGAGCCACAAGCAATGGGGAAGTATTTTGAATCTAAAAGGGCAAAGGGAGGGCGATGTTTCCAGAACCCTGGGAGATCTAGCACTGTTGGACAGGTGCAGCAGCCTTCACAGAGGGACCCAACCACTCTCAGACCGTGACCAAGCAGAGAGGGAACCGGGGGAATAAATACCTTGGCCTCTCTCCTCCTGCCCTTGGGTCTCCTGCAGGTGCCTCCCATTGACTGAAAACAACACAAAGCCCAGGGTCAAGGGAGGCCAGTTGATACTGTTGGTAGGGGTCAGCCTGGCAGGGCCCAGGTAGAGAAGAATGGTGCTAGAGAGGTATATTGGGGAATATCCAGCACACGCACTCTCTACAATGTGCAGAAACTTGTCACATTGTGCTCAGCTCGGAGCCTCAATGAAACTGTAGTGAAAGTCCATCTGACAACTAATAACCCACTGCACACTTGTCTTTCTCTGTTCCTCTCTTCTTTCCCTGGAGGCATGGCATCTGCATCGCCAGTATAGATTTCAAAGAAGGGATGGGAGGTCTGGAGCCATGATGGTAGCCTCTCACCCTCTGCAAAGAGCTTCTTTCTTCTGAACTCAACATCAAGGCAGCCCTTGTCCAGACATAAGCTGAAGACCATGTAACCATAGTGCAGAGACGAGTTGGAGCGAGTGTGTGATTATCTGCCATTTGAGACTCCCTGGGCCATAGCACCCCCATTATTAGCACACATATCAGAATAATTAAGAGCTGGCTCAGGTCTGCTGGCTGAGGAGCCGTCCAAGAGGCTGTGGCTATGGGCAGAAGGAAGACAATTGGGTCAGTGATGCCCAGGGTGGAGGTGGCATTTCAATTTGACTTTGGAGACATGGGGATAAGACCCATGGTGTCCCCACCCTCACGTGCTTCTCCAAGGACTGCTTCAGGCAGCGTCCAGCCCAGGCGGCACAGCCTGGGGCAGGGCTGTGGGTTGCTGATGGCAGCCTGACTCCTCGGGAGAGCTGGCTTCTTCTGGAAGTGGGGACTGACTTTGGAAGACTCATTTGTCAATGTCAGAGCCCCCGCAGACGGGATGAGGTCCAGCCTTGCTCGGTAGGGCCAGGAGGATACTCACTGACACATCACCTCCTCATCACACAAAGAATCACGGATCATGTATGTTCATCTTTTCCTCTCCCACATTCAGGCGGGGTGGGGCTGGGGGCTTGTGGGGACACCAGCTAGGGGAGGGAGGACAGGGCATGGACAACTCAGTCGCAGAGATGCTGCTCCCCAGCGAAGATGCTTTGACATGACTCGGAGCCTGCTGGGCCCTCGGCCTTGCCTAGGATGGCTGGAGATAGTGGGACAAGTCAGCCCGTACCATAGGCTGTGGTGTGGGACATCCAGGGCCACTAAGCACCTCCCTAAGCTCTAGCTCTAGCTGGCGTGAGATGCTCATTGTGATGGTTAATTTTACGTGTCAACTTGACTGGATTAAGGGACACCCAGATAGCTGGTAAAGCATTATTTCCCAGAATGTCTGTGAGGGTGACTCCAGAAGAGATTGGCATTTGAGTCAGCAGACTGAATAAGGAAGGTCCCCCCTCACCCAGTGCGGACAGGCACCCTCCAATCTGCTGAGGGCCCAGATAGAACGAAAAGGCAGAGGGCAAGTAAATTCTCTCTTTCTCTCTCTTTCCTCTGGAGCTGTGACATCCATCCTCTCCTGTCCTTGGACATCAGCACTCCAACTGCTCTGGCCTTCAGACTCTGGGACTTGCACAGATACCCTTCCCTCCAGGTTCTCAGGCCTTCAGCTGTGGGCTGAGAGTTACATCATTGGCTTCCTTAGTTCTCAGGCCTTTGGACTTGGACTGAGTCATGCCAATGGCACCTCAAGGTCTCCAGCTTGCAGATGGCCTATGGTAAGAGCCAGCTCACCTAATAAATCCCCTTTTACACACACACACACACACACACACACACACACACACACACACACACACAGACTAATACTCTGGCTAAGAGCACAGAACTTTCCATCATGCGGACTTCCATCCAAATCTTGGATCGGCCACCCCCTTGCCTGTGGCCTTGGGCAAACTGAGGCTGGGTTTCCTGACCTATAGGATGGAAATGACCACTTGCAGGCTGCACTGGGGATTAAATGAGCTACTATGTGTCAACTGCCTATTACCATGCCTGGCACACAGTTCGCAATCAGTAAGTAACAGCTGATTTTGTTACTGTTGGCAGGCCCCCATTGTTCTTGCTGAGCCAGATCCCACATGGTAGCAAGTCTTGGTCATTTATTTACCCAAAAACTGTTTACTCAGCACCTCCCATATGGCAATGGAGAAAAAGACGCCTCAAGGAGTTCAAAATCTGGTGACAGAGCAAAGGAACAGAGCTGACAGCTGTGCTGTGGGGTGACAACAGAAGGCTTTGAAAGCACAGACCCAAACCGCCTAGGCCAGACTGGGATGGCCAGGGAGGCCACCCTAGAGGAGGCAGCACTGGAGCTGGCTCTTGCAGCGTAAGTGGGGTTAGCCCGGCCATCATGGTGGGGAAGCTGTTCCAGGCAGAGGCAACAGCCTGAGAGAGACAGGGAAGAGTGGCAGCTTTGGGGTGGCCGAGGGTCAGTGACAGGTGGCGGGTGGGAGTTGAGCCAGAGAGGAGGTCAGCATGCTGGACAGAGCCATCCAGACTGCAGCCTGCAGGAGCAGGGCATTCCACTGAAGGAGAGTCAGGAGTTGATGTCATCAAATAGCCCTCCTGAACATCATGACTTTACCCAAGGTGACTGAGAGCTGCCGCCCTGAAGGCTGTGCAGGGAGAGCCCCAGGCTGGGCCCTGCACTGCTCTCTGCTGACCTGGGAGTCAGCCCTAGGGGCTCAGACCACCACCACTGCTGCTACCACCACCCACCTCATCCTCCAAGTTGCTCCTGCCTAGGCAAGTGCCTGGCGCTTTGAGGGAGAAACAGCTCCAGTCCATCAACTTGTGTCTGTCTCTTGGAGGACCAGGAGGTCAGGCCAGAGCTGTGCTTTGTCCAGGAACTGATGGATCCTCCGCAGAGAAGTCCCCAGGGCTCCCAGATGGCCCATCTCTGCTAAGGGCACTGAACTTGCCTGAGCCCCCTTGCTTCCTTCCGGCAGCTGAATCCACAACCCACAGTTTTGTGTTAGGAGAGGAACAGAGCTCTGTCCCCTCTGATCTTCTATGTCCTGCTCTTCAGGCCAGCTGTGTGCTGTCACTGCTGCCGTAGGGACACAGGGAGCAGGAATGGGTGGCTCACCCTCCGAGCTCCCTGCAAACTGGATGTCCTGAGCAGCTTCAAAGTTCCAGACTGCCTCTGCCAGTGACGAGAGCTGCAGGCCAGAGGGGAAGGCAGAGTACTTCCGTTGCATGGCAAGGGTGGGCATAGGGGCTTGGGACTGAATTTTTAATCCAAGCCCTGGGCGATCTCAGAAAAGTCACTTGACCTTTGTGAGCCTCAGTTTCCTCTCCTGTACTATGGGGACAACTGCATTATCAGTGAAATTAATTGTGACGATGAATGTCTATGTTCCTCAAATAGGGAACTCTCACCCTGGGCCTACAGGGTGATAGGATGAGAGGTACATACTTTCTTAAAGCATAAGTTTTATCCAAAAATTTTAGAAAAAATGATATATTAAAACAGATAAATATATATTCTGGAAAGGCATATAAACTTTAATTAATCATAAAGATAAAATATGAATTATCAAAGCAATTCTACTCTTGCTGTAAACCCTTTGGGCTATAGCCAGACGTCTGGATCCTGCTCCCTGCTTGCCTGTCACTGGGGATGTATCAGGGGGACCCCTGTGAGGCACAGTGCGGGGGGACCTCTCCGTGACATGCAGTAAGCGTTAGCACCCACTGCCGGAGAATGATCATTCCAGGCTTTGCTTCTTTGGGACACCCTTTGCCCAAGAACTAAACTTTTATTCTATCCACAGCTATCTAGTCTGTCTATCCATCTTTGATATGATAGTAGGAAAACTGTGTTATGAAAGGATAGGTCTCCCTGCATAGTGACTATCCTGGGAGTAACTCGGGTTGGCGGAAGGAAACCAGCACGGGCTGGAGGAGACAGGCGAGGGGAGAGGGGGCAGCTCCCGATACAGGAGACAGACATCTGGAGAACAGTGGGGACAGGGAAGCTGTGGGATCAGAGGGCCCTAAGGAAAAGTGGATGCCGAGCAACACTGCGCTAAGAATCACACGACAGCGCTCAAGGCCACGGGCCAGCGCAGGCCGGGCAGGGAGCAGGGGCTTCGGGGAGGGAAATGATGGCCCATCGCTAAGTATGAAAACGACCTCTCTAAGTCCCGGACACTGATTTATCCCTGCCACTTTATTGCAGACCCAGTTTAACAGTCAGTCCTCCGTGACGCGTTGATCATGTTCTGCCAGGTTTACGAAAGAGCATCTCAGCCCAGCCTTGTGACTATGTCTCCCTGCTCGAGCTGAATATCGCTCCGTTCAGGGAACACAGCCATCTGCTTGCTGGAAGCACGTTAGCCCAGAGACGCCCCAGTTTTTTCCTCTGTGGCCTGTGTGATCGAAGCTAGGCAAGTACAGACTGCATGCAGTTTTAATGAATAACAATGATGAAATATATTTAAAAGTATGGATTTTTAGCTGCAATACAAATGTCGAGAGGGGGAAAAAGCCCATACCCCATACCCTGATTAATTAATTTTATTCCTACAGAAGTGCATAGTTACAGGCCTGGTGCTTGTCATCGATCAGCTGACACAGGAGACAGACACAATCAAGTAGCTGAGAATATATTTTTTTTAAGGCCTGAAATTCTTCAAAAGAACTGTGGAATATGTTTAGCTGGTGCACACATCATTTCTGCCTCCGGGTATAAGAAGATACCTTCTGGGAACCTGCCATTGCCCAAAGGTGGGCCTTGGAGCTGTATGTTGGGGTCCGCAAGTTCTGGGGATACTGTGGGAGCCACAGCGGTAAGCTCTGGAATTTCAGAATGTCCCTGCCATTGGACCCCAAACAACAACCTGAAAACTTAAACCTCCATGTTCATCCAAATCTGTGAATCACTTCTGAAGCTGTCACTTTATTTCTAGCAAATAGCTCTGCAATTCTCTAAAATATGGGATTCTACTGAGCTGAGGGCATTTCATCGATGGGAAATGAGCACAGTCTCCGGTTGTCATCTGCTCAATCCTCCTGTCCCAATTGAGTCTGAGTGTCTGCATGTCCTAGAACAAATCAGTACTGTTCCCCCCTGCAGCTTTGAGTTCTCTGTGTTCAGATTTCTTCAGGAAAAAAAATAATATAATGAATCGCAAGCTATCAGTGGTGAGAAAGCATTTGAATGAACAAGTGGCCACCACCTAGCAATGGGACAGGCACGGAATGAAGAGGACAATCTGAGAGCACCCCCGCCCCACCATGCAGTAAACCTGTCTTGTAAAGTCTGCAACGCAGACTCTTCGGAGGCTAATGCTTTAGTGACTTGAATAAACTGTTGAAACCTCCTTTTTCTCTCTTTCCTTGCAGGTACATTGTCAGAGAAAGAACTCGGTTTTTCACCTTTCAACTAAGCTTCTCATGTTCTTTACTGGTAGGGGATGAGGCCTTACTAGACTAAGCACACAAAATCATTAAGTAAAACAAAACGCTTAATTAAAAATGTCAAGTGGGCAGCTTGGGTCAGGTGGGACAGATCTGGCCTGCAGGCTCTATCCTGCTGTACACACTTATAGAAAATAATCCATACAAAGAGCCCTGCTGGGAAATTGCAAACATGTGTAATGGAGATTATAAATTTCAAGGGGCCACAGCACAAAGTTCTTTAAGCTCATTCAATTTCTTTCAGGCCCTGTCTACGGGCACTGGGACCAGCACTTCTTCTCATGCCTGGACCAATCCCAACTAACATGAAGGGACTCCCGGGCACCAGGCACTAGGTTCTTCCCTTGAATCTGTGCTCAGCCCTCTGAGATAATGAATTGCATTTTGTTGATGAATAAATAGAGTCTCAGAAAGGTTAAAGGCCGTTCAGGCTTCACTGGCAGGGTCCTTTCCTTTAAACTTCAATTGCCGCCTGCCACTGCCAGCTGGGACTGTTTAGATACAGCCCTGGGGAGACAGTTTGCTCATGGTGTAATTCTCAAACTTCAGCCTACTTGAGAAACATTACACAAAAGTGGATTTGGGGTTTCCACAACCCAAGAGGCTGATTCAGCAGGGCTGGAGGTGAGAGACGGGCATCTGCATCTTTCGGAAGTTCCCATGGTGGCTGAGTTGCAGGCAGCCCGAGGACCACACCTTGGACTCCTCAGGCAGGAGGAGCCCAGCCCTTCCTCTGCCTCTGGGCAGACACACCCCACACTGCAACCCCTCTTTGACGAAAGCGCCAGATTTGGGAAGTTCTTCCCAGGATCTTCTGATCTTGTGCTGGAACCCAGAGGCAGAACCTGTGACTTCCCAAGCCTAGCACGAGAGAGGCGGAAAACAGAGAGCAGAGCTCCTTGGCTCTTTCGGGTCCGGCACGCGGCAGGAGTGACCTTTGCCATCCTCATGGCAAGCAGCCGATTCCCACCCTCCCTGCAGCTGCTGGGAGGCAGAGCAGCGCAGCTCAGCTCTTCTCGGCAAGCAGGGCTCTGGCTATAATCCTCCAAGAAGGAGAGTTTACGATTCTGTCTCTGGCATTTAAAATTAATATACTTATTAAGAGAGCAGGAGAGCACTGTCGGGGTAAATGCCTTTTTATTTTTTTCCCCAGGGTGAAGGCCACTTAGCTCAAACTCCGAGTCAGCTGGCTCCGTGGGGTCTTGAAGTGTTTGGGCCTCAACTGTACAGGATGAGAATGTTGTATACACAGCCCTGCTGCATTTCCTCACCAAGGGGTCCAGCTCCCCGCCTGAGGGCCTTGGGAAAGAACTGCTAAAGCCCTTTATGGCTGGGAACCTGGCCTCTCCCAGCCAGACTGTCCCTGCCCCCACTGTAGGCAGGCACCATTCACGTCTCCATCCGACCACTCACCCAGCACCCTTCCATTCTGCCCTTGGCCAGCTAACCGCCGGCCAGCCACAGCTCTCACACTGTCAGTCATCGAGGGTTAGCAAGCACCTAGCGCACCAGGCATTGAGGGTGCACAGGTAAATAGTACTCCCTGCTGTTAAGGAGCTCATGTTTCAGAAATTTTGCTTCAAATGTAGAGGAAGATGATATGCTAAAGCTAGGGCTGAGAGTTCATTTTCTTGCCCAACTATCAAACTCCTACTTATCAGTCAAAAGCCAACTCGAATATGCTCAACCTCCAGAACGCCTCCCCCTTGCCCTTAGAGGATTAGATATTTCCCGAGTGTTCTTACAGCGTGTGTTCACGGCTCTATCCCAGCCCCCTTCGTTTCCATGAGCATCTGTCTCCTCTACCCTGTGAGGGCAGCCGCCAGCCTTTCCCGGGTGTATTTGTGCCGAGCCCAGTGCGTGCTGCAACGGTTCAGTGGCTTCCTGACTTTCATGAACCTGGGAATCTCCGGGGACCCTTGTTAAACACACCGATTCCGCACTGCACACCCCTGTGGTCTGACTCAGCGGGGCGAGACAAGAGCTCCGGAATTTGCATTTTAATGAGTTTCTCAGGTGATTCTAACGCAGAGCATCTGCACACCACACTTTGATAAGTACTATGCTGGTGCCTCCATAAAAGGTTTTTGAATGAATGAATGAATGAATGAATGAAAGCCAAGGGATTAAAGGTCAACAAAAAGTTGGTGATTGTAATAAGGTCTGTGGAATGAATCAGTGTTAACTTCCTAGTTTTGATATTGTGTATAGTTATATAAAATGTTACCATTGGGAGAAACTGGACGAAGGGTCCATGGGACCTCTCTGTACTATTTTTGTAACTTCCTGTGAATCTATAATTATTACAAAGTAAAAAGTTTTTTTAAAAGTCTGTGGTTTTCCACAGCCTCAAGGATGTAGAGTGATAATTTGCTTGAGACCATAGAGCAACAGACCTTTAACCCCATCCTCTAGAGACGTCTTCAATCCACAGATGTCTGCCTCTTCTGTTGAGTGCAATTAATGATATCCTTAATTATTACACAATTAATTCTCTGTTATACCTTTCATTCTTTGCTTAATTTCTCAATATCCTCCAAAATAATCTTACCATAAATATTTAGTTTTAAAGTAAGGAATGTTAAAACTATTTGGCGAAGTTGAGCACATTTCAGACGCTGGGGACACTGTTACAAAGCCAGAATCCAGAAACCATTGCTGTCTTTATGTGGACTCCAGTGGTTCTCAAACTTAGCAGAACGTTAGTGTCTCCCAGGGGGGTTTAAAATCCCAGTGCCCGGGCCACACCCCATTCCAATTACAGTGAGAAGTTCTGGGGTGGGCCCCAGGCACCAGTGTTCTTTGCAGCCCAGTTGATTCCCACCGGCAGTGCAGGCAAGGCGTGGAAATTGGCCCCTGAGTGTTGGGCACACCTGTGGGCCCGCTCAGGTGGCAGGAACCCTGCAGCACCTTCTGAACTGCTGCCCAGTTCAGCAAGATACACAATCCTACCCAAGGTTAGGAGAGGGCTCGTCATCGCTTCTCTGCTTTCCTCATTCCTCAAGCCAAGACCTGGGGGTAGGAAGCACTCCTGCTTGCCTTACGGACTGCTTGCCTTTGTCATGTCCACTGTGCTATCCGCACGTGCTGGTACCTTCTTGTCTGTGGACCTGAAAGACTCTTTTCAAAGCGAATTGACAGATCATGTGTTTAGAATGACCCTCGGTGTCCCCTGGAAGTCCCCTGACGGGCTCAGCCACAGGTAGGCCACAGTTTTCTACCCTGGTCTGACACTCTTTCAGCAAAGGGTCTTCCAAGTCCATGCTGATCTTTTACCAGGGTGAAGGGGCTACACTGAGGACCCTTATGATAGAAAAGGGGCTGGTGCTCAGCTCTGCGGGCACAGCAACAGATGAGGGGCTAATGGGACCCCATCTGGTCACAGAAGGGATGCAGGATCTGTTCTGGGGGTATCTGTTACCCCCCCGATGACGTGGTCCTCTGTGTTCCATAGAGAGGCAGTTTTTCCAAGTCAGGTCCTAGTCCCAGGGATTCTGCAGCAGGCGCAGCGGAGCCTGGGACCTTCCAGACAGCCCATATTCCTCCTTCGGGCCCTGAGGCTCTCCATGCTCGCTCCACCCTAGGGGGGTGGGGCTGGGGCTGGGAGGAGGAACCAGTGCCCAAGTGCAAACTGCCAGCTAGGATGAGAGTAACACACCTGCGTCGAGACGATGCCATCCACTCTGACTGGGTAGTCCAGCCCCTCTGGAAGCCCCGTTAGAGATGGCCTAGTTATTTAGCTGGGCTGGGCTGCCTGCCGAGCTGGAACTTCCAACAAGCTCTGGTCTCCCTGGGCTCCCCTGGTGACAGTTAAGCATCTTGACCCCAGGGACATCTTGACCATCCCTTCCTATGCCTGCCTGCTCTACCCCCGATCCCTGCTCCCTCCTGCTCTCCTCTTGCTTGGTGTAGTTGTAGACCCAGCTGGGAGGCAAAGCCTGCGCATTGACTTTGACGCTCTGAACTTGATGACTGCTTTGAACTGAAAAGTGACTTTTCCTATGGATAAATTGGGTGATTCAAACAGCAAAGACAATTTTAAATTTTGAGTCTGGCTACTGTAGTAGCCAAGTTTATTTAGCCTATTTCACATACTGCATTTTACACATTAAATCCTTCCAATTGTCCATGTTATAGATGAAGAATTTGAGGTCCCAGCACACACAAACATTGACTTCAATGAGGAGCCCACACGTCTCATTGCTGTGTTCTTTGGTGTAACGCTTTGCACTAAGACCTGGAGGTCACTCTCGTTGCCCCTTGAAGGCAACAGAGCCCCTGTCCCTGGGGGATGGAGGAAAGTCCCCTGAGGTTGCCTGGATTGACACACTCCGCTGACAAGCAGGACGTCTAGGAGTGAGAGATCCAGGAAAGAGGAGCCTCGCAAGGGCCTCCTCGACCTTTTGGATGAAAATGGCCTAGTGGGCAGAAGACTGGTTTGGGGAGGGAGGTGAAATTTGTAGGCCCAGGCCGGCCCCCATATCTGAGGCCTTCCCCAGCCTGCCAGGACATTTGAGGAAGGGGCTAACATCCAAGATGGGGCAGCGCAACCTCTGTCCAAATCTGATGCGGAGCGGGGAGGAGGGGAAGGAAGGTGCCAGGGGATGGAGGGGCTGCTTCTGCAGGCAAAGCTTCCCAGGACGAAGCAGAGAGTCCCCCACTCTGGTCCCAGAAAAAGAAAAAAGCTCACACATCAGTTTATTCAATTTAGGATGCCTATCTTACAGTGTCCCTCCGTTAACATTTTCCTACATCTTTTTTTTTTGTTGTTGAGATTTTTTTCTTTTCTTTTTTTTAATTTCAGCATATTACAGGGGTACAAATGTTTAGGTTATGTATATTGCCCTTGCCCCACCCAAGTGAGAGTTTCAAGTGTGTCCATCCCCGAGAAGGTGCACACCGCACCCATTAGGTGTGTATATACCTATCCCCTCCTCCCCCCTCCCACCTGCCCGACACACGATGAATGTTACTACTATATATGCGCATAAGTGTGGATCAGTTAATACCAATGTGATGTGAGTACATGTGGTGCTTGTTTTTCCATTCTTGGGATACTCCACTTAGTAGAATGGACTCCAGCTCTATCCGGGATAATACAAGAGGTGCCAGATCACCCTTGTGTTTTGTGGCTGAATGTTCCTACATCTTCTTATTCCATCTCCGCTCACTAGCTGTGTGACCTGGGGCAATTTATTTTGTCCGTTTCTTCATCTGTAAAACAGGGACAACGGTCCCCAGCACATAGGGTCATAGCGAAGCTTAAACAGTTTGCCGTGTGTGAAATACTCAGTGCCTGGCACGTAGGCCGTACTCTGTCAGTGTTAGCTAGTAGCAGTGGATCTCTTTTGAGACAGGAATAACTAATTAGTTCTTTTTCAGCAAGAGACGCGGCGGCTTGATAAAAGAACTTCTTGACTGTTACACATGTTAAGACACATCAGAATATTCTACAAAGAAAAGCAGAAGCGTTTCCTCCCCTGAAGACCCTTGTAAGAACTATTTTGGTTGAGGTGAAAAATAATAATAAACATTTATTTGAGAACCTACCGCCTGCGGGGCACTTTCGTGTGCATTCTCTGGCGTAGCCCTTACCTCAGCTCTGCAGGGCGTTTTCCCTGCACCGGCTGGGAGAGGTTCGTGCCTTGCCCCATTACAAGTGTCGTCGGAGCCTCCCTGCCCTTGCCCGTACCCAGTGACGGGAGATGGACAGACAATATGACCTTCGGAAGACCCCTGCAGCCCAAAGAGTCTCCCTCAAGCCAACCGCAAAATGGAGATCTGAAAATAATCATGCTCGACTGGAAGCGTCTCCCTTGTCTCACGGTAATACATTCTCCCGACGTTCGGCAGAGCCAGGCTGGCCAGCCCAGGGCGCTGACTGACAGCTCTGAGCGGATCTGCTCCATGGTCGGAGGGTGGATGGCATTCGTCCGCCGAGGCCCGTGGGCAGGGTGATTGCCGGGCTCTGGGGAGAACAGGCGGTCCTCAGAGGCTTTTGACTCGCACTTTGTAAATTGGTTTCATGCATGGACTATCAGTGGGGCCCTGGCCAGATAATAGGATTTTCCAACACAGCTCTTCCCCCTCCTCTGCAGCCGCCCAAATCTCCGTGCAGAGCTCCTGGAGGGGACGTGATGTGCTTGGCAGGGCGCGCCCAGCCGGGCTCCGCGGCTCTGGCTGGGGCGATGCGCATCTAAGAGGCCATGGTTTAGCGCAGTCTCGGAGAACGGCTTATGTGCTCCACAAGCAAGGAGGGGCAGTGTCCCAGGCAGCCCCTGCCAGGCAGGCACTGTCAGCCAAGCCTTTCCATGGTGGGGATGGGAGGGTCCTCAGGAAGTGCCCCTGCATGGGACCAGGCTACCGCTGATGTGTTGACCACGGGGCACCGCCAGCCTCGACTGTCCATGGCGAGTCCCTTTCACGTGCCATCTGCCTCCAGAGGAGAGGCACATCCGACCCCGGAAACCCAAGCCACCGAAATGCGATAGTGCACTAGAAGCAGGGGCTCGTGAGGGTGAGTCGGAGGGGAAGTGTCCTCCGGAGAAACAGAATGAAGTAGGATGAGATCTGGGTGGGAGATCAGCTTCAGCCTGGTCCCACTGGGAGCCCAGGGACACGGATGATACCACAAGGTCAGACCAACCTTGAGGCAAGCGGGCTGGTCTCTTGTATCCTTCTGTCAGTCAGTCGTTGCCGGTTGGCTTAGGGTAGGGGGACTGGGGAGGCGTGTGGCTAGCCTCTGGGGTCAGGCGGCCCCTATGCAGCTGGGGCTCACTCTCCAGAGAAGGGGGCAGCTGTGCCCTTTAGCAGCCAGCACTCACAGGGGCTGGGGGATGGGCTGCAGCAGTCCAGCGAAGGGGACCAGGGCAGGCACCAACAGCATCGCTGCACCATGCCCGTGGAGTACAGCCAGGGCACAGCTCAGCTGGAACCCATCAAGAGCCAGCTTGGTGATTCTGACTTCTAGAAAGCCCAAAGTCTGACGTGCCAGACAGCTCTACAATGGGCAGCGTCTGCAGCAGCCTCAGCCACCCCCTAACACTCTTACACTGACACTACAAAGACAGTGGTTCTTGGAGCTGCCCTCTCATCTTTCCCTGCAGGGACCTAGGCCTGCAGCTTCCATGAAGGGCAGCATCTGGGGGCCTCTGCCTGGGCTCCCCGAAGCCAGGGCCAGCCCCATCTGCACACAGGCACACAGGACACCTATCAGAGCCTCCTCCCCCAGAGCCTTTAATACAAGTTTGCCGCTGAAACACAAATATCCGCCTCCGATGCGGAAGAGAGATTAAATTAGGAACAATCTTAATTCTTTCTGGCAGAGAGAAGCGAGCGAGAGCTGTCAGTTCCCCAATGATATATTGTTAAGGAAATCCAGGTTTAAAGGTATTTCATAAGTTTGCTTTTGCCTGCTAATAAAGAGAGTCAGCTAACGGAATCCGATCACCAGGAGAGATCGTAATGAGATAATACAATGTACTCCGCAGAGACCCAGCCAGCTAGCTCCTTGAAATCCCTTCGAGAGAGTTTCTGAAGTACCACACGTGACGGGGAAGGGAAGGGAAGAGCAGGAGAGAGAAGGGAAAATGGGCGTAATTAGCCAAGTAGATTAGGTGATTCAACAAAGATCATACGGTCTCAGCAGGTGGAAAAGCTGCAGTATTTATCAGCCCACCTTGTGAACGCATCTTGGTCTCCGGGCCTGTCTGTGTCCTCAGTGAGAGGTGCGAGCTCAGGCCGTCTCCCAGAACAGCTGGAGGTTGGAGGCCTTAGCACAAGCGAGTGAGCACACTTGCCTGGATCCTCACCGGGAAGCTGGGAGTGGGCCTCAGGTCTTGCGAAAGGGCTGTGTTCTAAGGGACCCTCGGCCTAGGCCTGAGGTCGCTCAGGTGGGCGTCCGGTCTGGTTGTCAGCTGTGCGCTGCGTATTCAGGTTGGGTAGAGGGGACAATAGCACTTGGGCTATGCTTTGATGGCGTTTGGCCCCTGCACTGGGGGGTTATTCTGTGTTTATGCTGTGGTCTGGGGTAGGCTAATTCTCTGTGTGCATCTGTCTGAGTGATCTGTCTGGATACAAATGGTCAACCTATTCGGCAAACCGGAAAAGAGGACCCATCCACATACAGAGAAAATGTGATTCAAGGCAGTAAAATAAACTTCAAAACTCCTAGTAACTACTCAAGCAAGCTCGGCCTCTGTGCCGAATCTGCCCTCATCCCCACCCTCACAGGCACGGGCAAATTTTTTGTTTCTAAATGGCTTTGAGAAACTAATGAAGGCTGTGAAATCTCTTTCCAGAAAAAGTGCAGACACAAATACGCACCCAAGTTGTCGTGTAATTTCAAGGGTTTGCAGATTCCATGAATCCCAGGTTCCAGAACTCAGAGGAGGAGGAGATGTGGACCCTTTCCTTAGACTGGTCCTGGCTATACCCGGTGGAGACTGATCTTGCCCAGGCAGGAGGCCGTCCAGAGCATCCGCCTCTTGAGACAGGTGGACTCTGGTTTCATTTCCTGTGTTTTCAGGCCTCTGAGAGTCTTGGGCGAAAGAGACGCCAGCAATCAGGAGGGCAGGTCTTGGCAACCACGTGAGAGGGGAGACAGGAAGCAAAGGCCAGGAATCATGGTTCCCAGATCCAGGTGGGAGCCTGCAAGATTGTCTCTTGTCTTGTGGGGTCTTTGTCACCCCTACTTTGTCCCCTAAATGACAGACAATCCCTTGGAAGGAAGAGGGCTTTTGTACTTGCTTTGGAAGGCAGCACAGAAGGGGAACTGGGAGACCGTGTCTCCTGCTGTAGCCAGGCTAGCGGGGAGAGAACCCCAAGGGATGGAGCGGTGGCAGCTGCACCAGAGAGGAAACAGGGGAGCTGAGGCTGTGGGGGCCTGGAAGTGAGGCTGGGAAGGAGGCTGGGCCTAGGCTGTGGCTGGGCGAGAAGGAACGCCGGGTTACCACCTACCGGCGGTGCCAACTGCTCACCTCCTGCCAGAGGGCTGGAGGGGCTCTGGGCCGACTGTAGTCATAAGTTCAGACACCAGTCATCGGCTTTGCTGTCCAAATGGGTCCTCCTTCCCTCGGCGATCACTGATGTATCATGTCCCGGTAATTGCGTATTGTATTTTGGCGGTGGTGCATCCAGAGGAGATTGGAAGTCAGATCGAACCCTCCTTCCCTGGCAGAACATCCATCACACATTCGGAGGGGCCTGGGTGAGGTGGGGGAAGGGGGTGGGCAGTCAAGGGGTGCTCAGATGCAACCAGAAGAAAGTGGAGAGCCACACAGATCTCGGAATCCTTTGTGGCCCAATGCCCCGATGGCCGTGCTCACACTGCCCGCGTGTCCGTCCCTGCAGAGGGAGAGCAGGGCATGGTGGGGGAGGGTTGCCATTCCAGGGGCCTGGACTCATCTTTCAGTCATTCAGTGACAAGCATTATTTGAGCGCCACCTACATCCCAGACACTGTTCTAGGCACTGGGGCCCAGCAGGGAGCAGAAGAGAGCACCCTCGTGGAGCAGACGTGATAGTGACGCTCAGGCGCAGATCCTGGTCTGCGCACTGGAAGGATGCTGCTCCCCGGCCACGCCCACTTGCAGGACCAGCTGCAGGGTCCCTCCCCCCATCTCTTCGAGCTAGAAGGCAGCCATCAGGGTCCATCTCCTCCCACCTTCCACCTCTGTGGGTTCCAGGCCTGGCTCTGGCAGGGCTCTCTGAGTGATCTGTGGCACACTTTTTCCTTCTTGGCTCCTTGGTACTCTCAACCATAGTGGCACCTGCTTCAGGGGTCATCACATGACCAGGATTTTGTTAGGGTCATGGAACCCACAGAAGGTCTGGATGCAGAAGAGGTCCCAGGAATCCTTGGGCCCAATGGCGCCATTTCAGAAAAGAAGAAACCGAGGTCCAGAGTGATTCCTACTGAGATCGTGCCTGGGAAAGCTCCTTGTATATGGGAAACTCTGTAAATATGAGGGATTGTTTTGCTACAGTTATTTTTCCTTTGGGGCCCACTGGCTGGTCTCCCATGGGCCAACCAAGGAAAGGCACAAGTCCAGAGCCCTCCCTGTGGGTCCCCAAGTCCTTCATTTGTCCTCAAAGACCTCACTGGCCTCAGGCCCTGTGGCTCTTCCTGCTGAGACTGCCCAGTCCCTCCAGGAGGACGGAAGCTGTTTATTGCTTTCGTACATGGTGGGGGAGGCTGGAGTTATAGGCTAATTAAACCACAGACAGATTCCTCAGCAGTTGGCTGGGACCATAAGTGCTGTTACAACAGTAAAAGGCCAGAGATGACAGATGGAGCTTTTTCAAGATTGTGTCACCATCGCCCCCGAACACGGCCTCCACTCCACCCCTCAGCTTCGGGGCCATGCTCCATGGGGCGACTGCTCTGCATCAGGGAAGCCTCTAGATAACTAGGGGAAAAAAGCAAAAATCAAAGACAGAAGGAGTGGAACTGGCTCAACTCAAACACAACAGCAAGAAATAGCAACCTGACCCGCACTGTGGTCTCCATGAATAGAAACCTGTCTGAGATGCTGCTCAAAGGCAGAGTAGGGAAGTTCTTCTCAAAGTCTAACTGAAATCCCTTCTGCTGCCAAGACACCACAGGGACAGGGGAAGGAAGAAGATAACTCGCCAAGGAACAGAGGCCCAGAGCTGGGGAAGGGGTCCTCCAGGACGGTGAGGGACCCTCTGGGGAGGGCCTTGCCCTTCACACTGGCTGATTGCCAACAGCCACCCCGGTCAAGACTCCTCTCTGTTGCACGGTCTTCATCCCACCTCTTCCAGGAAGCTGCCCTAGGTGAAGTTAAACCAAAATCGTAACTTTGTTTTCCCTGCTACCCACCGCCCGTGAGCGGAGGGAGGAAGGACAAAGGCAAAGGGATGATCGCATCATTTACGCTGCGGGGAAAGTCTCCACCTGGTCGTAGAGTCGGCCGGGTTGGCTTTGGGCCCCCTCTCTACCAGCGTGCAGTGGTGTTGGCTGGACAGGTCATTCAACCTCCTCTGGGCTTTGGTTCCTCCACTGCAGTAAACAAGCTAGATATTTCTGCCTCGTGGGGGCATTGTGAAGCTCAGGAGAGATCGTGCATTTTCAACACCCAAGTGCTTGGTAGAAGTGGATCGTGGTTTTTGGCCACTCATCAGAGAACACGGGTTCAGGGAGGAGTTAGAACCTTCTTTACCCTGAAGAAGAAATCCCCAGTGAATTCTTCATAGCCTGCAGAATCGGGAAGTTCATCCTAAAGTCTAACCTCATTCCCAGCTGCTGCAAGGCTGTTGAAGGGACAGATCGAAAACAGCAACTGCAAGATGGAGGGGCTGGTGTTCAGGAGAGGCCTCGCTCCCCCCTCCCTCCAGCTGGGAAGACGTTATAAATTTGGCCGGTCTGCTTTTCTCTTTCCCCGCTGCCCATGCTCCTCAAAACCTACAAGGTCGCCAGGCCCTGCTGGAGTTCCAGCTCGAGCGCTGATGTGATGCAATCTGACAGGCCTGTCTCCCGCTGCCAGCCCAGGGCATGGACGGAGACTGCCAGGCGGCTGGTGGGGCAGAGCAGGGTGGGAGGGGCCGCTGTGTCTTGGCCTGGTCGTGGCCCGGGGAGGCCAGTGGGACCAGAGGCGCTAAAAGACAGGCAAGCTGAGGAGCGGGTTTGTGGGAAGCCTCCCAAACTCTCCCCAGCCCACGACACACCTCACACTCTGAGACAGCCACAGCCTTCAGGAGCCACGGCCACCGGGTTAGACACCTGGGCCACCCCGCGGGATGCTGGCCCTGCAGGAAATGGGTGAGGATGAAGAGGGGCCCTGAGTGGTGGCCATCTCCCTTCTTCCCGCAGATGCTTACGTTGTGCCACAGAGGCTGCGGTCGCCCGTGAGGCTCGTCTCCCATGCCATGTCCTTTGACAGCCCCTTTCCGTTCTAGTGGGGAAGAAGAGGACCTGACACGAGGAAGGCCCCCGCTTTGTGCCAAGGACTGTGCCAAGCACTTAGGCTGCCTCTCTGAATCCTTAGAGCCTTGGCGGCCCTCAGGGAGCCCAGGGGCACAATGACACACTCCACTGTGAAGACAGTTCAGAAATGTTTGCAAAGGTGTGGCGGGGTTTAAGGAGACTAGTCCAGGATAGTGCGGGGTCCTCAGATGGGCGACAGCAGGGGCAAAGAAGGGGCAGTTGCCGGCGCTGGGGGAGACCAGCCATCTGGGGAGGGCTGCCTGATAGGAGCCACGGCCCTTGATCAAGGGACACAGCCAGCTTGTGGGGACCCTGCAGGGAAAGAGTTAGGGAAATAAATCCCCAACTTGCCTGTTCTCCTGTCCTCTAACATTCTGCTGGTGCCACCCACTGGCCTGACCCGACCACGAGCCAGAGAGTGAGGCAGCTCATATGTGTTGCCGTCCAGGTGGGGAAGCCTTGGGTGGGGAAGCCGGGGCAGAGCAGGTGGAGGTAGACCTGGAGCAGCAAGCAGCAGGTGGCCAGCATGACAAGATAGAAATGACCCCCTTCTACAAGTGTCCAGCCAGTGACAAAGCCAGATCATACCCCCATGTTCTCTCTAATGTCTTCTGTCTAATCTCTTATCTCCAAAAAAGTAAGGCAGGAGGTCAGAGGGGATGGGTCACGGGGTGTTTGTAGCCTACCTGACCCAAGCTTCCAGCTCCCAGCAGCTCCCCTGCCCTTGTTACTCTGTTAGTCCCTCCAGTCTACACGGGGGACAGATCCTAGCCCAGCTCAACCTTCAACTGGCTCCTGACCTTGAGAAATGCCTCAGGCTCTCTGAGCTTCAGTGTTTGCATCTGTGAAAAAAACAAACACATGATACTGTTCCTGGTTTCATTACAAATATTTTTAAAGAATAAAAATTATACACACGACTTGTGAAATTCTTTGGCTTTAAAGTCAACCCATAAGTGCAAGAGAAAAGCCATTCTTTAATTCAACAAATGTTTGTGGAACAAGCTACAATGTACAGTCATTGTTCCTGGTGCCGGGGACACAACAGCAAACAAACTAGGAAAGTCTCTGCCTTCAGGGAGGTGACATTCTACTTGGGGGAGACAGACCATGACCCGACAAATGAATACTCAGTATGTCAAATGGAGACAAGTGCTATGGGGAAAAGAAGCAGGACAAGGCACGGAGGGTGTGTGGAAGTGAGGATGACAGTTGTATGTGGGGTGGTTGGGATAAGATGATCTTTTGAACAAAGATCTGAAGGAAGTATTAAAGAGAGACATATGGAGATCCAGGGAGAGGAAAGAGCAAGTGCAAAGGCCCTGCGGCACAAGCACATTGGGCATGTTTGAGAGAGGGAGGAGAGGAGGGGAGAGGCTGAGCCCTACAGCAGCCCAGGTTAGGGGCAACAGAAGGGATTGAGAAGCAGTGGCCAGGGAGGTAGAAGAAGCAGACAAGGAGAGCACAAAAACAGACAAAAACTACGGGCTCATCTCACTTTCGAATACTGCTGCCTAATTCCACAGAGAAAAAGTAGTAAATCAAATTGAGCAATACATTAAAAGAATAGTATCTCAGGACCAATTTGGGCTTATCCCAGTAATCCAGGCTGATTCAATGTTATAAAATGTATTAATATAGGCCACTGGATAATAAAGGAAAACTCTATGTGGTTATGTCATTACACAGTCAAAAAGCATTTGATAAAATTCTATATATTTTCTTCATTTAAAAAAAAAGCTTCAGCAAAGCAGGAGGGGAAATTAAGCTTTCTTAATTATGTAATGTTCAGAAAACCTTAGAAACATTTCCCATTCTGTCTGGAAACAATATAGGGATGCCCCTCCTAGCCGGCAAGATTTAAAGGAAGAATAAGAAGGATGGCAGAGAAAACTATTATTTTCAGATGATATGATCATCTCCTAGGAAATCCAGAAGAATGAAATGACACACTGTTAGATAATAAGATTCCAGCACAGTGGTGGCATATTAGAGTAGCAACCAAAACTCAAAGCTTCCCTCCAAGCCACTAATTAAAAATAGAACCATTCAAAAATTAAAAAACAAACAACAACAACAGAAAATGTCTCTAAGGTCTCAAGGAATAAACCCGATAAGATATGAATAAGACTTTTATGGAGAAGCTATAAAACTCTACCGAGTATCATGTAAGAGGATCTAAATAAACAGTGAGACATCTAATGTTCCTGGATGGGAGGGCTCAACACTGTAAAGATGTCAAGTCTCCCCAGATTCAAAGCAACCCCTGACAAAATCCCAACAGAATTTTATGGAACCTAATAAAACGTAATTTAAATTCATCTGGAAGAGAAAAGGAACAAGAATAGCCAGGCGGTTGTTGAAAAAGAAGTACGATGAAGAGGGATTTACTTAACCAGCATAAAATATGTTATAATTACATAAGCCGCAGTCATTAAAACAGTAAGATGTTAGCCTGAGAATAGACAAACAGATAAGAAACAGATCATGTGTGTACAGGAGCGTGTGATCGCATTTCTAATGAACCACCAGAGGATGGACTCTCCGTAGACAGCACGGGGACGGTTGCTTGTTTTATCAGTTTAGTCACTGCCTGCTGCCCATAAAAGAGAACTTGATCGGCAGGGCTTCAGTAGTAAAAAAATGTATTGCTCATGTAAGGAAGTGCTCAGTAGAAAAAGTGCTAGCGAGGCTTCCAGGCTGCCCTAATCGATGGCCCTGGCTCCATCGTGAAGTTTCCTGCACAGCCGTGACCCTCTCTATGTGTCAGTCTCACCCACAGGCTGGCTTCCCCGATCATAGCAAAAAAGCCATTGCCACTCCTGGAACCACATCCACAAAACATGGTGTCCAAAGGAAGAAAAGGGCCTCCCCTCCCCCCAGGGATCGTCTTGCAGAAGTGAGCAAAGTATTAATATTTTCCCAGATGCCCTCAGTAAACATCCCCTCTCCTAGATTGGGCCATGCGCTGACCTTGAACTCATCACCGTGACCGGCTTCATGCCATGCTCTTATGTTTTAGGCGGGGTGTGTAGGATCACCCTCAAACCCATAAGGCCCAGCCCTGAAGCCCAGGCCATAGATGGGGATGAGGTGGAAGCCTAAACGAAAATATAGGGAAGGAGGAAATAAATGAGAAGTGGCCACCAATAATAGGCTACCAAAGATATTCATTTGGGGGAAAATAAATAAAGTTAGAGCCTACTTCCCACCATATACAAAATAAATTTCAAGATGAGGAAAGAGCTACATCAGAGAGGAGAGTGCTATAAAAATGTTAAAAGGAAACATACTTGTAACCTTGGGATAGAAAAGACCTTCTTAGAGAAGACACAAAAAAATAAAAACCCAAAAAAGAACAAAATTGATAAATTGACTATGTCAAAATTAATTGTATTTGTCTGACAAAAAAAAAAAAAGAAAGAGAGAAAAACAAACTCTGTAAGCAAAGTTAAAGGTAATTTACAGACGGGGAGAAATAGATGAAGCATGCATAACAGATATGAATTACTATAATATCCAGGACATATAAAGAGTTTCCACAAAATGATGAGAATAGGCAGAAAATAGGAACAAGTAACTCATGGAAGAGGAACTATAAATAAGCATTTGAAAAATGCTTACTAAAACTCAGGAAAATTCAAATGAACTATTTTATTTTGGTAAAAACTGTAATAGTGATGATATCCAGTGTCCCAGGGGGTGTAGGGAAATGGGAAGTTCGATGCTGTTGGGAGCGTGACCTGGCAGAGCTTTTGTTCAGATCACACACGCCCGACCCTTCCCCCAGGAACTTCACTTCTAGGTGTTTATCCTGAGAAACGTTCCTTTACGCTTACAGAAAAGCACGGACAGAGATGTTCTTTGTTATATTGTTCCTCGTGGTGAAAAAATGTTAGTGACCCAAATGTCCAAGAGAGGAAAATAGTTAATAAAACATATATACATAATATGTATTTGTAAATATATACATATACATTTATGATAGAATATTATTTAGCAGTTAAAAATGAGGTAGATCTGTAGAGAGTGAAAACGAAATCTAAGTCATATTTTTAAGAGAAAAGAGCAAATTGCAAACCATATGTACCATATTTTACCATTTACATAAAAAACAAACAAAAGAGCCTACATGTCTCTACTTGTATGTGTATGTAAAATGCATAGCAGCTGTCTGTGGGGACCCACGCCAATCCCTCGTCACCGCTAGGAAAGGGGCTGGGAGCGGGTGGTGAGCAGGGGACACCTAGGTTTTGTCGACACACACAGATTTCTTAAACATAACTATATAACCCTTGGACAGTTAAAAATAAATTTAAACATTCAGTGTTTCCTTCATGCATTTGCCGAGGGCGTGCCATCTGCGCATCCTGGCTCACCCACTTTCCGTTCTGCCACCTCAGATGGAGGAAGCACAGGTTTCCAGTTCTCCTCCTTGGGGCTTCTCGGGGAATCCGAGGATGGGTTTGGATTTGCAGCGCCCCCTCAGGACTGGGCATGGCTTCGTTGCAAAGCACATGGGTTTTGGAGCCAGAAGACTTCAAAGTCCGAGTTGTGCCACTAGCAGTGTGACTTTGGCCAAATGAATCTCTCTGAGCCTCAGTGTTTCCATCTGTAAAGAGGGCTCACTGGTAAGAAGAATATCTACCTTACAGGGCTCCTCGGAGAACTGAATGGACATCAAAAGTACTGGACACGAAACGCATTTTTTAATTCAGAAATACTATTCTAACACCAGGTTTAGGGATTCTCTGTTCTTTCCAAACCCCCGTCCTGCTCCCCTCCATTAACAAGAGGAACAGCACTGTGTTAGTTCCCTTCCCCTCCTCTCCCGTCTGCCTTCTCGCCCTCTGTGTGTGCTCACCGGAGCTGCACACTTGGGTGAACAGTGACCCCTGGTTAATCGTTTGATTAAATCTTTGTCTCTCCTAGTCTCCATTCGCACACCTGTTAGCAAATAGCAAAGGCCGCCCTGCCTCTGGGCAGCCAGCAGTTCCCCTGTGGCCCTGAGCCAGCTGAGGGCTGAGCCCGCCCTTCCCGCTGCTGTCTTTGTTAGCATGGGACTGGCAGTGCCTTAGAAGCCAGCTGGGAAATGTCTTCCAAACTACACCGAAAGGAGATGTTTAGCAATGCTTCGGCCCTACGCTTCCTCGGGCCCAGGCCTTCATTCACACCTGCTTCTCAGAGAGGAGTGAGCTACCCAGGTCCACCTTTCTCCACCCAGGCCCTGCCCCTGCAGGGCAGATGGAGAGGGAGGGAGAGGAAAATCACTTCGGACGGCTACCAGTCTATTGGCAGCCAGGTCGCCAGCCCCCGGCCCCTGAGATGCAGCTGTGGACGGGAGATGGGGAAGCAATATCCTGCCCAAAGCGTCTCCTGCTGCTCTTCATTTCATTTATTAGCCTGTCGCTCTCCTCCAAAAATCGAGTCCATCACCCGTGAGCCCCAGGCGTCTCTGTCTTCCTTTCTCGCTTTCCCTCTGCTTGGGATCCAAAAAACCAAAAAGCCTGAGAAGACTGAGCACAAGTCCCTTCATCTTCCCCAGTGCTCCTCCCCTCCCTGCTCCCCGAGAGGCACCAGCGCACGCCCGCAGCAGTGTGTGCAGAGAGGCGTGCACGCGGCCCCCGGGAGTCACCCTGCAGAGCCAGAGGATCACTCGGAAGTCCTCCTCTCCAGCCCCT
This sequence comes from Propithecus coquereli, assembly GCF_000956105.1. Lineage (NCBI taxonomy): Eukaryota > Metazoa > Chordata > Mammalia > Primates > Indriidae > Propithecus > Propithecus coquereli. The sequence continues at coordinate 371,375 of NW_012147412.1, read as the reverse complement.
GCCTTTGGCCAGGAGGGAACCTGAATCCCTCCTGACCTTCATTTTTAAAGACATCTAAGAATAAAGATTCCATCACCGCTAGTTATCCTTAAGACCTGGCTCCAACATCACAGCCTCTGTGAAGCCAGCCAGAGCCCTCTGTCCTTCCCACGGCGCCTCTTCCCTGGGGCCTCCACTCGCACCACAGAAGTGCAGCAGTTACAGACCTCGCTCCGTGGCATTGCATTTTATGTCACGTCCCCATCTCCTCCACCGCATGTGCCATCTGTCTCTACAACCTCTACACGTCACACAGTGTTGGCACATGTTAGACACACATCGATGGATGACAGACAGTTGGATGGACAGATGGACAGACCAAAGGAAAGGCTCCTGCCAAGGACTGAAGGTTTGTGTTCTGCTAAAATTCCTATGTTGGAATTCTGATCCCCAATGTGATGGTGTTTGGAGGTGGGGCCTCTGGGAGGGGATTAGGTCATGAGAGCAGAACCCTCATAAATGGGATTAGTGCTCTTATAAAAGAGGCCCCAGAGAGCTCCCTCTGCCCTTCTGCCATGAGAAGACACAGTGAGAAGACAGCCATCTATAAACTAGGAGGTGAGACCTCACCAGACACCAGGACACCTTGATCTTGGACTTCTCAGCCTCCAGAACTGCGAGAAATAAATTTCTGTTGTTTATAAGCTACCCAGTCTATGGTATTCTGTTATAGCAGCCCGAATGGACTAAGACACCTCCCTTGCTCATCCTCCCAGCTTCTAAGAAGTAATGTAACATAAACCCTTCCTGCTTCTCACTCCTGTAACAGTCATAACTCTGTTGGTCTATGTAGTCATGTCTAACAGAGTGTCTTCATAGATATTATTGCACCCTATAGGCCAGTAGTTCTTCTCCTTCAGGGGAGCCCAAGCCTCTCAGGGAGTAGGAAAAAGATTGTGAACCTCAGGAAAACGTGCAAATGCACAATATTCTTAATAAGTGGCTCGCAGGCACTCCTGAGGTGTACCTATGGAGTCCCCTGGACATCCATGGGCTCAGGTTCAGAATCCTGCCAGGATGGTCTACACAGAGACCAGTGTTCTTTCCCCTGTATACACGGCTCCGGGCTTGTTAAGATCATGGGCATCTGCCCTTCATTGGCTCTCATGGGCTGAAGCTCATTTTCAAGATTCTCTCACTATATTTTACTCCAAAATATATACTTGTTGCCAACAAAACGAGTAGATGGGGCCCCCAAATTTTATATTGATAATAAACAGGTCCCTTATTGGGGTTGACTATCCGGTCTTGAAAACAGGGCACCCAGTGGAAGTGCTTGGGCTTCTTGGGATGGTGTCCCCACGGGCGCCCTTGGGCTGGCCGGGCAGCCAGGGCACGTGGTGGAGAGCTCACCCGGCACTCACCCGGCGCTCACCCGGCGGCAGTGGCAGGAATGCTGTGTCCACGCTTCTTTGTCCACAGCTTCGGCCAGGCAAAGTCTGCAGCCTGAGGCCTGGTGGCGGGGGAGACGGGCGGGGCTCGGGCCTTCTCCGCGGCCAAAAGCATTGAGGTTGAACTTTATATTTATTGATCACAGCTTCTCTAGACCTTTACTATCATTTAACTCTCGCTTCTAGCCAAATCCCCTTTATCTCTTTTTGCCAACTTCACTGCCCAGAATCGTTTTTTCCTCACACCGTAAACACATTTCCATTTCAGCAAACAGCCAGCCCGCTGCGAGAGCCTCTCTGGGTTTATTTTTCTCCCCTCTCCTAGAACCTCCCCATCATGGAGGAGTATTAAAGGAGGAGGGGTTAAACTAACCCAGAAGGGGTTAAACTAACCCAGTAAATAAATGTTGCAAGTTCCCAATTTCTGGAGCAACTTCAAGGCGGGAAGCTATGATTAATGCAAAGAGAATTTCTTTTGACTTTTGAATGAGCCGAGGGTCTTTCCATATGCAAACGAAAGACAGTCATCTCTCTAGATTGTCCGGAAATTCTGAGCGTTAAAAAAAATGATCAACATTTAAGAGAAAATAAATAATTAAGAATTCAGTCGCGACTCCAAGGCCAGTCTTCCAATCTCCTCCCCTTATCCGGCCCCACTTCGTGCTGGGGGGCGATGCCAGGCAAAGAATCATGGAGAGAAACAGCCTCAACGGACGTGCTTTCCCTCCCTCCAGACTCTCTCGTGTTCTGACTCATCTTCTAACGAGGTTAAATGTGCTGCACTTTGATTAGGTAGAAATCTGAAGGGCCACCCCCCTGAGTCAGGTTAGATGAGGGACAGTTGCCTGAGGACGGGAGGCCTTAGCACACGTCTTCGGGAGTTGCTGCAACTTCCTGTCTCACGTCCCGGGAGCACACGGCTAGACTACAAATAGAACCAGCGCACTGGTGGAGCCGGGCTCGATAGGGTGCAAAGAGAAAGCAACTTCATTCATTTTGCTACAGCCTCTTCCAGCACATTCTTTCCTGACCCTCGGAGGACCTCCTGGGAATATCTCATAGCTTTTGGGGTTACTCTTAGGTTAAAAAAAAAAAAAGCGCAAGCCGGTCTACTACCAATGCCTTCAATTCTTACTCTATTTAAAACTCCCTCCCCCAGCTCCCCCAGCTTGGGCCTGCTCAGGTGGGCATCTGGGGGCGTCATTTCTATTACTCTCCTCCCTCTACCTCTTCCCCAGCTTGTTGCCCGCACCCCCAGGTCAGGTGGGGTGGAGACAGGGGAGAAATCGAAGTCAGCGAAGGTGATGTCTGACTTATGGGATGGTGGCAGGGCACCCATGCCCTCTGAGCCTGGCAGATTCCAAATGTCGAGTCTTTCTCTTGCCACGGGCTCATGTGGGCTCTCTCACCTGTCATTTCCTCGACTGGAGCAAGGCTGCTTAGGATCCCTGCCCCGTCCCGTCTTAAAGTTGTGGCACCCCCAGCCTCTGGCTCTGGCATGAAGCCATCAGAGCTCCTGGCACCCCTCTGTGAGGTCTATCCCAGCCTGTAGGACCTACGTAGCTCCTTCCCTGCCCTGCCTCCTCAGGCCTGGCCAGGCACAGCCACTCTCCTTAGGATTTTCCCAGCCTCAGCCAAGCCCTCTGAGTGGTTCTCCTGAGGTCCCTGCACTTGGTTAGGTGGCTGGGGAGCAGCCCCCTTCAGCCCACTGACAGCTCTCCCGGAGGGAGCCTCCGGATCCTATTTTCATACTCTTGAGATGGATGAGGAGCCAAGGGTTACAAAACCAGTTTCACAAACTCTTTTCGTCTATAAAATACAGGTAAGGTCCCTATTTCCACGCTTGTCGGGAATGCACCGGCAAATGGCTGGCCGGGCCCCGCCGCATGGGAGGTGTCCCGTGAGCACTGGAGAGCCTGCTGAGGAGGGTGCGGCCATGACACTACCCCAGCTTTGGTGCCTTAGCTGCGTCCTGCTTCCCGGGAGCCTGCCCCCTGCCCACCCAAAGTGTGTGAGGGCTGAACTTCTCAGGGCCAGGCATTCATTCACCCGCAGGTTCTTTGAGCATCTCCTGTATGCCAGACATTGCACAGGGCACTGAGGATAAGAACATTTGCAAGGCAGGAGGCTTGCCCTCTGTGATTTTTCCCTAGTTTTTGAGGAAAGACCAATGTGCAGATACACAACTGCACAACAGCATGAGAGATGCAAAGCGATGGCCAGAGGAGGGGCTGATGGAGGGAGCTGCCGGGAAGTCTGTGTTCCTAGGAGGGGCTGCGGGGCACAGCAGGGAGCCAGTGGCCAGACAGCATGGTGGGTGTCCTGCAGGCTGTGGACGTCACTCACCCGGCCTTCTCTCCCGCGAAAGGGGGCCCTGGAATGGCTGTGTCTTGGTGGGCACGTTTGCCCAGGTGGTGTGGACATCCTGATGCACAACCAGGACAAGCTTTCACGAATGCTTACTGTGCACCTTCCATGCAGCTGGACTGGGCCAGGGGTTTTCTCAACAAACCCAGAAATAGGCACCCTCACCCCTATTTGTAGACAAATGAACGGGTTGAAATACACAAATTGGTCTCTGCGTACAGGAAGCAAATGTGCTTCTAGCCCTGGAGAAGGCTACGTGCCATTTGGAGGGAGCAAATCCCTGGCCTTTAGCTCCCGACACCAAGAGTTTTTCACAACTTCCAACCTTTTCCTCGAAATACCGTAAAGGGAAGTTTATCGAGCTCCAGGTTCTTTGCTTTTTGTTTAGAGACAGAGATAAAAATGTGTTCATTATCCCATCTGGGGCGGCTCAAATGAGAGAAAAAGTGCTTCTGTAACAGGCAACGCAAGCCACCCAAACCTTTTCACTTCTATTAAAAAAGCATGAAGGTAATTTACCGGGATATGCCTGTCACAGTTTGAAAAGCAGAAAGGCCTCTTTTGTCTTCCGCTTTATTTACAGGTGCAGCCTGGTGACAGAGGCAAGTGTCTTCCCGCCCAGCGACTTGGAGGGGCCGTGGGCAGACAAAGCAGCTGTCAGACACTCTCCTGCTTGTCACAAACGAGCACAGCGAGGTCACCAGCAGACACAGGCCTGTGGCTGGTCCCACCCTATGAGGTCCCCTGCAGACACACGCCAACCCTGCCGAGGGAGTTCTGGGTTTCTGCTGGCTGCCCTCTCACCCCAGCTGGAGAAGGGAGAGCAATTTGGGGGCTGCTGTTAGGAAATGGGCGGAGTGAGCGCAAGGGAAGCATCCAGAAGGGCCTTCTGTTTCCACGAACCTGACAGGCAGAAGACAGGGCCTAAGGGCAGCTCTGACATCAGCCCCGTTTCCAGAACTTTTAGTAATAGGACATTAATGTCTCTGGGGTGGCTTCTGTGTTGTGTCTTCACTGGCCCTATCTTTTGACACTTTGATGGAAACTCTCTCAAGGAGCTTCCGGGCGCTGTTTCAACCTTTGTCACCTTTATCCCTGTCCCCACAGAGAGAACACAAAGAGGAGAATGGGTACTTGGTTCCTGCAAATTAATGCCAGGCCAGGATCCACCTGGGCGTCAGATTTGGCCATCGAAGGTGCTTTCTCCCTCGGTCAACGACATTCCTGGGCCCCCACCGCAGCAGTCAGGGTGGGCATTAGGGGCCGGGGACACTGTGTAGATGAGGGCTGATCTCACACCCAGTCTGCTGGAGACAGGCAAGGAAGGAAACCACCAAATCACGAGGCTGAACAAAATAAGGAGGAAGCAGAGGTGTTGGTAACACGTTATGGGGCCCATGGAGGGGATTAATTCCAAGGTGAGACTCAGGGAAGGAGACTGTCCCCGCCGCCACCCCCCCCACCAACCCCCGCCGGTTGTAAAGAATGCAGGGCCTTCAGGAGAAGCCTGGGCAAAGCAGTACCTCGGCCTTGGCAGGGCACTGTCACCCCTACCAAGGGTGCCCTTCACCCACGGGGGCTTCCATCTGGCTCAGCCATTCCCTGGCCCTCGGTACCCTGGTGCCAATGTCTCATCCCAGTGACCGGGCCGCTGGCCGGGAGCATCCCCCAGCGAGAACATGTGCTCCCAAGCAGCCAGGACTCCGGGCGCCCCACAGCTGGGTGGGAGCCTGCAGAGCGACAGGCTGAGAGCTAGACGTGGGTCAGGGCAGATTCTGAGTTCAAATTATGGGAGGAGGGGCTTTGACCCACATCTTCTGGTTTCCTCCATTACAATTGAGGGCCAGGAGCAACTTTGCATTTTTTGATGCAGAAAGAGCTGCACAGTCTGAATTTCTTAACATGATCTTCACAGCCTTCCCAATCGGGTGCTGGGCTGACTCCTCCCCGTAAATTCCCACCCCACCCCTCTCTGTACCCCGTGCTCCAACCCCAGTGAGCAGTTTCTTATTTCCCTAAGCGTGTCACATCTGCCTGTGCTCTCCTTGGGGACCTCCCGGGCTGGGCATAAACCTGCTCTTTCCTTGGCGCTTCGTCCTTTCGGAGACACCTTTGCCCTCACTGTGTCTCCAAGGCAGGTGTGCTTATTCCCACTCTCCAGCCGGGGGCTGGGGCCCAGAGAAGTTGGGCGGCTGCTTCGATGGAAGCCGTGTCTCACTCTCCCGTCTCCTAATTCTGAGCCCGGGACTCCATCCCCCACCACAGTGGCTCTAACCTGTTAATTTCCCAGGATCTCTTTTATTGTTTCTCCTTCCACAGACCCCAGGGACTCCTATGATGTCATCCCCAGCCAATCTGAGCTCCTGAGCAGCGTGAGATAACCACTGTTAGTACGCTGCCGCGTTGACACAATCCCAGCTAAAAGCAAAGAACCCGATGTCTTAGTCGGGCTGTGCAGGCCTCGCGCAGATAACAGTATGTGATTTCTGCGGGCTATTTCAGACACTGACAGAAGCTCTCAGAGCCTTATTACTATTTTCCCTGGGGGTCCAAAGACCTTGGGAACTACTGTACTATTTCTGCAGTGACCACAATTTTCCGGAGAAAAATCAGGACTCACGGTGTGACAACTATGAGAACACGTGGGGGGTGATGGGACCGGCTGTATGACATCTATACTGTTTCAAAAAATCTGGAGCAGATGGCTGTTCATTCATCACTGATTTGCTCATTTATTAAGCACCTACTCTGTGCTGAGTGCTGCACTGGGTGCTGGGTAGTGAAGACCAGAACATGGCTTCTGCCTCCGGAGAACAACCGGTCAGTTTACATATAAGGACCCTGTAAGGTGTGCAGCAGAAGAAAGAGTGAGAGTCCGGGGGGATTACGAAAGGCCACCTGGAGAAGGTGGCATCTGAGCCTAGTTTTGAAAAAGAAGCAGAAATTTGCCATGAATAGGAACAGAAGGTTAAGAGGGAAGAGCATGAATAAAGGCTTCATGGCATGAAATAGCAAAGGTTCAGGGGCAGTCCCCTGAGATCTTTATAAGATGAACTCAGAGACGGAGAAAGAGATGGGGAGAGATGAAGCTGGAGGGCAGGAAGGAGCCAGCCTGGGGGCCTGCGTCAGCCCACCCCTGCCCCCACCCGCACGCCCCGCCTTGGCTGACCCATAACAGCCAGACTTGGGCACCACCACATGTTCCAGGACATCCTCCTGACCTCCACCGTCTGGTTTTCTGCCTGCCTCTGCGATTCCGGGCTCTGGGGGCGCATGAATCCATTCATTCCCTCATCCCAGCGAAAAACGAGACAGAAGTAGTCCCTGCCCTTTTGCGGTGTTTAGTCTAATAGAGGAGCCAAACATTAACCCAGTAACCAAATGCATAAAGGTAACTTACAAATATCAAATATAATCTCTAGGTGATTTTTAAAAAATTAGAAATATCCAATGGAAATTGTAGGAAGTGCTACAAAGACGAGCTACATACCTGGTGCTATAAAAGCTTAAGAAAGACTCAACCACTCAGAGAGATGGGGAAGGCTTTCCAGAAGTAATAAAAACTGAGCTGAGACTGTTGGACAAATAGAAGTTAATACCGTGCTTGCTTTTGGCCCCTGTGAGGTTGCTAACCTATTTGAACTCCCTTTTTTGGTATTGGACTTAGCAACTTACTGAGCCCCAGGCTTTGCTTGGTCCCCTGACTTGGCTAACTCCTCCAGCCTGGCCTGAGAGAGCCCTTTTTCCTACCTCAACCTAACTCCTGCCCCTCCCAGGGCGAACTCTGACCTTACGGCAAAGGAGAGCCATTTGGGGGCTTCCAGCAGGGACTGCCATCTCCAGCCCAGAGTCCTCCCGCGAGTATCCAGGTACACCCCCTGTTTGGGTGAAGGCCTCCCAAGCCGAACCTGTCCAAACCATACTCTCACCGGCCCCACCCTGCCCGCTGGCCAGACCTCCCTGGGTCTTCTCTGTATAAGGAAGTGGCAGTTCCAACCTTCCAGATGTTCAACCAAAATCCTTGGACTCAGTCTTGGCTCCTCCTCAGTCTCGGCACTCCACGTGCAATCTGTCACAAATTCCTCATCCATTCTCCTTCAGAATATATCTCCCCGGTCTGGCCCCTTCTCACCACTCCACAGCTGCAGGCCAGGTCCAAGCTGCCACCCCCTTTGACCTGAACTGTTGCAGTCGCCTTCTAATTGTTGTAGACTCTTCTTCAGCAGCAGTCTGAGTGACTCGCCAAGACAAACGTTGGATCCTGCCCCACTCCCTGCTCTGCCCCCTCTGATGGCTTCCGTCTCACTCACAGTCAAAGCCAAAGTCCTCACAATGGCCCACGAGATGCTCTGCCGTCTGCCCTCCCAACACTTCTCTGTCCTCACATTGACCGTTCTCCTCTCCAGCCATGCTGGCCTCGTTGCTCCGCAGACCCAGAAAGCACGCGGTTCCCTCCATCTGGAGTGCCCTCCCTCCACCCCCAGATACTCACAGGGCTCACTCTCACTCTCTTTGTCTTTGCTCAAATGTCACCTTTTCAGAGACACCTTCTCTGTGCCCCTCTACAGCACAGCACTGCCCTGCGGGCACCTTTTATCCCCTTATCCTTCTTTATTCTCCTTCCTAGAACCCGCCATCACCTGACATAGAATTATTTGTTTATTTGTTTATTGTCTGTCCTCCCCACCCCATCCACCCAACTAGAAGGTAAATTCCAGCAGGAAGAGTCTATTTATATCATTCATTTCCATATCCCTAACACTTAGACATACGTATTATGTCTGGAACATAATAGGCACACGAGAAACATTTGTTGAATGAATAAATGTTTGACTCTGTGTTTTTAAGGGGTCACTTTGGGTGGGAAAAGGAACAGAGAGGGACAGCCCTGGGGACCGTGAGTGACCTGGGAGCTTCATGCAGTCCCTCAGGGAGGTAAAGTTGGAGACAAGGGAGAAGAAAGGATGCCCTTGAGGAAAAATTGAGATGCAGAGTTGGCAGGACCTGGAGGCTGCCTGAGTCAGGGGAGGGACACAGCAGGATCCAGGCTCTCCAGGCCCTGCCTCAGTCACCGAGCAGCTGTTAATGCCTCTGACCAAGAGAGGAGGTGCAGCAGGTTGAGCAGGTTTGGAGGGAAGATGAGGAGCTGGCTTTAGAAAGGTGGAGGGTGAGATGACAGAGGACATCCAGGAGGGGTGGCCAGTAGGCAGCTGAATGGACAGGTCTGGGTCTCAGCAATGCACCAGGAATGGAGATGTGGTCCATTGGCACAGTGGCACAGTGGTGCCTTTTAAAGTAAACGGTGTGTATTGAGTCACTTGGGAAGACAGCATAGAGTGAGAAGAGGCCACATCCCTAGGGAGCATGGACATGCGAGGAAAGAGGAGAGAGTAAGAAATAGAGACTAAGAGAAACTGGTGGGAGAAGTGGGGGGGACAAGTGTGTCACGGTAATAAAGGAAGGATGGAGTGTTCAGAAGAAGGAAGCGGTTAACAGTGTCCAATGCCAGGGACAGTAACAGAAGGATGAGAGCTGAGAAGGGCCTGCTCATCGTGCAGCATGGAGGTCAGATATGGCCTTGGCCGGACAAGAGTCATAGCATGCGAGAGCGGAAGTCGGGCTACTTCTGTGGAAGAGACATGAGAAACAAGAAAAAAGAAGCAGCGAGGAGAGACTAGTGTTTCAAAGAACTTGGCTGAGAAAAGGGAGGAGAAAGGGCACTAACTACAAAGGAACCTTGGTGGTCAAGAGCTTTGTTTCACCACATGGGATGACTTGAGCATCTTTATGGGCTTGGGTTAGGAGCCAGAGGGGAGTCAGGTGGACTCCAGGTGGCGAGGGGCTGCCGAAGGAGTGTAGTCCTGGTTGGAGGGACAGAGAAGATGCACACAACAGAGAGAAGGTGTGGTGGGGGCAGAAGGGGCCCCGGAGCCCACACTGTAACCATAGCCCAGCGACCTGCACCAAGGCTGGAAGATGGGACAGGGACAGGTGGAAAATACAGAGGACTCCTGCAGCTGAAACCTGTGAACTAGGGCGCAGCCAGCAACTGAGTGATGGATACAGTGTTGAAGGGGGGACTGACATTGGCCAGACCAAGTGGGTGAGTAAAGGGAGACCTTTTGGAGGAATCAAAATTTAAGAAGAATATTGAAGAATACCGGGCTTGGGAAAGGACCTCCTGGTCCATGGAAAGGGCTGGTTTGGATCTTTGGAGAAAGGCAGAGGAGGAGGTAGAGAAAGCCATGCTTGGCAAAAAGAGGCTTGCAGGCAGGTGCACAGAGGGAGAGCGTAGAGATCTCTAGTGCAGAGATCAGAACGTGAACTAGGAAGGCAAGACACTAAGTTCACACTGGGCTCAGTTACTACCTTGCTGTGTGTCTTTGGGCAAGGTATTTAATCTCTCAGTGTCTCGGTTTCCTCATCTGTACAATGGAGATCATAGCATGTGATGTGCTTGGTGCTATTATTCTTCAGGGAGTTGTAGCACAACTCGTAATTTAATGCTCAGATAGCCTCATGGGCCCACAGTCTATCCATATAGTATGCAGACAGACAGATAGCTAGAGACAGGTGTCCAACAACATTTATCACTTATACCTACTTTCTACACTGGCGGTTTCCAACATTTTTGGCACCAGGGACTAGTTCCATGGCTGGGGCGTGGGGGCGGGATGGCGGAATTGGTTTCAGGATGATTCAAGCACATTACATTTTTTGTGCACTTTATTTCTATTATTATTACATTGTCACTTGCCACTCACCAATAGGGTTTTCATATGAGTCTGCTTGCAATTGATTTATTATGGTCTCTGTGCAGTCAAACCTCTCTGCTAATAATGATCTATATTTGCAGCCACTGCCCAGCGCTAGCATCACGGCCTCAGCTCTGGCTCAGATCATCAGGCATTAGATTCTCACAAGGAGTGCACAACCTAGATCCCTCGCATGCGCAGTTTACAGCAGGGATCACGCTCCTATGAGAATCTAATGCCGCTGCTGATCTGACAGGAAGTGGAGCTCAGGTGATGATGCCAGTGATGGGGAGCAGCTGCAAATACAGATGAAGCTTCACTTGCTTGCCTGCTGCTCACCTCCTGCTGTGCAGCCTGGTTCCTAACAGGCCACAGACCAGTACTGGTCCGTGGTCCAGGGTTTTGGGGATCACAGTCCTAAATTATCAGGAAATATAATTTGGCCACCTTTGCCTCTGAGGCAGGAAAACAGTGAAATTGCTCACTTCTAAACTCTCAGTCCTAAAATTGGGGCATCTAGGTGGTTGCTGTGCCTGTAGGAATGGAGAGGACAGCAGAAAACTGTAGATGCCAAGTGTCTAAATCATCACCTTCCCGGCAGATCTTTGGCTCAAAGAAACACAGTAATAAAAGGCTTGAAGATCCAATAGAAAAATGTGGGGATTTTGAGTAGCATTTCCTCCCTCCCAACTCCCCTCCAGCCCCTAGAAGAGATGCTTGTCTTCCTTCCAATATTCATTTTCCTCCTCTTTCAAAGCAAAAAAACTTTCCTGGGCATGTGGCCACCAGAGTAGAGGCTGCATACCCTGCCTCCCTTGCAGCTAAGTGTGGCCATGTGACTAAGTTCTGGCCAATGGCGTGCAAGCAGAAGTATTGTGTGGCAGCTTCCAAGAACATTCCTTAAAATACATCTGGCATGTGTGCCCTTTGCCCTCTATTTGTCCTTTCTCCATGAAGCCACCTGGCATGTGGATATGATGACAGCCATCTTAGATAGTGAAAACAGAGCTGCACCATAGAGATGGCAGAACAGCGAGTTGGCAGGATTACGGAGCCCTGGGGAGTGTGTGGACCAGTTTCCATCCCTGATATTCCCTGCTGCCTCCAGATGTTCACATGAGAAAAATATCAACTCCCATCAATAAAGCCGCTGTTACTTTGGTTACTTGTAGCTGAATCTGATCCTAGTGAAGCACAACCACCCAGGCAGCTCAGATGCTGGGACCATTTTCTGTAGCAATATTGACTGTCCCTAATTCAAATGAGTGAACAGAGAGGATCTACCGCTCCTGACCCCCTAGCCTCCATCTGGCCAGAAACTTCCTTGGAATAATAATAGCAACCTGTGTAGTGCTTTGTTATTCACAATGTGCTTCCTCAAACAGGAGCTCATTAGTTTCTCCCAGAAACTCTGTGAGGCGGCCAGGGTTGGTGTTTCTGTGCTTTCCATTTTCAGAGATAAGAGAACTCAGGGAAAGGAGTTTAAGTATTTTGCATGTAACACACAGTCGATAGGAGTAAAGTCAAGAAACCTGAATCTCCCAGTTCCAAGCCCAGAGCTTTTGCCAGCACAGAGCTGGCAGCCTGAAGGTGGTTCAGTGCAGAAAGAACTGGGAAAAGAAGGGTCTTAGGGCCAGAAGGGTACAGCGTGGGACTTTTTTTAAAGTTACATTAATTCTTTTAGACTTTTTTATTGTGGCAAAAAAGAAAACCACATATAACATGAGATCTACCCTCCTAACAAATTTTTAAGAGTACAAGACATTATTGTGAACAATAAGAACAACGATGTGTAGCAGATCTCTAGAATTTTCCATCTGCATGACTAAAACGCCGTACTTACTGAACAACTGTCCACTTCCTCCTCCCCACCCTCTCCTGTCCATCACAATTCTACTTTTTGCTTCTATGAGTTTGACTATAGTTACCTCATACGAGTGGAATCCCCCCTGCGGTATTTGCCCTTCTGCAACTGGCTTATTTCACTTAGCATAATGACCTCGAAGTTCATCCATGTTGTCGCTTATGACAGGTTTTTCTTCTTTTTTAAAGATGAGTAGTATTCCATGGCGGCATTATTCACAATAGCCAAGATGTGGAAGCAACCTAAACGTCCACTGGTGGGTGAATGGGTAAAGCGAATGCGGTGTGCACATACACTGAGGCTGCCTAACCTCGCCCAGGCGGCACATCACGCCTCCAGTTGCATGTGTAGGTAACCAGAGGCCGGAGCGAACTTCCAAAGATGGCTGGAGAAGACTTCCTCTAGGGCTTCACCCAAGGGTTTGGCATCTACAGCAGGCACCTTGCTAGGTACTGCTGGGGAAACAAGAGGTCTAGGAGGTTACGGAATGAGAGGGAGAACGTCACTTACAACGCGAGGCAGAAAGCAACACGTGCCACTGAAGAGGTAGAGATGACGGTCAAAGGAATCCAGTTCAGCCAATGTCTTCTGTCCGCTCTCAACCAAAGGCTGGGTTTGAGGTGCTGAGAACACAGGGGTGAAGAGGACAGCACGGTTCCTGCCTCCTGGGCTTCCCATCTGGCTCCGTCACCCTCCCAAGAGCCAATGGATCCCGGAGGAGGCAGCTTTGAAGCCTGGGAGATACTTGGATATGTGAAGACAGGCCTGGGGTAGGAGAGACAAAGAAAGACACCTGTGCAGGACTCAAAGACGTGTAAGTCAGGGCTTCCAAGTCAAGCATGAGCCCAACTATGCAAAGTTGCCCATGCCAGGTGCCCAGGGCTACAGCAGTGGCAGTGCATGCCCTCAGAGTTCCAGAAGTAGGGGTTGGAGTGGTCAAGGTGGACTTCATGGAGGAGGTGAGACTTCAGCTGGGACTTACAGAATGGGTAGGGTTGAGGTGGAGGGCACAGGGAGGAGGTTTCCTGTGTATTATGAGTAAAGGCTGAAATGCACACCGCGGTGGTAGGTGAGGGAAGAATGACTCATTGGGGCTGAGCGGAGGGCTCAGGCTGAGGAGTAAATAGTGGGGACAGTGTCTCTGGCAGGTCCATTTGGAACTGAACACCAGGCCAGGAGGCTTGGGCCTTATTCCCTAGGTACAGGAGTGACGAGGTCAGAGTGGTGTCTAAGCTTCAAAGAGGCTTCTGGTAGAATGTGCTGGGTGTTGGGCCGTTACGTAGTGGCAGGGAGCAGGGCTGGGTGCAAGAGGTGGCAAGAAGGAGGAACTCACCAGCCCTAGGGTGTCTCCAACAGAGAGGACGTCATTCCCGGTCAGACAGCTTCCAGAACTTCCAAGCCTAGCTATCACAGTTGTTGACAGATGGCAGCTCCCACCCAGTAGGGAGCTGGTCCTGCTCGAGTGTGCTGTGTTCTCCACCTATGTGGTGCCCCCCACCAGGGGGGCAGGCTCTTAGGGGGCTCCTACAGGAGAGGCTGAGGCCATCAGGGGTTCCTCCCTGTCCCTGGGGTTGTGGCCAACTGCATGAGCCCACCTCACAGGCCGGGCCCATGAGAGGCAGGAAGGAGGGGAGTCGCTTGAGGAGATAGGGAGAAACAATCACCTCCCTCTAAGCAACAGTCACTTGGTTGCTCCTGCCCACCCACCTTACTCCTGTCTCTACCTCGGGGCTCAGCTCAGAAAAGTCCAGGTTCTGGTGCAAGAAGGCGAGATGCAAACAGCCCGAGAGACGCCGCCGAGAGCAGAGGCCCAAGCATTCATCTCTGCCAGGAGTTTGTATGGAGGGCCCTAAGGAGGGCTCTGCAGTGATTGATGGTGTTTCCAGAGGTTATTAACTGAGCTGGACTTGGTCTCTTTGGGCTGATCTATGATCCAGGGACAGTTTTAAAGTATGTGGCTTTTGGGCGCTGGATTATCGAAAAGAGTTAAAATTGAAGTAGTCACTCAAAGCACTGCCATCTGTCACAGCTGCCAGCTGGGCTCCTCGGGCGGGACGAGGAGATGGGAGCTGTGCCCCAGTCCCACTCTCCTGGTCCTCCCTGGTGCCCCTGGGCCATGTGTAGGTGATGCTCTGCCCAAAGTGGAGAGGGCGGTGGGAGCCGGGCAGGGGAGAGGGTGTGGGTATCTCCAGTCCAGTTTCTCATGGGCAAATCAGCACCTTAGCGTCACCTAAGTTTTCCTCCTGGAAGATAAAATAACATCAATAACGGTGCTACTAGTTAACATTTTCTGAGAACCTATTGTGGGTCCGGTCGGTCCCAGTCCAGGTGCTTTACCTGTGTGAGCTCACTGAATACTAGCTGGTGACGCTGCAGAGCAGGCCCTACTGCTGTCCTGTCGCAGGGGAGGAAGCTGAGGCGAGCAGGTGTAGCAGAGGAGCTGGCCAAGCTCACGTGGGGATGACAGCCAAGATTCGAGCCTGGACCCTCGGGCACTGGTGCCCCCTCTAGGCTGTGCCGGGGCCGGCCCCTCCCCCTTCTCACCTGCCCTCCCCACCCCCGTCCCACCCCGGTCAGCCTCACTTCCCCTGGAGTTGTCCCCATCACGTTTGTATTTATCGGTCTGTGTATTTGTTCAAGACCTGCCTTTCCGGCTGCATTCTAAGCTCTGAAAGGTGGGAGAGAGACGGTGCACGGGGCTCCTGCCCATGAGGCTGGGCTGGGCTGGGTGGAGAGACAGTGCCCTTGGAGCTTCTCTTCTCTTCTCTTCTTGGAGCTTCATGCTATTCATTGCAATGAATATTTATTGGGATAAGCTATTCCCACCTGCTGCCCTGTGCCCCGTCCAAGCCAAGTGGGCCGGTGGGTTATGGCCACCGAGGAGCCTTGGGCCCAGAGTGGTCCTCCCCGTGGTCTGCTCCTTCTTCCCCCATCATGAAGAAAGTCTCGGGCCTCTCCAACTCTCTCGCCACACTCAGCCCTCGACAAGCCTCCCTCCCGCGCTCTCCATCAGAAGCATGAAATATTAATCGGGGATTAGCGGCTGGCTGCTCACCCGCCCACCAGGACTGTGGCCCAGAAACCGCGATGAGGGCAGGAGGAGGTGGAGGGGGTGCAGCGAGGCTGGGCGCTGGCCATCACCAAATTGTGCAGATTAAAGGACCTGCAGGCTGGAAGGGGCCTCCAGAGGCCATTTCGTCCCTGTTCTGGCTTCAAGCAGGACGTGACTGCACCAATTCCTGACATGGGTTGTGCCCTGGGGTGGGGATGGGCCGCTTTAGTCCCTGCATAATCTCTACCGGTCACCACATCAAAGAATAGTATATGTTCTCTGGTGGGAGCAATGGACGTTCCTCAATCTTATGTAAGGTGTTTGAATAAGCGTTTCTAAAAAAAATCCACTTTTGTCAATTTATAGCAAACAATCGCTGTAAAAACAGTGTGTGTGTTGCTGGTGATACATATGTAGCTTTGAGACAGACGAGGGCTCAACCCTCCCCACCCAGCTTAACCTGGTGGCAGCCACACAGCTTCTCCCACAGACACTGGCCAGGAGCGAAGGGACCCAGCTTCTCTTCCCTGGGAGAAAGGATAGCTCAGGGTTGGCCGTCAGCTGTCATCTCTGAGAGGGCAAGCTCCTGGGCACCATTTGCCTGGTGCTAAGCACATGACAAGGGTCAGATGCATGTCCCTCTTCTCATTTGTTCCATCATTTCTCCGAGTTCTCTTTCTCTCTGCTCTCTTCCTCCCACTGCCTCTCACCTCTCTGGTCTCTGCCCCTCCCTGCCTTACTCGTTCTTCCCACCTTATCTCTTCCTCCTCTCCCGCACCTCCCGCTCCAAGTCCCTGCTCCCGCCTGCCTGCTTGATTTGGTCCCGAAATGACTGTTTGGTCAATATGATGCACTGGGCATGAAAAACATGAGCTGTTGGTTAGAAACATTCATTTACAACTAATTTTCAAAATAAAAGTTATAAGAATCGTTGCCAAAAAGGCTAGCAGAGCAGCTTGGAAACAAATTACAAATGTTTGAAAAGAAGGCAGGGGACCCACAAATTGAAATTTTTCACATCTTTTTCCTTTATAATTTCTTTTATAGTTTTGTTTTTGTATTTATGCTTCTTTTTATCTTAGAAAAGTGCACATTACAGAAAGTACAGACAAGCAAAAGGAACACAAAGAACAATTATGAGCGCACCTGCTCAGATGCAACCACTGAGAACACCTTGGTATCTACACTTCTGGATTCTTCTGTGTGTGTGTGTGTGTGTGTGTGTGTGTGTGTGTGTGCGTGTGTGTGCGTGCACATGCGAGTGCATTTTACCACTTCCTAAAGAAAGTTCCAAAACTTCATTCCCCTGAGCTGTAAAACAAGGATGCTAACAGCAACAACAGACCTGGTCAAATTTTTTAAAGCGTTGTATATTCTATCCTCTTCTTGGAGCTTCATAATCTTCATTGAATGAATATTTATTGTTATATTCATTGTAAATGAATAGAAAGCGCTGGAGAGAGCCTCAGTTAGGAAAACTGTTTTGCTTTGTTATTTCCTAAACCCTTTGATTCCAGAGCCATTTTTTCACCTGGCACCTATTAATGTCCATACCTCTATCTCTGGGGAAAAAAAATCTTGCCAAATTGAGAAAAAAAAAATCTACATATCCACAGAGTCAGTTTACAAAAATAGAATCTTATCATATATTCTGTTTTATAATACTATATATGTTTCCAGCTAATCCCTGTTATTGGATAGTTAGGTTATTTCCCACTTTTTATTACCATTTATATTATCATAAACAGCACAGCACAGGAATAATAGATTGAGCGTGAATTAGAAATAAAAAACACAGAAGGAAATAAATTCTAAAACATAGATAAACATGTTGAAAAATACATAAAGATTGCAAAACCCTCCCCATGGTACACCAAAATTTCCAATCCAGATATACAAGAGTATCCATTTGTTTAATATTTATGGAGCACCTACTATGTATCCGACTCTATCGGAAGTTCTGGGGGTGCAGTTAATAAGACAGGCAGAAATTCCCGTCCCCATGGCGATTACAGCCATGAGCTAATTAAACAGCAGAAGGAGATGGGAGTGTGGCAGAGGGAAGGGGAGGGGATGACAGGGTGGGGGCAGTTTTAAATGGGATTTTTAGAGACAGCCTGGCTGAGAGAGTAGCACCTCAGCAAAGCACCTGTGGGAGGTGAGGGGACAAGCTATGCAGACACCTTGGGAGGAGCCGTCCAGGTGGAGGATGGGCAAGCACAGAGCCCCTGAGGTGCCCGTGGGTCTGGGGCCCGGGACAGGGAGGGCACCTTGCCATTTCACAGCAGTTGCAGGGCGGGTTTGGGCTTCAGCTTCCTTATTTCAGAGACATAAAGGGGACAGCATTGTACCCCAAACAGTCAGGGGGGCAGAAATAGTTGTGTTTCACCAATTCACTGTTTTAACCAAATTTTTTTGGCATCCACATGCTTTCAACCCCCGGCTGCTCCCAGGCTATCACTCCTTTTTTCTCCCGCAAGGCCTGGGATGCTGTCTCTGTGCTGAAGAGCTGTGATAAAAGCCCCTCACTGCCCCGAGAGCTCCTCAGGTGAGTCCAGGGCTTCAGCCACCTCCACCTGCTCTGGCTGGGCAGCTCCTTCGTGCGGCACCAGCTCTGAGCCCAGATCAGGGAATGAGAAGGGGGCTGGCGGTGGGAGGGGGCAGGGCCTGCACAACACAACGTGCCTGGCTCTAGGACATCTGCCAAGCAAATCAGCCAAATAGCCGTGGCTTTTCTGCAAGGTGGTGCAAACCACAGGCGGGAGGAGGCAGGGGCAGATCTAGACACGTACACAGAAACCACAAAAGGAACATGGGAAGATGGAGGCAAAACACGGAGGAAAGACACAGCAGACAGGGGCAGATAGGGAAGTGCAGACGCCGAGGGAAACGGAGACAAACAAACAGACTGACCCACAGGAAGGAGGAACCAGGACACAGGCAGAGAGACCAAGACCAGGATGGATGAAGGGACCTACATGGCCACCATGGGAGAGACACACAGGTAGGATGCAGTAGAGTGACAGGGATGAGTCAGGGGGCTCAGGGATCACAGAGTTGCTTCCAGCTGGCCCTTACTGTCACCGACACGTGGAGCCCAGCAACCTCCTTGCAAGGCGCGGGGAGCTGCCAGGAGAGGGTGTACAAGGAGCAGCAAGGGGAAGCTGGCCCACCACGCCCAGCCCAGGCACAGAAGCCACTGCTGGGGGCTCAGAGACCTGCAGAATCTGGGGTCAGACTTGGGCCAGCTCAGAAGAGCCTTCTGCAGACATCTTTGGTGTGAGAATTGTAAAGAACCTAGGGATTGCCCTTGGGCAAAGGCAAGGTGATGGTGAGGTTAAGTGTTCCAGCTCCCGGGCCAGACTGCCTGGGTTCATATCCTAGTTCTACCATTTCAAAGCTGTGTGACCTTGGGCCAGTTCCATTATCACTCTGATCTTGTTTCCTCTTCTTCAAAATGGACATTTTAAATAAGATAAATAAATGGTTCAAATAAGATTGCGCACAGTGACTGGCACGCAGTAAGCGTATCGTGGTGACCGTTAGCTGGTGGTATCATTGCTCCTTGGCCGCCCTGCCTGGGAGAGCAGTGATCCAACAGGAAAGCCCGTGGCTGAGGACCTCATTCTCTCCCAGTGCGAATGCACCAGGAAGAGCCTGGATGCTCTCCCAGCTCCCGTCTCGCTCACACTCCGGATTGGTGCTGACAGGTACACACTTCAAACACCAGCGCCAAGCATAGCTTCCAGGACCCTCCAGGCAAGCCACGTCGGGGGCCCACCTCCTGGGGCCAGGATGCCTAGGGCACAGGGTCCCAGCCAGAGTTGGCTCCTAGATCTGTTGGCCTATAGCCTGTTCCAAACCTCTGCCCACATTTCTACAAACACTAAACCAGCCAGCCTTGGCACCGTGGGGTGGAGCCTCAGATCCCTGTATCTATCTTGGTCCTGGCCTCTGCGGCCCTCGTCTTCCCAAGGCTGGGATACCTCCTTCCGCCATCCTCCTCCACCTAACAGGCTCTGCCTCAAGCCCAGGTCCAGACTTCACGGTGCTCAGTGCTGATCTGGGTGGGCCTGAGACTGACAACGTGGGGTGTGCACAAGGCCCTGTCTTGCTAACCTTCCTGATACCCTGATCTCTCTAGGCCAAACCCCCTCCCAAGGGCTATAATCCTGCTGCTGGCACCAGACCCTCCCTGAGGCTTCCTGCTGTCCCCTCCTCCACCACTCCACCCACCTGTCAGAATCCCTGCTGCTCCATCTTGGGTGCTTCCCCTGAGTCTAGGCCCTAGCTCCTCATCCTAACCTGCCCTACTGCCTGGTCCAACTGCAGAGGATGCTGTCCTGGAATCCAGCCCTGCCAGGACCTGGCAGCCTCTCCACCATTACAGTTTAGGCGGCCTGAGACTTGGCTTTGCTCAGTGTGAGTTTCCCACCCAAGTAGGAGGAAGGCTCTGCCCTGCCTGTCCCAGGATTGATGGAGGGGAGGACCGTAAGACCCTCACCCGGTTCAGGGAGACTCCTCTCCTTTGCACACACGTGCACCGGTTCAGACTCTGCCCTTCATGGGAGTCAGATCCCTCCTCCTTCCACAGCTACAGAGGACAAAGCCGGCCTGCTCAGCTCTCAGCCCCTCGGCCAAGAAGACACGCATGCTCTTCTGACATGCTGGTCCGTGTTTTTCTCCATGCCTTTATCTTCCTCCTTCACTTTCACGCCTTTGACAGTTTTAGGTCTGTCCCAGCTCCCTGCGGAATAAGAGGTCCCTGTCCCTCTGCATCCCTGGCTTAAGAATGCAGGCACGAAATAAATCAAACTCAAGCCCGTCTGTCTGTCTCCGTACATCCATCTGGCTGTGATCCTGGGTCCCTCTGTGTGTTTGGCTGTCCCTCTCGGACTCTCCACACGTCCTTTCTCTGCTCCTCCCGGTTCCATCTCCCTCCCGGTGCTCTCCCCTGAGTTGCTGTGTTGTCAAGTATTTCCACCGTCGGCACTTGCCGAGTTGAAAGTTCTTCCACTTGTGCAGCAGGCCGCCCGGGCAGGCTGGGTAATGTCTGTTTTACCCTCTCTGTAATGAATCCCATCTTCTTCTCTTCTCGGTGATGGTTATTGATTCTGTCTTGACACCTTGGTTTGTTTCCTGCCAGCTCCTGCCTTCCCTTCATCTTGCTGTGGCCATTTCTCTACTCTTATCTGTAATTTCCTCTCTTGTTACGGCTGCCTCCCTCCTGGGCTGTGCGGCGCCGAGGCCGGGGGTTTTGTATTAACTCGGTAGTGCAGCTCCGTCAACGCTTCTCTGTTGGGGTGAGTTTGGGTGGTGGCCATGATGGGCACATAATGACAGGAGGAGGAGGGGAGAAGAAGCGGGAGCTGGACCCTGCTCGTCACGGTGGTTCTAAGGCAGAGTCTGGACTACACCGTGCCTCTTCCTTAGAAACGCCCCATGATTCCTCTTGGCCGCCAGACAAAGGATGTCAAGCTCAGCCGGGGAATAAAGTCCTTCACATCCTTGCTCTGATCTGCCTCATCCCCAGGCGCGTCTGTCAGAAGGACAGACTTCACACGCAGATGCGCGGACCTGGCCACTCACCATTCCCTTCCACCTCCCCAGGCCTCTGCTCACGCTGTCTTTCCTGCCTATTGTGTCCTTCCCCACCCCTCACTCTATTTCTCACCTGGAAAACTCCTATTCACCCTTCAAGGCCCAGCTTCAATGTTATGATTTCTGGGACGCCATCCCTGGCAGGCCCCAGGCCTGCACTAACCCGAGGCAGAGTTAAATCTTCTCCTCACTGAGCCCCCACCAGTCTTTATACGACATGATGACTCTTTGCATCCCCAGCTCCTGCAGGAATGGGGTAGGTCATGTTCGCCTGGCAGGTACTCAGAAAAAGTGTGCTCAGTAGGCTGGAATGGAGTCATCTGGATCATTACAAACACTCTCCGGAGGAGGTAGGTCCAGAATTTGCAGTGGGTCCGGCTGGTACTAACTGTGCTGAAGCATGGCTGTGGACCATAGGGACTTAGGTGAATCTGGGGCCTGGTCTGAGTGCACACCAAGGTGTCCTGATGTAGAGGTGCCTCCAGAAACTAGCAGCTCTCCCATTGGCTGGCATCATTTTCGGCAGGACCCGGGAGCCAGGAGCAGTGAGTGGTCAGTTCTGAGCAGTGTGCACCTTCCACAGAGCCTAGGCCGCTCACTCTGGACAAGCTAAAGGAGGGGCTCAAACCAGAGTCCCTGACGTCAAAGCCTATGGACTTCCTCCAACCCCACTGGCTGGCACAAGGTTAGGACACTGGCACCTGGGGTCTGCCCTCTCCACTCCTCCAGCCTCCCTCCATTGCCCACCCCAGCAGCCTGCAGTGCCTCACCTGGGCTGGCTGCCTGGAAGCTTCTTCCTGGCACTGTGCAAGCAGCTGTGTCTGGCAGGCATTGATATTCCTTGTATTAGTAAGCGCAGCATTATGGAGAGGCGGCCTGTGATCCCCCAGAGTGGAGGGCTCACCTAGCATGTAAAGAAGAAGAATTTGGGGTCCACGGAGCCATCTGAAGGCATTTGACCATAGCAGAAGAGGAAGAAGACACATCTCCTCTGCACCCAGTCCCTGGGACCCAGGAGCTTGCCTGGGGAGGGGAGCCAGGAACCTTTCATTTTCTGTTTTGTTTATCTTGCCCAGATGTCAGTATATACTTGGTGCGGTGATAGGATTTTTTGTTTTTTAGAAAGGGTCTCTCCGTATCACCCAGGCATGCCTTGAACTCCTGGCCTCAAGAGATCCTTCTCCCCCAGCATTCTGAGTAGCTAGGGCTATAGGTGTGAGCCACAGCACCTGGCAGGAACGTTTAATGAATCTCCTCACCCTGGTCAGTGACCCCAGAAAGTAAATGACAGGTGATCAAATTGCTTGTGGCGTTTATCCTGGAATTGGGAGTCTAGAACCCTGGAAAGAAGGGATGATCATTTTCTGAGGCTGCCCATGTGCCATGCAGCAGCAGTCAAGCCTTGGGCAGGCATGTCATGCAGGATATGCACTCCCTCTTAGCAGGTAAGGAAGTTGAGGCTAAAAGAGGTGAGGATATTTGCCCAAAGTGACACAGCTAGTAAGTGACTCAGTTGGGATTAAATTCTGGGTCTTTCAAATGCTAAAGTCAGTGCTTTCTTCATTATCCCCATTCCCTTGGGTTCCCAATCCTGTGGGAAGCCTCAATGCTGATGCCATTCCTCCCCTAAGCTTTTGTCCTCCCTGCTGTGCTACCCAGATTCCAGGCTGGCCTCCACTGATCTTCTTGGAATTCAAGCCCTTATGTAGTCTGCTCCCACACTGAACCAGGGCTGACCTGTGTGACTGACGGAATACAGTGCAAGTGATGGTATGTGACTTCCAAGGCCAGGTGGTAAAAGGCATTGCAACTTCCACCTTGGTCTCCTGGATTGCTGGCTCTGGAGGAAGCAGCTGCCATGTTAGGAGGGCACTCAAGCAGCCCTGCAGAGAACCCACATGAGAGGAACTGACTTGCCAACCACATGAATGAGCCACTTTAGGAATGGACCCACCAGCCCCAGTCAAACCTTCAGATGACTACAGTCCCAGCCACATTTTGGCTGCAGCATCATGAGAAGCTTGAGCCAGGACCACCCAACCTGGCTGCTCCAGAGCACCAGACACTATGAGAGATATTAAACAATTATTATAGTTTTAAGCACTATGTTTTGGAGTGATTCGTCACACACAACAATAGATAACTAACATGTTTGCTCTCCCCAGAACAAAGGGCACTAATGTTTTCAGGGCTTCTTACACAGAGCCACCAGGCTGAGGAATGGACAGTTCTTGGCTTCTTCTAAGGTCTCTTCACTTCAGTGTAGAAAAAGCCCTGGGGTAGGCACTGAAGCCAGAGGCCCTCTGCCCAGGAATCCCTTTGTCCAGGGACTCATCACTCCTCTTAGGGAGAAACGAGGTCCCGTCTCTCCCTGAGATCTCAGCAAAACACTCTGCTCGCTGCTGCAGCTTTGGGGTGAGACAGGATGAAGGTGAAGTCGTCCCTCAGACCTCATCGGAGGAAATATCTCCTTCCCTCCCTAATGAAGATAGATCCCAGCATCTGTGTAAGACACTAAATGGATACAAATGAACTGGCAGCGCTATCAGACGGATGTGTCTGCTCGAGATCTATAGCTGATGGCACATGGATTGCTACCCCAGCGACACCCAGCCTGCCGTCCCTGGAGAAGGCCCTGGAGAGCCCTGGTGACACCTCCCTCTTGGAGAACTCTGAGATCATCTCAAAGAGGCTCCATCCTCTCTGCCCTGGTCTCTCCTGATTCTACCTGGACACTATGTTGCCCACCATGACATCAAACCCAAAGGCTGCAGAGTGGACTGGCCCTCAGACCCCTGCTCTGGCGTGCTGTTAGGTTTCCAAAGATTCCATCAGGCAAAGAAGGTCCTCGTCACTGTTTCAACTTCCTCTTACTCTACAGGGGAGGGCAGAGGAAGTCATTTTTATGCTGGGGAGTTTCGTTCTTATTTGCAAGGCTGCCTTAGAAGAAATCATCTGATTGGTTTATCGGCTTCCGATTGGTTGAGTACCTTCTTCATCCCTCTGCCTTTACACTCTGAAGTCTGTGTCTGTCCTGTGATGGGCCCCCTGTGGGGGGCGAGGGAGACCTTGATGCCTAGAGACTCCACCTCAGCTTCTAAGAGGAGCGCAGGCTATTTCAGGTTCTGGGGCTTTTCAGAACAAGGAGCAGGGAGCTGGGGGTGGGGGAAATGTCACCAGCCAGCCTCAGAGACTCCATCTCCCGTCCTCTCTAAGCAGAGAAAAAGCTTTAGGAAGCTCAGTCCTCCCCCGCTCATACCTGTCCTAGTCTATCAAATGCCATCTTCTTATACAGTCAAGTTTCCTTGCCCTGGCACCCTCCTGCTGCGGCTCGGTCCCCTGGAACCCGCGCGCAGCATCTGTCTTCTTATCTACTCCTCCCGCTTTCCTAGCTCGCCGGGCTGCGCCGACTAACATGTTGCTTATCCTTGCTCAGGCCGGCCTCTGCCGCTGTCTCCGGATCATGCTGGCCCCGCCAGTCCTTTGCCCTGTTCGGGGAGCACAGCACGACAGCCAGCAAGTTCGTTCTCTGACAGCATTTTCCATCACAGCACCTGTGTCTCTGCAAACACTGGGGTCCTGGGACAACTGTCCGGGAGAGGCAAAGTGAGCTGCCAGTGTTTTTTTCAGAGTTGTCTAGGGAAGGCCAGCCCCTTACTCTTGTCTGTCACCGCTGTCATCTCTAATCATTATGGATCGTTTATGCAAAGTTCTGCCCAGTGGCGGGAGGCTGGAGGGGACGAGGGGCTCAGTCTGGCATAGTGGGATGAGCAGGGTTCTGGCATCGGGTCATTCCCAACTTTATGTCCCTGCGTCTCATTTCATCCTCTGAAAAGTGGGTTTTACTCGCTGCACCGAGGAGTGAGGCAAGGCATGGAAATGGCAAGTGGTGGTTTTGTAAAAAGCGTAGCCATGGTGGCAGTGATGACAGGTTGCTGCCAAGCTGGCGTGGGACCCGCCTGCAGTGAGAACCAGGAAATCCAAGAAGCCAAGAGTCAGCACCTGCCAAACGCCACTCAGAAAGCAGCTCACCTGCGTCAAACAAGGTGGGGTTTCCGTCTTTTAGGGCAAACATAATCCCAAGCCCTCTTGTTCTAACCCCTCATCTACCAGCAGACAGAATTAGGACCCATGGGGGGCAGTGACTGGCTCGAGGCCCCCCTGTACACCAGGGAACCCCAAGTCTCTAACACCCCATTACCAGAAGAGAAAAGCTCCCACTCCCGGGGGAATGCAGAGGCAGAGCCGCTCCCCAGGGACTCCATCAGCAGGAGTGACAAGGGCTCCGTGCTCCTGCTCCCTGGGCCAGCCTGCCACTCCAGACCACTTTCTGGGGGCCCCTCCCAGACCCGGAGACTGTGGCTCAGAGATGGGGTCATTTAAGAAGAAACCATTAGCACGTGGGCCGCCCCCAGAAGAAAACCATTCCCTGCCCTTTAGCCTTCTTCCTGCCTGGCGCAAGGCTGTCTGCAGGTCCTCCATAAAGGCACGAAAGAGAAGAGATGGGCACGGGGCCGATGGAGGGGATGCAGCGGGGGTCTGGGAGGTGGCCCTGGGAAGAGAGGGAATGTGCCTCCACTGAGCTGCTCTGCAGGGCAGAGCCCAGAAGGTCTCAGGTTGTGATCCTGAGGGTGTGAACGCCATTCCTCAGGCTCCAGGAAGGGGGTGATTCTTCTCCTAAATATAGCCCTCAGGAGGGCCTGGTGTGCCAGCCCCTGGGTACATTTGGTTTGAGGTCTTGGAAACTCTCAGGAGCAGTTTTTGCCCGTGAAGGAGACAGGGAGGGAGGAAGTCTCAGCTGGAGCTGAGAACTGGGCAGGGAGAGGAGAAAGGGAGATGGCTGGGGCTGGGGAAATGCCACGCCAGTTCCTGGTTCTACCCTGGGACAGACAAGGACAGAGGCAGTTCAGGAGCCCAAAGCCAGAGCACTTGGGACCAAGACAAAGTTGTGACTAACGGAAAAAGTGACCCTTGCTCCTCACCCTCCCTTGCCTCTGGGTTCAGCGCTTGCCATACCCTGACATTGGCTGCTAGGTCCTGTGTTGTGTGTAGGAAAAGCACCACGTCCTATTTGCAAATAAGGAGGCCAAAGTCCAAACTGGTAGTCACCTAGAGACTCGTATCTTTTCTATTTATTAGTTATATTTCCCTCTGATTTCACAAACAATTTGAGGAGGCTTGTCATAAAATGCATGCTTGTAATAAAGTGCTTTGAATGTATCCCTTCCATAGATATTTTGTGCTCTCTGTGTGCCTGGCGTTGTCCTAGACTCAAATGTGAATGAAGAAATATTCATTCTTGTACTCAATCCGTATCATACAGTTCACATTGTGGTAACTACCACGAAGGAAACGACGGTGAGTGATCATTGCTAGAGAGCAGGTGAGGTGGCATTGAAGTGGGTGTGCCGGCCTGAGGCACACCTGTGTGTTCAGGT
This sequence comes from Propithecus coquereli, assembly GCF_000956105.1. Taxonomy (NCBI): domain Eukaryota; kingdom Metazoa; phylum Chordata; class Mammalia; order Primates; family Indriidae; genus Propithecus; species Propithecus coquereli. Next base: position 344,868 of record NW_012147412.1, on the reverse strand, counting down.
GTGGGTTTGGTGTGTTCGTGCTGCATAGAGAGGCCGAGTGGCTGGAGTGTGGTGCAGGGGAGAGACCAGTGCCAGCTGAGAGAGCAGGGAAGGTCCCACCTGGAGACCTCCGTGGTGAGCAGTTAGAGTGTGTCCTTATAGGATGGGAAGCCACTAGGGAGTGCTGAGGGGTGAGTGGCAGGATCCCAGGACATTTTAGAAGGATCCTTCCTGCTGCCTGGAGGACAATGGGCCATAGGGAGGTGAGAATGGAGGCAGCTTGTACAGTGAAGCAGATGAGAGAGGGCAGCAATTGGACCAGGGGCACAGAGAGGAGCTGGAGAGAGGAGCAAGGCTGCGGTCTCAGGGGCCTGGGCTCCCACTGAGACAGGCCTGGAGAGAGAAGGTGAGGAGGACTCTCATAACAGCAGCCCCTGGACAGCTCTTCAAGAACGAGGACTGAGGGCTGGGGACCAAGGGCCAGGAAGAAACCCTGCTGGAGGTAAGCTGTCAGATAGGGCCAGCTGACGTACAGCTTCCTGTGGTGCTCCTGCAGAGACCCAGGCCTCCAATCTCCTGTTGCTGCAGGATAATGACTCAATTTTGCATTACAGGAAGGATGAAGGAAGCATGGTATAAGGCACACAGCACTCCCACACCCATGCCCACGGCAGACATCACTAATCAATTGTGCCATTTCTCCCAGCCGAGCCCAGACTCACTTTCATCATCCTTCCCAAAGTGGCCCTCCAGGCAGCTGGGGATGGAGCAGAGTTAACCCACTCATCATTCCCAGTGCAGAGAAATGAGCACCAAATTTGGAGTCCCAAAGACCTGGGGTTTTGCTCCATTTCTGCCACTTAGTTGCTGTGTGTCTGGGGACATTATATTTAGCATCTTTGAGTTCCATCTTCCCATCTGTTAAAGCAAATTATTATTCCTATGTCACATGTTTGCTGTAAGGACTAAATGAGATAACGTGAGAAAGCAGTTAGTCTGGTTCTGGTACAGGTAGCCATCGATAAATGTTTAAAAAAAAATATATATATATATATGTATATATAGCCCCTTTTGCCCCCCCCCATGCTTCCAATCCCAGACCTGTACACATGCACTACACACTCCTACACTCTCTCAGACAGGGCACATCCAGGCACACACTTACACACATGCACACACACACACAGAGCATAAGAGGATAGAAAATTTATCCTAACAGTTGGCACTGGAATTGATCTTAGGGAGGGAACTGGCTTTTGTTCAGGAAATTACCTTGATAAGCCTCTAAGGATATGGATTAGCAAAAGTCAAGGAAACAAAAAGATAGCTGAACTGCTCTGCATTAAAATTGAGGCAAAATCTGGGGCCGGGGAGAGCAGAAAAGCTCTGCAGTGCGAATGCCGCAGAGCGTCGTGGTGGAGCAGGCCGAGGGCTTTTTAAGAACGAGCCAGTCAGATATTCAACAGGAAACTGCTTGCACTTTTTGAGATTTAAAACATCTCTGTCTCAGAAAGGGTGCACACTGCACGGTTCCATTAGTATATAAAAATCTAGGAAATGCAAACCAATTCTCCGTGGCTGCTAGAGTGGGGAGAGGAGGAAGCTTCCAGGGCTGGGGCCCCTGTTCACTGTCTTGTCTGAGAGGAGGTTTCACAGGTGTGTGTGTCTATAGATAGACGTAGATCTCTATGTCAAAACTCAGCGACCTGAACACTTTAAATATGTACAGTTTTTTTATGTTAATTATACATCGATAAGCTGTTAAAACATTTAAAAAAGTGGTTTATATCAATTTGATCCAAATAATTTTGTCTCTCCTGCTTTTACATGTTCTAATTTTTCCACCTTTCAACAAACACTGACCTCTGAAACCGTTTTTTCTGTCCCCCCACCTCAGGCAAGTCAGACACAGATGTGAATGCCTTCTGTGGGCGTTCAGGGCTAGAGTTTGAAGGAGAGAATTGAATCTAAGCTTCTGAGTTGAAACTGCAGAACCGCAACAGCGCGTGCGACAGAGGAAACAGACCCACAAACTGCACGAATTACACAGAGGCACGAGCTCAGAGCCAAGGCAGTCATGAGAACTTAAACTCGCTCCCTTCTCTCGAAATTCTTAGAAATCTTGGGAGAGAACATCGAGCTTCCACAGGATGAGAAAGAGGGGTTCAGGCCAGCGTCCTAGATGCCAGTTGACACCTGTGCTATTTACACAGGCGGGAACACACGTGCCTGGCACTAGGCACCTGCAGCCACCTGCAGCCACTCCTCTTTGCATTGCACCCTGAAGGGAGGCCCTCGGCCTTCTTGGCGCTGTGAGCCACGTGTGTAGGGAAAGGAGGTGGCTCCTGACTGAACTGCATTTCTGTCCAAACAAACTTATCAGGAAAAGCAAAGATCGGAGCAAGGAAGGGAAGTCGGCCCCTCTGCAAACCCAGGCGTGCTGAGCCCCCCTCTTTCCCTAGGATCATCGAGTCAGTCCATTCTAACCAGCCTCGTGTACTTCGTGGCAATATTCCCTCCAAGCCGGCACAAAAACCATCAAAACACGAGTCAATTTGCTCCTGGCAACGCCTAGCACTGTGGCCCAAGGCTCTCAGCTCTGCAAGGTGTTCTGCTCAGCGCGGCCCCAGCCTCTCTGGCCTTCCCCTCCCCTCTCACCCCCCGCTGCCCCTCCACACCACTCCCTGGAACACGGCTGCAGAAACCGAATCAACAGCGCCTTCCGAGGGGATAATCAAAGTGCAGTGTCTCTGGAGAAGACCGGCTCTGTGGAGCAAGTCTTTAATTTCAAGCTGACAAGGTCGGGAGCGTGTGCCACAGGCTCTTCCACAGGCAAGACGGATGGATGGCAGGGAGTCCAGCCGGCAAGAGGAAGGGGGAGGGCTGGCCAGCGGCCACAGCAGGCTTCCCAGGTGGGCAAGGGCCTCCGTGCTGTGGAGTCTGTTTGCTCTCTGCAAACTCCATCTATACGCATCTCCCCACACTACTCAGGGGATGTCCACACCAGCAGATGTGGCCCCTGTCTGTCCCCTGCCCAGGGTCATATATCACTCCAAGGACAGAGGTGGGACCCTAAATACAGACCTGGGTGGAGCTTTGATGTTCCTCAGGCTCATGAACCCAAAAGGCAGGGCTGTCCTGGGAACAACGGCTCACTGAGATCAAGAAATCGAGACTGTGCAGACCACTTTCAAGTGCTTGAAGCAGGTGTTGCTGGGGCTCTTGTCATTGTCATCCAGAGAGAACAGGCCCAGAGAGGGTAGGAATCCTGCTCAAGGTCACAAAGCAAGGCCATGATGAAATCAAGAATAAAATAAACTCTTTGGCATTCACGAATAATACATCCCAAGACCTTGGCGAGGCCTCGGTTTCCTGAATAAAACAGGGAACTGGTTGAACAATATCAGTGACCCCCTGGGCTGCCCCCGGCTGAACAGACAGCAAGGTCGCAATCAGCTCAGTGATTCCTCACGCACGTTGCTCAGTGGTCCAAATCCACGCCTCAGCAGAGGGCCAGATCATGTCCTGCCTGGGCCTTCAGCACACTCTCAAAGCGCTGAGACGGCAAATGGCGGCCCGGCAAACCAGTAGACTTTCCTACAGCTCTCCCCTGTCCTGGGTCGGGGCTGCAGCCGTCGGCTCCTGCCACGCTGTGTTGAGTCAGTGACTAGGCGGCCTCTGTGGGCAGCTGAGCAAGACCAGGAGAGGGAGGGAGCTGCCCGGGAGCCTGGCTCCAACTCTGAGCCCAGAAATGTGCCACCCGCTTCTCCTTGCCCACCCGCCAGTGCTGGGCCTGGGCTTCGTGTACCAGAAACCAGGAACTGGGACACCATCCCTTTGGGAAGCAGTCCCCCTTCTCCAGGCTCATGGGTGCGCTGTGTTCCCAACTCCACATCATGTGGGTTTCCTTGTACTTCTGTGACCTGAAAGTGCCTGGTATAGTGGCCCTTGGTGGGTGCTCAGGGTTTGCTGACTACATGAAGCTTAACACAAGTGTGCATCGGGCAGCCTGGAGCCTGGCCCCTCTTTGAGCCTAGCTCTCCTGCCCTGGGGGGAAGATACTCGCTGTCACCAGGCGTGAACACCAGCCAGCAGGTGGGGGCCAGTAGAATGCCATGGGTTGCATTGTGTCCCCCCAAAATTCATATGCTGGTAATTAGGTTCAGGTGAGATCACAAGGGTGGGGCCCCTGGTGGGATTAGCACCCTTATAGGGAGAGACCAGCGAGCTCAACCCTGCTCTCTCTGCCAGGTGAGGACACAGCGAGAGCTGTGTGCAAGCCGAGAGACAGGAGCCCAGCCAGCCAGCGCCTCGACCTCAGGCTTCCCGGCCCCCAGAACTATGAGAAGTGAATGTCTGTTTAAGCCTCCCAGCCTGAGCTGAGATACAGGGGTAACAGGATACCCCAACTTCCTCCTGACCCACCCCAGGGCAGTATCAGCAAAGCCTTAGCCTTGCCTGTGAGCAGAACTGTGACTGCTGAGGCAAAACGCACAGGGCTGGGCGCCCCAAGCCTGGGTTCCAGCCCAGTCCTACTGTTTACCAGGCAGGGGATGGAATCTGAGTACAACAGAGTCGACATCCACAAGGCCTCAGTTTCCTCATCTGTGAAAGGGACCCTGCCCCCCAATATCGCTGCTCTGCCTCTTCCTCAGGGACACAGTGAGGCTCCCGGGGGATGGCGGGAAGGATGTGCCGGGACACAGACACACTGCAGGGATGCGCCCGAGGCCAGGTCTGGCTGTCGTCACAGCAGAGCTGGGAGAGGAGGCTCCTGGGGTGGCAGAAGAGCCACCAGGCCATGCCCAGCTCCAAGCCCCGGGGCAGTGTTCTGCCTGCCATTCCCCACCGACTCACATTCCTCAGGCCTAAGAATCCGCAAGTGTGGGCCTGTCTGCCTGCTTTGTCACACGCCTCTGGGAAGGAAGCCTGTCTTGTCTCCACCAGAAACCTCTGGAGGGCAGGTTTGGGTCTGTCTCTGTGTCTTCCTCCGGAGTGGACTCGACTTGGCCTACCCCCTGCTCTCTGCAGTGACCCAGCCGTGCCCCATTGGAAGGCAGGTTGGCCCGGCACTTGGCACTGCCAACGGCGAGCTGCCCAGTCCACCCAGGATTCGGGGGCAATAGAAGACAGCTGGGAGGGGGCCCCAGTGCCCTTCCTCGGCCCAGCACCCTCTGCCGCCGCCCGCGCCCTCAGGCCAGCACGACCCCTCGCCATCCACACCGCACTGCAGGACACTCCACCCTGCGTCCTGGCTGGTGGAAGAATCGATGACCTCAACCCTTGGTGACATGGGCTGCTGGAGGCTGCACAGAGCCCCCACCCCAGGAACCCGGCCGCCCCTTCCTGTGCCCACGTGCCCCAGGTCCCGGGCTCAGGTAGAGGTGTGAGCTGGCCCGCTCCTGCCTCTTGCCTTCTTCCTTGGTCTTTAATATTCATGAGCACTCCTAGCAGGGGAGCTAAAAATGTTCTGCTCCTAAATCTCACTGCTTTATGGAAGCCTAATTAAATTCTTTGGTGGAAGGGGGAAAAAAGTGACCTTCAAAACTGCCAAAGCTATTTGGAGTAGTGTGTCCCAGAAACCTTTCCCCTTCTCTCCTCCTGCTGTGGGTGGCCTTTCCTCTGGCGATGCAATTCTCCACCTCCCCGGCAGGCTCGGGGTCCAGGGGTGCCCTGGGGGTGGTGGGTGCCCCAGTGGCGACATTGCCTCCTGTGGAAGAAACACAGACAGGCAATGATCCTGGCCCCTCGGGTGACCAGGCGAGCTCAGCCCTTGCTGGAAACTTCCACCTCAGCCAGGGAACTGGGCTGGGGAAGAGAAATGGCAGTGGGGGAGGGGGAGGCTCTGGTGGAGCGAGATGACCCCTCCCGTCCTGGGTGGGTGTGGCTGCGGCAGGATGCTCTGGGACTGCCAGGCTTCCTCTTTCTCTGGGCCACCTCGTCCATGCATCCTGGCGAGACCCAAACAGGGGCACGGGGTAGGGAATGGCCCTTTACAAACCTCTACACGGGAGCCTGGAATTGGAGCTCACGCCCAGTTGCTTCTCCTATTTCCTAGGGATAAGCAGTAATTTCCCTGGAAGCCGATGGAGGAACCTGCTCCTTTTTGAGGGCTGCTGACTAGAGGGGACAAAAGGGTCTGAATCCCCCACCCTCTTTTCTGTGACCTGGCCTCCCAGGAGGGGGAAGGGAGGAGGACAGGAAGCGCAGGACCCCTCCCCTTTGCAATGTCAGGATTTACCCAGGACACAGGTGAGTTCCAGCAGGCTTAGTCAGGAACCCCACAGACCCTCCTGCACAGGAAGTAAGAGGCTGGCTAGGGTCCCCCAGGCAGGGGAGCTGGAAGATTGCTAGAGGTCTAGATCCACACAGCATAACAGTGTCAGGGCGTGGCGCTTCCAGGGCAATAACTGCGTGCCGGATGAATGGAAAGGCTCACACATGCCCGAGAGGTGAGGACAGGTGGGATCTGAGGGGCCAGCTGCTTTCTTTTCCATTTTGGGAGGAGGTCATTTTTATCTGGTCCAAAGTTGCCTTCTGATTGGTCACCAGTGAGTCATCCTGAGAGAGTGTCGCAACCCACACTGTGATGATTGGCTGCTGGTGACACCTGGCTCTCCGTGGGCCTGTGCATTCCTGGGATGCGTGCTCTTCAAAATCAGTTTCTGGGTCATCTTGGGGCCATCAGCACAGACCCTGCTTGGTGTGTGCAGTCACAGGGAGTGACCACCCCCAATTCTAGCCTGTGCCCAAGCAGAGTCCAGAAAGCCAGGCCACCGGGCAGTCTGCAGAGGTCAAGGCTGCCATCTGCTCCACACAGCCAGAGAAGACACTGCCTCCTCCCCTCGTGGCCTCTCCTGATCCACGGCCTCTCTCCACTCATTCCTGATTCCCACCTGGGCTGCTGCACACCCCCCTCTCCCTACCCAAATCCCGCTCGCTGCTGCGTCCAGCTTCATGAAGGACAATTGCCGAGACTGGGCCAGTGGGCAGCGCCTCAACCTCACTTTGACTCTCCAGCTGACCAGACCACTCGTCCTCCCTCCGATCCCCTCATCCAAACCTCACACCGCAGCCCACCCTTAATTCTTCCATGTGTGGGATCCTCAATTCCTCAGCTAGATTTTAACCTCCAAGAGGCTCTAAATGCCTTTGGGAGCTGCCGATTGTGCCCTTAGAAGACTCCAATGCTTCATGAATGAGTGAACGAATACCCGGTGGAATGAATGAAAGTGGATGAGTAAATGATGAAATTAACTCTTTCGACAAATATCCATCCAGTACTGTATGCTCGGCACGCGCTGGGTGCTGGGGAGGCCCCGGGGATGACAACAGACCCGACCGCTGCCCTGGTGGCCCTTCAGACCCTTGTCAGGGCACCTGAGCTGGCTGCCCACCCTGCTGTCCTGGTGCAGCTGCCCCTCACACCAGGGCAGGGCAGGGGAGGAGGGCCTGGAGCAGAAGGAGGCAGGCCTTCTCCCATTCCCCCCCATCAGGTGGGAAGGAAGGGACACTTCAAATGCACCTGGAGATGGCCTAACAACTGCACAAATGTTAAACTATGTTATTCTGAAGAATAAAAATAAATCATGTCCTGGTGTGTGAATTAAGGCAAAAGTAGTAAATACTTTTTATTAAGATACTTTTAATACTGGAACAAAACTTGAGTTTGGCAGACCTAGGCTTGTCTTAATATTGCTGCCACGGCCCCATGTAACCTCTCTAGTCTATTATCCCTGTGACTTCAGGCGTGGCCCTTCTATCTTCCCTTTAATGAGGCAGGCGTGAATATGGTAGAGTGTGTGTGTGTGTGTGTTTAGGTGAAGGATAGAGGGGTACAGAGCTAGCATTGCAAATTTTATGCAAATATCGCAAATATAATTAGGTAGCTTTGAACCATGAGAAAAGAGTATGTGATCTGGAGTTGACCTGGGCTCAGATCCCAACTCTGTCCCATTCTAATTCTGTAATCTTAGACAAGTTCCTCTTTGCACCTCCATTGCCATCAGTGGCTATCACGGCCACCCAGACTCCTCCTTCAGGTGGCCAGGCCCTACCTGCTGTTGGCTCACAGCCAAGTTCCCCCAGGAAGTCCCTTGGCAGAAGGGAGCTGCCCTCCCAAGGTTAGGCACCCTCCCTAGGGATAGGCACCTTCCCCAAAGGCAGCCTGTAACCCAAGACTGGTCCAGGTGGGGGACAGAAGCTTAACTCCCTGCCCCGGTTTGGGATAACTCTGCAGAACCCACTCAACCTCAGAGCTGGGCTGGGCCAGGTCTTTATCATAATTATATATCACGCTCACCTCCTCCTCCTGCCCAGTCTTGCTTCCCTCACTGCCCTACAGATGTTGTTCCCAGAGAGCGCTCCCCAGAAAGCCTCCTGCCCACGGAGCTCTGTCTCAGAGTCCAGTCCGTTTCCTGGGGGACCCGACTCAGAGAGTAGCCACTTTTCAGCCAGCAAAACACGGAGAGGCAAGTACGAGGTCTTAGCACAGCACCTGGCGTATGGGGGACTCGATTAACCACGGCTGTTATGGTTCTCCATGGAGGTCGTTGTTGCCTAGTACTGATGAACATCAAAATCAGCTGTGAAGCCTTAAAAAACAAAGGGCTATTTGCCCAGAGATTCCAATTTGGTAGGGCTGAAATCAGACCCAGATTTCTGTATTTTAGAAACTCCACCTGTGTTTCTGATGGACAGCCGGGGCTGAGAACCACTGCCTGGGTCATCTTTCTATACCGCCATCACCCCTATAATTTACAGGCAAGAACCACATACCCATGTAGGCCAAAGTAACCTGTCCCAGGGCAGACAGGTACTTAGTTGCTCAGAGAGGGCTCAACTCATTATCATGACTCTCTCAGGATCACTGCTTAGGGTGGGGACTGGTGGGGTATAAAAGCCCTTGATCCCAACTCTGTCCAACGCAAGCACAAGGTAGTCACCTTTGCTAAGCAGATCCCAGAACATTCGGCCTGACTGGCAATCCCAGGCAGTAGCTGCAGCATTCACCGGTGCAGGCTGTGGCCGTTGTGATCAGGGAGGTCTTCAAGGAGGAGGTGGGCCCTGAATTACATTTTACAGACTGGAGAGGCTTCAAATAGGGAGTAAACAGTAAGGATGCCAGACCCCAGAACTGGTCATCTCATTCTGCGTTCGGTCAGTTTCTAAGGAAACCAACCCTGATTTGTATTGTCATCATCTTCCGGCAAGACTGGGGGATTTCAGGGGCACTCAGACTCATGGACCAGCAGGTGATGATTGCCCAGTTTTTATAAGAACATATTTTATTCTAAAGATTAAAACTTAGGTAAGGGTTTTCTTAAAATTTGTTTCATCTGTAGTTCATTAACCCCATTTTTCTCTGGGGCCGGAGTCCCACAGCCATGTGGCTATGTGGTACAGAAGAGGCTTGAGCCTGAGTTCAGGCTTTGCTACTTACAAGCTGTGTGACCTTGGCCAAGGTACTTAACTTCTCTGAGCTTCTATTTGTTCAGCCTTAAAATGGGGGCAATAATAGTTCCCTTCTTCCCTCTTTGGATTGTTAAGAGGATCAAATGGAATCACAATAGTAAGGAAAAAAAAAGCACTCTGCAAACAGTAAAAAACACTACAGGCGTGAGCTGCTACTATTTTCCACATTTCTTTTTTTAAACTCGGGATGCAGAAGCCCAGGAGGTTTCTGCCATTGCCCAACGCCCTACCGTGAGCCACACGGGGAGCAGAGGCAAAACTAAAGTTCCCCAAATCCTGCTCTAATGCTCTTTCCAATACAGCAGCACGTCTCTTCCTCAAATCTTTCTTCTCCCTCTAATTTCTTAGGCACTACAGGGAATTGTGCATTCTCACCTTGCCCTAAATTTGTAGTCTTTGATGCCTCGTAATCTTTTGATCCCCTCTGCGGCAGCCTGCCAGCCTGTGCCCTTCCTGCCTCCACGTCATCGCGTGTGTCTGTCTGTGCTCTCTTCGCGTTGGACGTCCTGAGCTCAGCCTGGGATGAGTGCCCACCCAGACGATTATAACCTCCTCCTCCGTGGGATCTCCGTCCTCCCGGGGACAACGCTAGTGAAATGTTACCTTCTGATTCATTCAGAACAAGGCACTTAGGCACTTGGGAAACGGAGTCAAAAAGCAGTCTGTAAAAGGGCCCTTGAAGACTCATCACAGTCTTTGCCAGGCAGCGTGACAAGGCCACGATGGAGGGGGCCAGACCTCTCCGGAAGCTGGGGCTGGAGGGCTGGACTCCAGACTCCAGACCTCTGCTTGTTCCACTTCCCAATATCTCTGCCCCCTAGACTAAATCCTCTGCTGCAGAAACCTCCTGCTGCTCTGTGCCAGCCTCCGGGTCTCCGGTGCCAAGTCTTGGTGGCCCACTGGTCCCTCTGCTCCCTATCATTCCTCCCGCCAGCCCTGCTACTCCTCTCCCCACAGAGACCCCCCAAGTCCAAGCTGCCCTCCCCGCCAGGCTCTCGATTCCAGTAGACAGGTCACGTCCACCACCCCGGGGTGCGGTGCGAGCCAAACTAATCAATGGCAGAGCGGTAGATTAAGGGGCCCAGCTCGAAGCCATCCATCACTGTCGTTTACCCGGGCCTGTCAGCCTGCAAATGGAAAAGGAGATGATGTGAAACAACCCATCTGCAGGTTTTTAAACGCTCTTTACAAATTGCCGTGGTGAATAACTTGTTGCCTGTATTTATCCCTTTTCAAATTGTCTCTTAGCTACAGTCATCCGTCTTCATTCTACACCCTGATGGCGCGTGCACCGCCAGTTGGGCAACCTCATTATTTCCCTGGCTGCTGCCTGGAGGAGGCAGGGGCGGCAGAAAGAGGAGAAGGAGTGGAGGAGAGAGAAGGAGGGAGGTGGCGGGGAGGGGAGCTGATAGAGGAGGGCCTCTGACCAGTGGAAATAGCTGGGGCTACTCAGCTAGGACCCTTCCCCGCAGAGGTCCCCACATCCCTAAGCGCATGGTGAGAGAAGAACCTGCCTCCTCTTCCAGGGAGTTTGTGAGCTGGGACTGTCATCCCCAGAGGGGACCCGGTACACCCTCAGGTTGCCAGACCAGTCACCAGAATTTCTAGTCCAAGGTCATAGTCTGTGTTCTCTCATTCCCACCCTGAAGGAAGAGAACCCATCTGCCAATCCTCCTGCAAAGCTTTATCACGTAAAGTCATCTTTAATGTTCCTCCTTCCTCACCCCACATGCCAAAACTTGCTACTTCTAGAGCTCTCCAGTGAGGCCCTTCCCTGCGCTTTGGTTCCCACTGCCCCAGGTCTGGTTGGCATTCTTTCTTCCCTAGCTCAGAGATGTAGCCTCCTGCAGTGGACTGAATGCTTTACATTCCCCTAAAACTCATGTGTTGACATCCTCATCCCCAAGGTTATGGTATTAGGAAGTGGGAGGTGATTAGGTCATGAGGGTGGAGTTCTCATGAATACCATTAGTGTCCTTATAAAAGAGAACCCAAAGACATCTCTCACCCCTTCTGCCATGTTAGGGCACAGCAAAAAGTCACCATCTATGAACCGGGAAGTTGGCTCTCACCAGACCCTGGATCTGCCAGCACCTTGATCTTGGCCTTCCCAGCCTCCAGAACTGTGAGAACTAAATGCTTGTTGTTTAGGAACCACCCAGCCCAGTGAGCTAGGCTACCTCCTAACGGGTTGGTCTCCCCTCCAGCCCACCCTCCTCATTCTCAACACTGAACTGAAAACTTCTTACAAAGGACACGTTATTTCTTAACGCAGTATTTTTCGGTGATCTGTGAGCCTCCCGTATTAGGATCACTTGGCCATCCCGCTCCAGGGCTCCTGGGCGAGCGGGGCACTGCAAAGGTTGAGGGCCACACCTGAGAAATTCCTCTCGACACACACACAAGGCACCCGAGGCACAGAAAGTCAATAATTTGCTCAAGGTCACACAGCTAGTCAGCAGCTGAACAGGAACCAGCAAACAGGCATCTTTCTCGCCAATCCAGAGCTCTTCCTCCTGTACAACAGTTAAATCCTGTATGATAACAGTTATTTGTGAGTCTACCGTGGCTTGAATAGAAGCTCCTTGACGGCATGGTCCCATGCACCTCCGTGTTCCTCCATCCTCCTCCAAGCTCAGCACAGGGCTTGGTTTATTGTTGCTAAGACAGCAAAATGAAGAGCAGTACGCAACAGGCCACACCCCACATTCAGTTCCTCCCCTAGGGAAGAGAGCCCCTCAAGGGGCTCAGAGCCCCACCCTTCTTGTTGGGGTGCTATGGACCAAACCAAAATCCACTTGGCTGTCAAGTGCTGTGTTTCCAACATTGCACCCAATATTCCCATTGGTCTTCCATGGAAGACTTTTACGTGTTTGAAAACAGCTGTCAGCATCCACTTACATGTTCTCTCTTCCAGTTTAAGGTCTCCGGCTTCCTCTTCATGTGGCATGGTAGAGAGACCCTGGGGCATCACAGTCCCCCTCATCCAAATGCCATCCCATTTCTCAATGTCCTTGCTCAGTTGTGGCTCCCAGAATGAAACGCAATGCTCCAGATGTGGTCTGCCCACTGCCACGCACAGAGGGCCATGCCATTATCTCCCCTCTTCTGGGCTCTGTGCTTCATTAATATAGTCCAAGATTGCATTAGCTTTCCCGGCAGCCTCGCCCCATTGTTGGCTCACACTGCAGTTCGTCTGCTAATCCATCTAACTCTATTACTGCCTAATACACAATTGTCCGTCTTGTTCCCAAGGATTACATCAAAGTCTTTACAAAACGCCTTGCTGAAATCCAGATATGCCATGTCCGGGGTGCACCATGCGTCTACCAGTTTAGGAAACCTATCAGCAAGAAAAAGTGCTTTGTTTTGGCTGGACTTGCACTTGGTGAACCCAGGATGATTCCTAGTGATCGCTCCTTTATTCCCCATGGGCTCATGAACCACCCACTCAGTAATCTTTCTTTAGTGCCCCCTATGGAACTTTCCTCAATTATGAAGGTGCTTGTTCAGTGTCCGGACTGAGCGACTGCGATGGGCGGCCGGATTGATTATGCCTGTTGTGAGGTTTATGGTGGTGAACAGGGGCTGCCTGGGGAAAAGCACAGAGGGGAATAAGTCCAAATACCACAAACTCAGGAATGTCCATGGAGGTTGTATTTAATAAATAGCTTGATAGAGGGACGCTGAGTCTCAGGGCTGGAAAATTTATTAACAATGCCAAATGTAAATTACCCTCCCCACATGACGTTTGATTCAAAGAAAATGTGAAGACATCACTGGAATCCCAATTCTGCCAAACCATTTCCTTTCTCCTATGATTAGGTACTCTGGATTTTTAGTATCATTTTTTGTGTGTGTTTGTTTCTTCTGATTTCCACTGACTATTTTTAGACCAATCATGACTCACTTTTTGAAAGGCGTTAGGGAAAAAAAGTCTTTTTCCCCAGCAATCAAATGTTCCTGTCCTCTGGGTGACACAAATTTAGGTAAGTCATAGCTGGGTGACAGACTGGTAAGACATAGCTGGGGGCCTGCGTGGAGGGGGGACACACAGGAGGAAGGCCCCTGCTATGGGGGGTGGGCATATGGAAGGGAGAGATCCACAGTGGGAACGTCAGCCCCTGTCCAGCCCCACTGATTAACTCCACTCCATCCTCCAAAGAGATGGATCCAGAATCCAGGTGACCAAGCCACAGGAAGAGCAGGTTGCACCGGGGCAGTGCTGGAGGAGCATCCCACCCTGGAAGAGCCACCCTGGAGAACCGTCAGGCTCATTATTCTGCAGGCAGCACCAGGGGAGACACTGACAAGGAAGTACAACTGGCTCAGCCAAAGAAAACTAACTATGAGCTGTTTGACAGCGGAACGGACTACCAGGCAAAGTAATGAGCTCCCCGACTCTGGAAGTGTTCAAACAGAGCAGGAAAACAGCATCAATGTCCAAGGCCCCTTCCAATATTGACTGTGTGAAATCTGCCAGGGAGGCTGCTGGAAGAATTTCTGCTCTAAAAGAAAAACTGAGTCACAATGTCCAAAGTCTTGTCAAACACTAGGACTCTGGGAAGAAGGAGACAACTACACCTACATCTGCACGTGTTCCCCAAAGCAGAGTCCCCCAAAGGGGCTTGGGGGACTTTCGCCTGCTCCATTCGGCCCTCCTGGAGCCACCCATCTAGAGAGGGAAGTCTTTGAATGTGCTCCCCCAGCCTCCGCCACGGAATACACTCTCCCCACCGTCCACACGGAAAGGGCTTTAAATGCAATTTATTGGCTAGTCATGGACTCATTTTCCACTCCTTTTATGTACTCAGACTTTTTACAGAGGCCCTTGTAGACCCAGTTCCTTCTTTCTGGCTCTATGGGAGACGTACTGAAACTAACACATGTATAAAATACGCTGCCACACATGGTAGCTCACACCTGCATCAATCAATGTCCTTGGGTGTGAGAGACCATGAGATAGAGATGAGAGAGGGGGAGGGAGAGAGAGAGAGAGAGAGAGAGAGAGGGAGAGAGAGAGACAGAATGTGTACATAGGAGAGGGAGAGTATTGAATTTCCTCTAGGCCATCTTTAAACTACACAGGTCCTTTCCTTGCCCACCAAGAGTCTGCCTGATTCCCCCACTGCACCCCACGACATTTAAGAACCAATCCCATGAAGGGTCAATGTCACAGATGAGAGGAGCCCCAGAAAAGCAGAGAACCACTGGAAGAACTTGACAGTTTGCAAATCCCTTCCTCATCCACTGTTTGTAAATTGTCCGTTCATTCACCAAATATTTATTCAACATCTACTATGCTCTAGGCACTGAGAGTACAAGAGTGACCAAAACCAGACACATTGCCTGGGCTCTTGCGAAGCTTACAGCCTGGCCGAGAAGGCAGACATTAATGAACAATCAGAAAAATGTATATTTACAGTAAATGCAGGCAAGTGCAACAACAGAAAATCATTGAGTGCTGTAGTGTGTGTAACCCAGGGAGCTGACCTAAACCTGGGCTCAAAGAGGACTTCCTGGAGGAGGCGACATTTGGGATCTGAAGGATGAAGGATAGGTAAGCAGGTGAGGGGTGGGGAGGTGGGGAGGACAAGAGGGAGACTGGTGCTTTGGAGGACCGAAAGGTACAACAACCCTGCGGTTCACCCAGGAAACATGGATTTCCTTCACATGCGCCAGGTGCTGCTGGGCACTGGAGCACCAGATAGACAGCCCGAGCCTCCTGATCCTTCAGTCTTCAGTCTAGAAAGGGAAGCAGATAGCTTGAAACTTCGTGAATAATTACTTCATGACAGTCAGGAAAGTGCTCCCAAGGAAAATTTCAGCGTGCTGATGAAATAGGAATAGGACCGACCTGGCCATCCTCAGGAGTTAGAATTGATCAGACGCAATGGCTGGTTGAATGGTAGGAGCTGAGGGTTCGCTGAGATGGGGAAAGTGGGAGCCAGAGCACTTTGGGGCACATTCTATGAGCATGATTTGGGCATGTTCGGCCTGTCCCAGGTCCGGCTTCTCCCTAGGAAAGGGGAAGAGGAGCTAAGGAAGGCTTCTAAGAAGAGGTACTCATTAAGCTTATTCTTGAAGGGCAGATAGAACAGGAGGATGAGGAAGGAGTACAGTGGTGAAGAATTCCAGGAAAGGGCCACAGCACGGGCAAAGGCCCGGAGGCAGGGAACAGCAGGGTTTGTTTACAGAACTGCAAGTAGCCCTGCTTGGCTGGGGGAGGGTGGTGCACAAGTGCAGAGTGAGGTATGAACAGAGAGCCCGCAGCGGGCAGGAACGCTAAGGAATTTAGACTAGTCCTAAAGTTAAAGGGAGTCATTGAAGAGTTTTAAGAAAGAAAATGACACGATCGTGTTTGGGCTTCTGAAAAAAAAAAATCATTGAGAGCAAAGTGGAGGGTGGCTTGGTAAGAGTAGGGTGAGGCCCTGGGAGAGGGGGCTCAAAACCCAGGGACATTTAGGAGCTCTCGCTGACAGGACTACGGGACTCCATGGGTGTAGAAAGGCGGACCAGGGATGGTGTACATGACAATAAATCCCAGGGTGATTTTCTGCCTGGCTAATTGGATGTTGAACTTG
Organism: Propithecus coquereli; assembly: GCF_000956105.1. Lineage (NCBI taxonomy): Eukaryota > Metazoa > Chordata > Mammalia > Primates > Indriidae > Propithecus > Propithecus coquereli. The sequence goes on along the minus strand of NW_012147412.1, from coordinate 328,831 downwards.
ATAGTCCTATAAAAATACACTTCACATGCCCAGGAGGTGTTGGGATAAATGAATCTGGTGGGCAGGAGCGTGGTGAGGAGGGAGATGCAGGATGGAGGTGCATCCAGTCTTTAGGGTGAAGATAGGCTCTGAGAGACACCATGCACCCTCCCCCAAAACGGCCTTCCCCCCACTCTGTCCTCTCGGGCTCCGCAGTGCCGACCATTTGTCCTGTTGCATAAGGCAGGCCCAGGGGCACTCCTAATCATCCTTCTCCCCCAACACTCCCCCCACACGCACCTGCCAACCCTCTTTCCCAGGCAGGTGGCGCCAAGTGTCCTCCCCTCCCTCCGCCCTCTCGGCTCCTGCCTGCTCAGAGCCCCATCTATCTGCTGGAGCTGTGCAGAGTCCCCAACCATGTCACCCCCACTCTTGCCGGCCCCCACCTCCATAACCTGTTTCCCCACAGCAGCCTGAGTGCACAGACCACATCCGTGCAGAGCGCCAACCCCTCCCGTGTTTCCTCCTCACGTTCAGAACAAAATACCAGCTCCGGGCCTGGCCGAGGAAGCTCTGCCTGAGCGGCTCCTGCACGCACACCCCACGCCCCTCCTGCCTCTGCTCCTCTGCAGTTCCCTCTGCACCCACGCTGTTCTCGGGGCTCAGCACCCACTATCTCCCCACCCTCCCAAGGCTCACCTGTCTCATCGTTGGGTCACCTGCTCGGACAGGCGCCCCCGACCACGCTGAAAACAGCCCAGGTGCTCTATCACATCACCCACCACATTTTAGCCTGTGCTTTGCACCGTTTCCTATCAGACGCTTTTCTTGTTTATAAATTTTCATATTGCAGTCACGTGCACACACACACACACACACACACACACATACACACGGTATAAGCTCTGACAGCTGGGATCTTTTAACCCTGACACCGCAGGGTGTCTCATAGTAGGTGCCCCACAAATATCTGCCGAATGAATGAATGAGTGAACAAATTAGCATAAAGATGATGCCTGATGCTAGGAGAGATAAGCCCCCGAGAAAGAGACAGTACAATCGAGAAGGGAGAGTCTAGCTGGAGAAGGAGGAAGAGAATCAAGAGACACTTTTATTGAATAAGTCAAGGGAAAAGAAAGTTTTAAAACAGAAGGACTTGTCACAGCATCAGATGCTGCCAGAGAGACCTTGTAAGATTAAGGCCCAGAGGCATCCGCGGGATTTAACAAGAGAGTGGTTGCTAAGGACCTCAGAGTGCACAGAGGAGCGTGGCGGGCGCTGCTGAGGGCTGGGGGGTGGAAAGGTAGGAAGCGTGGCTGGCTGGACAGGTGGGGCATTGACTGGGGGGAGAAGGTGGCTCCTGAATTGAGCTGAGAGAGCAGAGGAGAAAGGGGAGTACCTGAGATGACACAGTAAGGGACTGGAACTGGAGCCTGAGAGATTCACAGAAATATACAGGCATCCAAGCAGGGTCAAAATTTGGCCCTCATTCAAACCAAGATTCATTCCACATGTGCCTAAAGGCACAGTCAAGGGATGCTGGGAAGAGCTAAGAAGGGGCCTTAGGTGACATGGCATGGCCTCTTCCCCAGGGCCTAAGCAGGTTAGCTCTGGCCCCGAACACACGCCCCACAGCCCAAAAGCAAAGCCAGAGCCCAGAGGCTAAGTGGGCCACCCACCCCAAAAGGCGATGGAGGGATCAGCTATTGCTACTCAGACATACCACTTTGAGGTCTCATCCTGGACCCCAAGTGGATTGTCAGAGTTCTCCTTCCAGCCACGCACCTGCAGCCCCAAGAGGAGCACCAGTCAATATGGTTCTCTCCAGTCGGCGTGCTTCCGCCCCCATGTCAGCACCCCACTTCGCCTGACACCCCTGCAGCTGCCTGGTCCTAATGCGGCTCCAACCAGGGCCCGGCGCTGCCAGGTCCTCTCTGTGCCCTCACCTCTGCTGAGCAGAGGGGAACGTGTCCTGTTGTGGCTGGTCCAAAGCTGGGGCGATGAGCCAAGAGAAAAGGCAGGTGCCCCCCAGGCCTGAAGCAGTGAGGGGTCAGCTCTGAGCCCCAGCCCGCTCCCTACACAGCTACCCTGGAATTTACAATGGCAGGAAATTTGATGGAAGAAGATTCAAGAGATGTGAGTTTCAGTCTTGGTTCTGCTCCTAACCAGCTCTGGGATTTTAGGTGGATCGCTTCCTCCCTCCGGATCAATTACACAAGGGAGGCCATGAGGGACCCGGATCTGACCCTCCCCCAGTTCTTTCTACTTCCGCCTTTCTCGGAGACACCCTGGACACCTGGGTCTGATAGGTGTTCCTATCCCTCGAGTCCAACAGCCAACTCTCAAAGGATGTGTGGTCAACGGGTGAAGGAGCGAGGCTCCCTGGGATGCCTGGAGTGATTTGGTCATTTGCATCAGGACGTGGAGAGGGGCTGAAAGGGGGGCTCAGGACAGCCATGTGGGGAAGGTTAATTCTCAAATCAAAGACAAGAAGTCACCTGTGAGGATCAGACACCCTCTGAGAAAGGAATTGTGTTTTGAGCACAAGAGGAAAAGGAAGAATGGAGCTGGTCTGCTCCGGGAAGAATCTGCAGTCCAGCAGAGAGAAGACACATCCGGAACCCAAAACGCCCGCGAAGAAACATTGTCATCGTTGGGGGGAGGGCTGAGGGAGGGGTGGAAGGTGCCGGCAGCCTCCAAGCCAAGCACAGCTAGTCCCAAACAGTTCTAATAAGACATCCATTTTTAGCAGGTTTTGAGGAAATCGAGGATTATGAATTGGCCCAGAGGCGGCGGAGGCTTATCCAGGCTGGGGACAGGGGAGGATATGAAGTAGCCAAGTGCATATCACGAAGAGTGGATGCCGGCTGCCAGGAGCAGCCCTGTCCTGCTGAGGGCGGTTTGCCTCCAAGTCTTCTCTTAAGGGAAGATCCTGAAGCCTTGTCGCTTTGTTCGTTTAAAACCGGATGGGCCAGGGCCCCCAGAGCAGGGACAGTGGGGAGCGGATGCAGGTGTCTGGGGTGGGCCTGCAGGTCGCCACGTGATGTGTCGGGAACGCTGCAGGTTTGTCTCTGCCCAGCGCCTCACCTCTGGCAAGGGCCTCGTCTTCCAGCTAGTGCGGCTTCGCCCCACTCGGACGCTCTTAGTCTCGGTGGCCTATTTTCATGAATTTTCACCCTTGTCCCACTCGCGCCTGGCCCCGGCGAGGTGGGAGGCCAAAGGGAGCTCAGCGCTTCAAATGAGAAAATACAAATAAGCACAGCTCCGCAGCCAGGGCGCGCAGGAGTGCTCTGCTCCGCCGTTATAAATGAGATGCTCCCTTTTATGCCATCTCACCGCGCATACCACACAGCTCCCCGGCCTCTGGGAAGTAAGATTTAGAGGCTGGAGGGCAGCCGGCCCTGTGCTAGGAAGCCGCACACCAGTGCTTAGGAGGCCCATGACAGATGCCCGGGTGCCGCTCACCAGGGTGAAAGGGAGCCTGGTGGGGAGTGATGCCTGCCGTCTCCCAGGCCGGGGAGGCCAACCTGGCTAATGCACAGGAGGGCGGTGTAGCAAGGAGCTACAGGAATCCAAAGACACCATGAGTTCTGCTGCCCTGGGGAAGGGCCAGCCATGGGCCTGTACCCCTCCACTCTCCCCTACAGGGTCTCCTCTTCCCAAACCTCCTTTGTCCACCTGCCTTCCCTGACAGGGCTCTGAGCAACAGCTCATGAAGCAATTTCCCCACCATGGCTGGTATAAGAAAAGCACTGACCAGTGACAGCCATGCTCTCAAGAGATTTCCCAAAGTGTTCTGCACACCCCCAGGATGGGCCCAAGCTGGAGACCTGGGGGTCAGGACACTATGGCCTCCTTCCCCCAGGGGAGTAGGCAGATTCCCACGTGCTGGGAGGAGATATCTCAGCACCCTTTGGAGAAAAGCCTGACGAGGCTTCCAGATTTTGCAAATGAAAATACAGAGTGCCCAGTTACATTTGAGTTGCAGATAAACAATGAACAAGTTTTTAGTATAAGTATGTCTCACATATTGCATAGGACATACTTATACTAAGCAATTACTTGTTGTTTACCTGAGTTCAAATGTAATGAGGCATCCTATATTTTATCTGGACCTTCTATGAGAGGTAGGCAGCCTGAAAAGGGGCCGATCAAGGGAAGACTTACACTCCAGCAGCCGGAACCAGCCTGTGGCTCCTAACCCTTCCCCAGGAGGCTCTGCAAGGTCTATTAGGAGGATTCTATGCTCCCAGGAAACCCCGGGCCATGGCCTGGGCTCCCACACACCCTACGTGACACATCAACATGGAGCAGCCCTGGGAGCACCCTCACGCCCACTGGCCGCGCCCAAGCTCCCTAACAGGGCTGTGCCTAGAGGGTGGAGGCCAATCTGGGCTCCAGCCCTGTCTGCGCCTCTGCCCCTGTCCTGCCAGCCTGAGAACCCACTTCCTGGTAAGCGCTCCTCTGCCCTCTTGAACTGAAATCCATTTGCTTTCACTCAGCCTGGGTGCAGATGCTTTCAATGAACGGAACTTCCAGTCCTGCGGTTTTGACTCCAATCTGGAACATTTTCTTTCAAAGCAAGAGCAAGGGGAAAGCTAATGCCTGCCTTTCTCTTTGTCCTCACAGATCCTCCAAAAATGCTGTGCGTCCCCAACAAACCAGGTCTCTCCTGGGCCCCCAGCCTTTCCAAGGACCCCAGAGTGCTGCAAGGGGAGCCCCAGGTCCATTCTGCCTGGCTGCAGCTTTTATTACCCACGCTGCCCTTTGCTCCTGCCTGGGCTAATTGAGGCTGGCACATGAGCAGTGGCCACTAATAGCCTCCTCTGCACAGGCTCTCAGCTGGCAGATGGGAGGTGTGTGATTGCCTCCTTTCCCCGCCATTAAGCAGAACAGCCAACACCACACACCAGCTCCGGGCTGAGCGGCGTGGCAGATGGACTAGCAGGGGGCGTGGGGGCTGCCCCAACCCTGCCCGGTTAGCAAAGGCCCTGGGAGCCTCCTTAAGGTGCTGGAGTCTATGGCTGGTGGGAGGCCAAGGGACAAACTCCCAGCTGTCAGGCTGCCTGGCCAGAGGCTCAGACCCAAGCTTTTTCCACATCGACCCCCTTCCAACAAAGGGCACACAGAGCAGGCCCCCTGGGCCTCTGGGAAATGTCCCATTGCTCCTGGCCCTGCTCAGGAGATGGAGCAGATTGGCCGGGGCAGCCCAGCCCAGGGTCCTCTGGAGGGGTTCTCATACAGAACAAAGCAGCAAGGGCCACCCACCCCCAGAACACTGCCCTCCCTTTGCACCCCACTAACTCCTACACATCTTCCAGGATTCCACTTAAACATCACCTCCTCTGGGCTGCCCCCCTGATGTCCCGAACGAGGTCAGATCTCCCAATACACATTCCCACAGCACTCTGAGGTTTCCTTTCACATCACTCATCAAAACTATCATCACTGCAGTGAGGGCTGGAATGTACACGCAATGACTCAGAGAGGTCAGACAAAGTAACGTTATTTTCCATCACGACCACTGCTCCATCCAGGCTCTCCATTCCTGCTGGTAGTCTGGAGGCCATGGGGAGTCACGGGGGCGGCAGAGGAGACCAGCTTGCCAATAAACAGTAGCTCCCTTTAAAATATTCTCCTTTAGATAGTCAATCAAAGATCGAAGTCCCCTTTGGCGCCATTTCTTCCATCCACCTTCCTTGGATGAGCTTGGAGTAGAGGTAGTTTATGTCTCCTTGTGGTGGCCAGGGGCAGGGCTGCAAGACCACATGTTGCATTGTCTGTGAGATATCCTCCTGGTCACCTGTCCCTGGGTGTCAGGTGGCCCCAGCTGATCTTTTCTGGCAACCCAGTAGCATGCCCAGATGAAGTCACTGCCACCGCCTCCAGGCATGCGGCCTCCTCATCCTGACCTCGGGCCTCTGTGTCCACAGTTCTTTCAGCACCTCTGCAGTCTCCCCTCTGGGACACATGGGAACTTCCAGACCCTCTACTGTGTCGGATATAGGGCGTTGGCAACCAGGAGGAGCACTGATTAAAACCCACCCTGCGCAGCTCCCTCAAGCAGGGCCGTACCACGTCTGACTCTGGGCCACGGCAAACGCGACCTTCTCTGGGATGCTTGTCCTCCCTCGGGCCACAGGCAGCGAGCAGGGCACAAGGCCCACTATTCGTAGGTCCCCCACATCCACCTGGGGACGTCTATCTCTCACCAACCCCTGCTCTGAGGTCTGACCTGGTGACAGTGACATGGAGGAATGAGGATGCTCCCTGCCCCCTCCTCTCTCCCACAGAGCCCAGAAGAGCGTCCCCCTTCCCGTGGAGCAGGAGGCTCCCTTCCCGAAGCTCTTCGCCATGACCTAGCTTAAACACTACGCTCACACCTCCAAGCTTTGCTCTGGGAATGCAAAGGTTGCTTCATAAATGTAGAAAAGCATTTTATCTCCACAAATTAGGCTGTCAAGACCACGGTTTCACTAAGGTCTTTAAAAAGCCAAGCAATGACCTCTTTCTCCCACAGTCATTCACTCTCTTTTATGCTTTCTTGAATGTAAAAAAAAGGTGAGGGCGACAGCTTTCAAACCCAGATGTTTTAATAGCCTTGGGAGCACGCTGCAAAGGTGAACCCCATCACTCACGGGCAGCCCACGGGGAACAGGTGGTGGATCCCTGCAGCCCATGGTTTCCCGGGCTGCCCCCAGCGCTGCCAGTCCATGGTGTGTGCCCCCTCGAGGGAGCAAGATCGATGAACAAGGAACTGCAGCGTAAGGCAGGGTCCACAGAGTGCCACGGGAAGGTCAAACAGGGGAGAGGACTCATCAATTAGAGTGCGAGTTCCCTGCGTTTTTCTCAGTGACCTCAGTGACGCCTTCTCTTGCTATCTACAATATAATTCCACTAGTCAAGACAGTTGGTTAACTGCACTCTCGACAGCTTTATGAACAAAAACAATAGACATGTTTTGATCTTGCAACCTACACATTCTCCCTTGCTGCGCCCCACCCCCACTTCACGCAGATTCGCACGAAGCTCCAGCAGAAGGATGGGTTGTTAAAGTCACGGGAGGCTTAGGGGTGGCGTGGAGGCAGAGCCTGGGAGATAGGTGAGATCCAGACAGATGGAAGAGACAGTGTTCCAGAGGGAACCACAACAGCAGATGTGCAGGGGAGTAGTGGGGGGTGTGCTCAGAGAATGGCGAGGGCCGAGTCTGGCTGGCAGTGGGGTAAGCAGAGGGGAGCACTGGGAGATTAGCCCAGGTCGGCCTTGGATGCCAGGCTTGCGGATTTGTACTTGGAGCTTAAAGCTGCTCTGAAGGCTGGCTTGGGGCTGAGCAGGGGAGAGAGTTTGTCCAGCCGAATCGGAAGGGCCCGACTTTCCAGGATGTAGAGTCTCTGGCTTTTTATTTCTCCCTCCTTCCCTCCCCCTTCCAGCCATATCCCTGCCCCTGGGGACTGAGTTAACCTTCTGGGAGGGAAGTTTGTCTGGAACCCTGCCCAGGCCTGCGAGTACACTCTTCAAGAGCTTTCATGAGGCCTGTAATTGGAAGAACAGAAAGGATCAAATTTAAAAGATATTATATTAATTAGTATATTATCCACTATATAGAACAGGAAATCCAGCTCAAAATTACTTAAACAATACGGAATTTATTGACTTGTGTGATTGGAATGTCCACAGGAAATGTCGGCATCAGGATGGATTTGATCCAGAGGTTTGTGATGTCCCATAAGACTCAGCTCCATTTCTCTGTGATTCTCTCCACTCTACCTCCTAATGTATCAGCCTCATTCCCAGATTGAATTCCCTAATGGTAGTGAAATGGTTATTAGCGGCTCTGGGGCCCCATGCTTCCTCTTTCATAACCAGGGAGATTTAAAAAGCTTTTCTTACCCCAACTTTTAACAAAAATCTCAGCTTTCTCTCTGATTGCCCAATTTACATCACAAGGTCACTCTCAAACAAATCACTGTGGCCAAGAGAATACTATGCATTGATTGGCTTGGTCCTGGGTCACATGCCTTTTCCTCGGCCAATCACTGGGGCTGGGGGAGGATAGAAATGCCATGATTGGCTTAGGCCAGTTAGGGCCTAACCCAGGAGTTGAGTCCTGCTCAGGTAACATGGCTACCACACAAAGAGAGGGGCGAGTGGACGCTGGGGGAGCAGATGATGTTGTCTAACACAGATGTCCATTTTGCTTCTCTCATGAAAGGTTGGGTGAGGGAGAGAAGAGATTAGAACTGGAATCTTCAAAGTAATTTGAGGGTCACCCATAGACTTAACTCACCCATATCCCCAAGGATATGGCTGGCTGTAAATGTATTCTTTCATCTTTCTTTCTTTTTCCTTTTTGTCTCCCTTCCCTTTTCTCCTTCCATGTTTCCTTATCCCCTCCCTTGTCTGACTTCCTTGCTTTTTCCCATTCTTTGCTATCTCTCTGTAATCAAATGTTCCATGGCTCCTCCACCCTGCCTCTTCCCAACTCCTGGGTCTCTTATCTCAAGCCCATTCCTCCCTCCCTGCCCACAACTCCAGCTACCCTCTCCTGATGCCTCTCGGTTCGATTTCACCTCTTCCAAATTGCTTTATTGGTTCTGCAGAAAAGCAAGGCTAGCTAGAGCCATTACGGGTGTGTACGGCATGCATTAGACTCAAAAAATATTTAAGGAAAATACTCTGGCAAATGGAATCAATAAACTCCAAATCAGACATTCCCTGGGAAGAGGGAGAAGGCTACCTGCTGCTAAGTGTGCCAGGAAACTGTTCACTATTCAGCAGCAAAAGCCTGAAGCCATTTCCCTGCACCACCCACAGTGCACGTTGGCAGGAGCAAGCCCTGGGTGTCACATACTCCAGCCTCCCTCTTCCCCAGCCCTGCCTGGCTCTGACCGCACCTCCTCTCACCCCTCCAGGACCCCACGTCTCCTCTCGGCTGCTGAAGAGCCCACTGGTGTCCATGCCTGCCCTCCAGGGCAATGGTCAGTAGTGCTGATTAAGAAAGGGAGCACAGTGATGGGGAGACAGGGATGGGGACTGGGGGAACAGACACATTTGCACTGTGGTATTTTTAGACCTGAAGATGAAATCTTCTATAATCATAAATTTTTCTTAAAAGAAAATGTGGTCTGGATTGGGTGGCACTTGTACCCCCACCTCCCCTTTGTGTTCTCCCTGCAGCAGAGGGGCAGGAGGACGGAGAAACAGGAGAGAGAGGAGAGAAAACCCAGTGGGAAATCAGTCCTACAAAACTGAGGTCTTTCAGGAGCCTTCCGCCTGCCCCCCAAAGCTTTGGTCTGGCGGAGTCCAGGAAGGATGAGCCCAGGTTAAGGTCACACTGGGAATCTAGGTGTCTCCTGAGCCCTGGGCTGCCCTGGAGACCTGTTTGATGTGAGAGAGGAGAGAACATGACTGCAGGAATCAGCTTCCCTCAATGGCACTTTCATCACGACCCTATTCTATCCAAGAGTTTTCACATACTCCTAGTGCCCTTTGGGCTGAAAAGCAGCTAGTGCTGACTTCCAGGCCCCACAGGAGAAGGATCCCTTTCTCCAGAAGAGTTTCCTCTCACGCACCCTCCACCCACTGACAGTCCCCCAAAACATCTCGTGAACCTGATTGCACCCCCTGCGAATGAATGAGCGCACCTTCCCCCACAATGCCCAGCAAGAGCACTGCCTGCCCACAGAGCACAGCAGCTCCACTGAACCCTGGACAGTTCCAAGGGACAGGGGTGCAGTGAGTGGGGAGAGGCACCAAACCAAAGGGCAAGACACTGGGGAATAGAGCTCTACCACCGGCTGTGTGAATTTAGACCAATGTAGACCTCAGTTTCCCCACATTACAATGAAACAGTGGATAGATCAAAGAATTTTAGACTAGGACCCATGAATCCCCTGAATTTGCATGGAGAATGTTGTTTGTATGTGCACGTTTCTAGTAACAAGCTTCATCACGTCCTCAGAGGGGTCTAACAGCCTCAAAAGTTGAGAGCCATGCCCGAGTTCACATGTGGCTCAAGTGTTCTAAGACTTCCCAGACCTCCAGGTGGGATAGCTGTTCGGCCTCGTCCCTGAAGGTGTGCCTTGGAGTGCCCTCCCCAGTGCCGGTGTGTGGCCTTCACAGGGTAGCTGTGCCACCTTTCTCCACAGCCCATGCCAGCACACAAACCCCCTTCTTTCTTCCCTTTGGTAGAGTTTGGGCAGGCTCGTTTTATTACAACACATGTTGCTGAAAAGTGAAGGAAAATGAATAAAATACAAATAACATTAAGTTGGTCAGATTCTCAAAAACCCTGCAGATCCTACTCAGAGTGTCAAAGAGCTTCTCTGAAGCCCAGATTACCTCTTCCTGAAGTAATTGCTGTCTTCACAGATGGGCCGACAACTTCATAGGCACTGGCTCGGGTCGTTTTCCATCAAACTGCTTTTGTCCCAATCCAGTCTTTAATCCCCATCGTCACAGACCTCTGGGTGCCATCTTGCTTCTAAGCACCCAGACACCAAACTCCCTAAACATCTTGCCTCACTCAAGACAAAACATCTCCTTTAAAACTAAGACTTTCCATTTTCTGACCAAGTGCCAATTATAGTTGCTCAAGCCTAGTAGGTACCCAACAAGTAAGTGTTGAATTGATGAATAAGTAAATGAATACACTAATGAATGAGTAAATTTATGAAGTAAACTAATGAAAACTTTACTTCCATTACTCTCTCAACTCTCATTTCTTTTAGGCTGGAGACCTCTAGCTCGATTCCCATCTAGGCCCAGTGATTTGCAAAGTATAGTCTCTGACCCCTCTGAGCCAGTGAATGACTGAGCCCTCTTATGTCTGGTACAGATCAATCCACCTCTGGAGCCTTCTTGAACGATAGCCCGATGTCTTTCCTCAGTAATAAAAAATTCAAACATTTCTATTACCCTGTTATCTCTCTCCTCTTTCTTCTTCCTTCTGAGACTTCAATTAAAAATATATTAAGCCTTCTCATTTTGTCCTCCTTGCCTTTTATCCTCTTTTCTGTACCTTCCATCGTTTTGTCTCTCAGCTACATTCTAAACAGTTCCAACCTACATTCCAGTTTGGTATTTTTCTCTTTAGCTCTGTCTAATCTGTTATTAAACCCATCCATCAAGTTCTTAATTTCAGTGATTGCATTTTTAGTTCCATAATTCCTTTTTTAAAAATCTGTTATATATTTAATAGTTTCCAATTTCCTGCTGAAGTTCTCAAGCTGGTGTTTTTTATTTCTTTGAACACAGTAAGCACAGTTGTTTTATAGTCTATGCCTAATAAGTCCAATCTCTGAAGTCTGTGACTCTGTTTCTAGTGCCTGTTGTTTCCAATGGTTCTTGCTCACGGTACCTTGTTTCCCTGTGTGTTGGTCATACTTGAATGTGTGTTAGACATTCATGTCACCCCAGCTACTGTGTTGTCAACCTTCTCAGAGACATTGGAGGACGAAGGACACTAATTCAAAGGGCTGCTGTTCCTGGCAGGATGCCATCTCACATTGTGGTTCAAAGTCTAGTTGGAAAACTACTCAAAGAGGTCTGAAATTGAGACTCATTCTTATCAACATCTGCCCCACCCTTGGGTTGTGCTGAAGTGTGCTTGGGAGTGCAGGGCAGGGTGTGGGGGACAGTGGGAGGGGAGGAGACTTCTTCCAACTCCATCACAAACTCACCAAACCATGACCCCACCTAAGGGCATCGGCACCATTTCCTGAGCACCCGTAGCAGCGGAGACTTTCGACTGAGCGTGCCTGGACCAAGGCCGGAATGAAATCAGACGTCAGAGGTGGCAAGCCTGTCACCTGACAGAGCAACAATCAGTCTGTTAATCTATTTTTTAAATTTAATTTATTCATTTGTTGTTATAAAGCACTGCTCAGCACAGATTTGGACCAACTTTTAAGAGTCAGGAGCTTCGGCTCCTCTCAGAAGACCAGGGTTCTGGCAGCACCGAGACGTAACACCAGGAGGTAACAAGAGGCTGGAGCTGAGAAGCAGCTGCCCTCGAAAACCCAAACGCTCTCCAGGAGCTGCTGCCGTCGCCACGACTCAGGCAACAAACGTATTTGCACTCACTCTGCCCACTTCACTTAATTACTGCCTGGCCCTGTAGGAATTTAATTTTTCAGCCCTTGACCTAGAGAAAAGACAGTGTGCAGTTCTGATCCCTAGGGGTTTCCAAGACTGCGGGAAACAGCACAGAGCAGGCAGAGCGAGAGCTCAGAGAGGCAAGCGGAGCCCTCGGAGGCCCTGCTCATGCTGGAGAAGGTGCCACAGGGTCCGCCTGGCCCTTCCCCACGTTCCTGGCAAGGCCCCCGCCCAGGCCAGGCGACTGCGTCAAATACAGCTCGGCCATTCCCTATCAGACCAACCTCGTTAACCATCTCTAAGCCACTAATTTCTCATCTGTAAAATGGGAATAGTCATGGTTCCTGAGTCACGGGACTGTTGTGAAATTAAGTGAGGTCGTGCACGACAATAACGATGCCGATTCTAACGTCCTGTAGATAACAAGTGTCCACAGCATTATCAGGGCGCCCGCTGCTCTTCCCTGCTCTGCCTACTCTCCCGCTCCCCGGCGCTCTTAGCACCAGAAACTCCTCGTCCTCTTTGATGTACAGATGATGAAACCGAGGCCCAGAGGGGTAAGGGCCCTCCAGATGTGGGAGCGTGAGCATGCACCCTTACTCCAGTGACACAAACCTGTCCAAGTCCACCCAGGCTCAAAGAAAGGGCTGATCCCAGCGAGGAGTGACGGTGGGAGGGGAGGCTTCCTGGAGGTGGCTCTAAGCACCTCTAAGCAGGATTGGGAAGGAACAGTGGAATCCGTATTAGCAGGAAGTTTTCTTATATGCTGCCCCCGCACACCCACACTTTAAACACCAAAACTGAAAGTATTTTTATTGTCTTTAAGCCCCAGACAATAGCCCTAAACCTGTCCTTACCCACTTACACTGTCCCAACAAATAGGCTCAAAACAGCGGTCCTGGTGCCCCCACCTGCCCTCCCAACTGGAACTGAGAGACAGACAGACACACACACACGTATTTATTTGTCTTCTCCTCTTGTGTGGGGCCCTCACATCACGGGCTCATTTCTCCTGCGGAGAATCCCCCAACAGAGACAAACCCCGACATTCCTTATAAGTTTCCTCTAAGGCAGTGATCAAAGCCATCTTACTTACCAAGGAAATTAAGAAGGCTCCGGCAGGAATTGCCAACTAGAACCAAACTCATCAAACTCAGGCACTTGCCTTTGTTTTTTCTAATGAGTTTTAAGCTGGGCCCCATCCCCTTTGGGACATTTAGCAAATAGCACGGTTTCCTGAAGTTCCTTCTTTCCCACTTCCTGCTGCCTCCCCTCCTCGGGCCTCTCAGGACCCTCCCCGGTGGCCCGCCCTCTTCCCTCCGGCCACAGCTGCTGCCACCAACACACACACACACACACACACACACACACACACACACACACATGCACGCACACACGCACACATGCATGCTCTGCCGTCACCATCCCTGGGGTTCTCTCTCTGCCCCACCCCTCCACTGGAGCCACTGTGGCCCAAGCCATGGTCACTTCTCTGTCCTCATCTTATTCCACCTCTCAGTGGCCTTTGACCTGAGAGATCACCTTCCTTCTGGAAACTCCCTCTTTGGGCTTCCCTAACCCCACTGGACTTATTCTACGACTCCTTCTCAGGCTCCTCGTTAGACGTCCCTCCCTGACCTCGGAGTGCTGGAACAATAGGAGCTTCTTAGGCTAAGAGTGCAGTTTCACTACGTCCTCACCCACACTGGGTGTTGTTTTTATTTTTAAAATCTTTGCTAATCTGAAAGCAAAAATAATGTTTCATGGTCTAAATTTCCATTTGTTTTCTCCTGTTCTAGGATTCACTAGGACCTTGTAGGTCATGGTAAGGGGTTTGAATTTTATTCAAAACTCCAACAGAGGAGTGACATGGTCTGATTTCATCTGGCCACTGAGAGGATGCTGGACTGACGGGGGACGAGCATGGCAGCAGGGGCCGCCTTAGAGGCCACTCGGCCATGCCAGCAAGAAAGCGTGGGTGCGTGGGCTGGGGCAGTATCGCAGGGGGTGGGAAACAGTTGGACCCTGCATTTGCTGGTGGCGTGGGTGCAATGAGGGGAATAGGAGTCAGGGATGACTCTTGGTTTTTGGCCTGCGTAACTGGGAGAATCACAAGAGCTACCACGTATATAGCATGACTGTGTTTAGTCTAAAGATGATGCGTGTCGTCACTCTTGCCATCCCCTCAGCTCTGCGCAGCAGGCGGTGCCGGCATCTCCCACCCACAGTTGAGGGGGCTGAACCAAGCAGGGATTCCAACCCAGACGGTCTGGCTCCAGAATCTACACTCCCAGTAGCCACACTTACCGCCTCTAGGGAGGAAGGCTGAGTTAGTGAGACAGAGAAGACTGAGGGCTCAGTAGGGGCCCCATCCTGGGATGGAGCCCGGGCATCTGCATTCTTCAGCCCCAGTGGCCTGACCACAGGCAGGTGTGCATGGCGCCCGTACTACTGAAGCTTTTGAGAAACATGCCAAGAGGCAGGAGGGCAGGAGGACGGGGAGCTGAGTGGGCTTTAGGAAGCATCTCCAGGGCAGGAGGGTCTCAGGCTGAGAGGGAGAGCAGCTGACCTCCACCTGACCCTGTCCTCCCCACACCTCCCTTTCTTACTCACACACCTGCCCTTGCTTCTTTTAAAGAGATCTGCCTTATTATTAAAAAATAATTTTGTGTTTTCTTAATTATAAAACTATTTATTTATTGTAAGACATTTAGAAAACACTGAAATGTAGGGGAAAGGTCAAATCAGCCATAGGTCACCCAGAGAGTTGCTATTAACATTTTGGTGTTTATTTTGGATAGAAAGAAAAATCGCTGTTTTTTTTAAACCAGCATCATAATATACATTCGGTTTTGTATCCTGATATTTTTCATTTAAGATACAATGGAAGCATTTTTCTGCATTGTTAAATATTCTTCTTAAACAGTAATTTTCATAAATATGGCAGCCCTTGTGTACGTGTGCCACTATTTAACCAGCCCCCTCCTGGTGAACTTTCTGTTGTTTCCAGTTTGTTTGTCCTTATACCTGGACCCATAACAAATGCATTTGTACATAAATCTCTGTGTGCGTGTGATTATCTCCTGGAGTGGCATTGCTGGTCCACAAGGTCTACACCTTTGCAGGGTTTTGGATACACAGCCCTCGCCAAAGCCCTGGTTACAGCCACTATCGTGTCTCTCCTTCATTGCTGCCACAGGCTCCTAACTGTCCTTCTTTCTTCCCCTATTACCCTCCCCAAGCCATTGTCACAGCAGCCAGGGTGGTCTTTGTAACACAGGGACAGCAGACTGTGTGTGTTTCCCGGGCACGTGGTCAGGGCAGCATTCACAGAGCATCGCCACCACCCACCCTCTTCTCCCACTGCTTCCCATCATGGTCCCCTCGCCCACTGTGTCCTCCCTGGGCTCTTCTCAGCTCACCAAAAGATCTCTGCCACCACAGGACCTTTGCACATGCTGTTCCATCTGCCAGGACCATTTTGTCCTCTTCCTATGGCTTGTTCTTTCTTGTCATTTATGACTCAGCTCAAAGCTACAGCCTTAGAAAAGCCTTCACCGACCTCCCTTACCCCGCCCCTCACCTCCCACTCCCGCTCCCTTTTTGTTTCCTTTAAGACTCTTCACATCTTGTAAATATTTCGTTGCATTTTCACTTGTTAATTTTCAGTTTCCCCTGCTCAATGGTATGCTCTGTGAGGACAAGGACTTACTTTCACTCAATACTATCCATCCAGGTTCTGACCTAGTACTTAGTAGAAGGTAGGTCCTCAATAAATATCATCAAACTGACTTCCGAAAAGGTTGTACTCACCTACCCTTCTACCAGGAATGTGTGAGAATGAAGTTTCACTACATCCTCACCAGCACTGGGTATGATGTTTTAAGGAAACAAAAAAAAGAAAAATTTGGCTGATCTGATGGCAAAAATATTATTTCATTGTTTAAATTTGCATTATTTTGCTTGCTAGCAGGGTTGAACATTTAATGTTTACCAGTCTTCTTTTGTGATCAATAATTGAAAGCCCTGTTCATGACCTTTGACTATCTTCCTCATTTATGAAGCTCTTTCAGAAAAGAAGGTACTCCGGCCTCAGCTTCTGAACTCTTCTAGAAGCGGTTATTCCTGAAGTCTAACCTCAATCCTTCCTGCTGCTGTTTCCTTTTTTATCTTCCTCTTATTGAGCCTCCTGTGGGGCTGCCAAGAAAACATGTAAGTGTCCTCTTGGTCTTCTCACCCGGCAGCCCTCTCCTGCCTCGTCTGCCCAGCACGCAGGCGCAAAGCTTGCCTGTGTCTCCCTCCCCGCAGCCCCAACCACTGAGCAGCAGATTAAACGATTCGATTCGAGAAGGAAGGCTGCTCTGGTGAGATGCAATCATCTCTGACTAAAATCTCTTTTTCAGATATATAATGGTCTAATCAATATTAATAGAGAGGCTTATCTGTTTTCCTCATCTCCCATGTCCTTAAGAGCAGATAAAATGCTTGTAAAATAGGATCCTATTCAGCATATACTGATTGCTTCCAAAACGCATTTTCTCGAGATCTGTCATCAAGTGTAAGTCATTACTGAGCAGCTAGGCCCAGCACCGCCGTTGACAAATTTTGGGAAGATTCTTTGATTATTTTGCCCAACATGTGATTTAAGGGCTTGCAGGTCCCCTTGCTTCCACATTCCTTCTTGCCTGTCCTGCAGGCGGATCTTGGAAGCTGGAGGAGTTTTAAACAAATGGAGGTTGGGAGGAAGGGAGTCTTGGGGCTGCTCTGGAACTGAAGTGTCCTCTTGACTCCTGGAGGGCAGGCCTCGCGGGATCAGCAGAGGTCCTGCTTTGGAGGGAGGTGGCACAGGAAGAGGACAGGGAAGCCCCAGAACTTGGGCAGCCGGGGAGGTCAGCTGCGCCCCAGGCAAGGCTGTGCCAAGAGCAGAGGCCTGGACTTGGCATCCTCGGACTTGGGTTTCATGTTCGGCTTTGCCACCGACTGGCTGTGTGAGCCTGGGTAGGTCACCCAGACTCATTGAGCCTTTTGCTTGTCCCGAATCTAGGAAGAGCCCGGTGCCTTCCAGACTCAAGTTCTCATCCTCCATCCACCTCAATTTTCATAGTGGTGCATAAAAATTATCAGGATAGAAAACAAAAAATTAGAACCAACTTAAAAATCCATGAATGACTAAACAAGCTGCATCACATATGTGCTTTGACACAGTTTATCACATGTGACATCTGTAACACATAATCCAGTGTAACCGTTTAAGAGGATCATGGAGATCTCTGTGTGCCAATGCAAGAGTGAGCCAAGACCTACCGCTGAGCGAAGAAAGTGAGTTGCAGAATGACTCATGTACTATGGGGCGGGGCAGGGGGAGAAAACAGAGCATAGAGCATGTATGTATGTACATGCTCAGGAAAAATTCTGGAAGGATGTAATAAATGGATAGTAATGGCTACTTCTGAGGTACCCACCTGCAGGGAGGGGACACTGATCCAGATGGTCGGGTGGGGGGGGGTCCCAGGAGATTGCAGCACTCTCTCGATTGCCTTTGAACTTTTAAAAGCGGGAAAGCATTCATACATTTCTTGTGTCAATAAAAATTGTTAATAAAGACACTTGGGTCAATTGGATTTCCAAATGGAAAACAAGTTTATCTTGATCCCCTATTTTACATCATCAGCAGAAAAAAAAAAATCCCCGATGGATCATAGACCTGAATGTCAAAGGTCTCATAGTAAAGCTTTTAGAAGAAAACGTAGGAGAATATTTAAAAGGTTGAGGTAGGAAAAAAAAATTTTTAACAGGATACAAGAAGCATTAACTATAAAGGAAAAAGCCAATACATTAGATTACATTAAAATTAAGAAACCTGCAAAGGGAGGGTTCCTGCTCTCAGTAGAAAGCCAACAGCTGACTGGCAACAATGGAAGGAGAGCTGAAGTCGGAAAATCATCCTTCTGGAACCATCACAGTAAAGATTGGTTCGGGCAAGAATCATCAATGGATGTTAAATCTATGGGACATTTTAATGAGAAGCAGAATATTTGCATGGTCTCAACCTGCGAATCCCTACAAGTAGCAAAAAGTCGTAACCATACAATGGAGAAACTGGACACCACCTGGACAGGTGATTAAAATTGACATCTATAATGAGGGACCTTGTGTGGCTACAGATGTGAGACAGTAGGAAGGACACATCATCTATATATTAATACTGTTCTAGCTGGCAATGCGGTATTTCCTCTAATCATGATAAAATATCAGACAAACAAAATGAGGAACGTTCTATTTGAAAGGGAAGAGGGGGAGGGGAAGTCTTTTCCAAAATGTCAATGTCATAAAAGACAAAGGCTATGGAAATGTTCCTGATTAAAGAAGACTAAGGAGACATGACAACTAAGTACAATACCTGATCTTAGACGGGATTCTGTATTGGAAGGGAAGATGCTATGAAGTGCATTATTAGATCAACTGAGAAAATTGGAACACAGAAGATTGGATAAAAGTATTGTATCAATGTTAAATTGACTGAAGCTGATAACTGTAGTATTGTCACATAAGAGAATATTCCTAAGAAATATATATTTATACACTGACTTGTTTGGGGGTGAAGTGTTGTCATGTGTGTAACTTACTCTCCAATGGTTCAGAAAAACATTTCATGGTGAGTGTTGGGGGGGGCAGCAGTGTGTGGGAAGGAGGTACAAATGACAAAGCAAATGACGTAAAATGCTAACGAAAGGTGAATCTGAGTAAAGGCTGTAACAGAACTCTTGTGCTGCTTTTATTCTCATAACTTTTCTGTAAATTTGAAAATATTTCAAAGTAACTTTTAAAATAGAAAGTGAAACAGCAAGCTGTAAAATGGAAGGAGATATTTGCAATACAGATGTTCAACAAAGAGCTCACGATCAGAACATAAAAAGAATTCCTACAAACAAGAAAAAGATAAATTACCCACTAGAAAAATAGGCAAGACTTGAAGGAGCACTTCACAGAAGAGGATATTCGAATGCCTAATTAGCACAAGGTGCTCAGCTTCATTATTCATCAGAGAGATGCAGGTTAAAACCACAATGCAATCTTGCCACACACCCATCGTAAGGTCTAAAAGAAAAAAGACAGCCGACACTCTGTGTGGTCGAGTATGTGGCGCAATTGGAACTTGTCATTTCTGGCAGGAATATAAATTAGTACAACCTCTTTAGAAAAGAGCTCAGTAGTATATTAGTTATCTATTGCTGTGTAACAAATTACCCCGAAATGTACTGGCATCGAAACAACAAACATTAATTATCTCACAGTTTCTGTGGGTGAGGACTACAGCCTGGCCAAGCTTGGTTCCTCTGGCTCAAGATTTCCCATGAGGCTGCTGTCGAGACCGTGAGCCAGAACCACGGTCTTCGCCGGGAAGGAGTCAGCTTCTCCGTTCACTCACGTGGTGGTTGACAGCGTTCGGTTCCTCGTAAGCTGTTGGCTGGAGGCCTTCTTTGGTCCCTTGCCATGTGGGTCTCTTCATGGGGTGGCTCACGACATAGGAGCTGGCTGAGCAAGAGACGGCACCCAAGACAGAAGCCACAGTGTTCTCATAGCCTAATCTCAGCAGTGACAGCCCGTTATTTCTGCCATATTCTATTTGTTCGAGGTAAGTCAGTAAGTCCAGCTCACATTCAAGAGGAGGGGATTACGCAAGGATTCGAAGACCAAGAGTAGGGAACATTGTAGAGGGGCCATCACAGAGACAGCCATCACAGACAGTATCTCCTAAAGCTGAAAATGAGTGCACACTCTGACCTAGCAACCCTACTCTGACAGAAATGCATACATACATGCACCTAAATATTATACAGGAATGTTTGGAGCAGCACTGTTCATAATAGCCCAACTGGAAATGATCCAAGGACTCATCCGCATAAGAATGGAAAAGTAAATTGTGTATCATCATACAAAGGAATACTAGACATCCATGAGAATGAACAAAGGACAACCACATGCAATATAAATAAATCTCAAAAACAGTGCAAAGGGAAATTTTGCCAGACACAAATGAATACATAGTATTAATATATGATTATTTATACAAAGTTTTTTTTTAAAGAGGGGAATAAGATTCATTTGTGGAGTTAGAAGTCAGAATGGAGGTTGCCCTTCCTTGGTGGAGAGAAGGAGAGAGGCAGAAGAAGGCAACTTCTGGGGGCTGGTGATGTTCTGTTTCTAGATAGAATGCTGGTTTCCCAGGTGTGTTCACCTTTCAAGAATCCATCTCGTTTGCACATTTGTGAGTTTGCACCTTTATGGATGTATGCTTCAGTTAAAAGTTTCCATTAAAAAGGGACATGTGGAGACTTGTTCAGTTCAGAGTCTAGAATCACTCATGGCCCCTCTAAAAATCCCAAATCAATGGGTCAGGGTGGGCTGAGTGGAGGTGAGCATGTCCCAGAATCTACCTTTGCAGCAAGCCACCAGGTGAGTCCCCTTGGTTCTGGGTCACACCTGGAGAAACACTGGTAACCCATTTCTATGTTAATAAAAACACAATCCATGTATGTGTTGTGACAGCAGGGAAGAGTGGGAATGTTCTAGAACTGCCATCTCTTCCAATTGTCCCTCTTTCCCACACCCACCCTCAGGGCATATAATGTGCCCAAAGTCCCCAACTGGAGGCTCCCTTCTTTGGATCTTTAAAGAGAATACTTAAGAGTCAAATTCCTACAGGAATATGAACTCCACGGGTGAGGAGCTTCCCCGTGTTGCCCACTGCTGTACCCCCACCCAGCAGAGCGCCTAGCTTCCAACAGGTAAATAAATTAGTTGACTCATTTAATGAATAAATGAATGAGTGAAAGATTGAAGTGTGGTTTATTGCACACACACACAAACACACACACACACACACACTCTAAGCATGACGCAGGGGTGGTCAAATCCCATGCAGGAAGGACATGCCCTGCTTTTATGATGATGCACAGGTATTCTGCCTTCCCTGAGTATTTGGACTACTCACTGCCCTCCCAGGTGACATGGATTTGGTCTCCACTCCCCAGGGCTCAGGTTCTGTTTCCTGTCACCATCAGACTCTCAAGCATCAGTTGCTGCCCTGAGGAGCTATCTCTCTGCCATCTTCAGTTCCGACATTCATACCTGCATGCGACTCATGACAGGGACATCTTTGCAGAACCTCCCGGCTGGGCTGCGGGTGCACCTCCCTAGCACTACGCCATCTCTTCTGTGCTATTTCCATCACCGCAACGACGGCATTTATTAACAGCGCCTATAGGAGACTGTATTTCCCAGGGCTTAGCACAGTGCCTGGCACCTCAAAGGTGTTTAATACACCTTTATTAAATTGACTGAATAGAAGGAACCAAAGCTGAGAGCCCCAGGCCCTGCCAGGAAAATTCTACCCCATAGTCTGCCCAGGTCTATTCCCATCTGGATGCTATCACCACCGCCCTTTGCTAGCCTCCCCCTTCTCTGGCCCCTTCTTGCTCTCACTGGGGCTCAGCACTACTCCCCCTTCCTTCCCTTCACCAGGGTAGATGCGGAGGCTTTCTCAATAGAAGATAATTCTGACCTCCATTAGCCTCCGTAACATCATCGCCTGACCACACTCCTGGCTTTGCCAATTAAGCATCTTCTCCAGTCCTCGTTCTCCAAACCCCAGCACCACGCTGTCCCTGCAGAGATGCTACCTAACTGTGTACACCTCCTCTCAGTGGGCCCGAGACGAAACCATCTTCGTTTGTAAACCCTCACCCCTGCCTTCAGAGTGGAAACCATCCACCCAGTTTAGAACTACAGGTAGTTAAAAATTTAGGAGAGGGGAGAGGCAGGAAGGAAGGATTACAAAGGGGTATGAGGAAACTTTTGGGATATGGATATGTTCAGTATCCTAATTGTGGTGAAGGTTCACAGATATATACATGTGCCAAATTTATTCATCGAATATGTTAAATATGTGCAATTTATGTCAATTATACCACAATAAAACTCTTTTTTAAAAAAAACAATCAAGAACAACTTTGGAGACCATGCAGCCTGGGGTTCCCAAATATGGTTCCACATCAGAATTACCTGGGAATTTTGATAAGAAGGTACAGATTCACCCCAGATGAATGGAATCCAAGTCTTTGGAGTTGGGGTCCAGGAATCTAGGTCTGCTTAACAACCCCATAGGTGATTTGGAGGCAACCAGACCAGCATTTGGAAACCAGTGGTCCTGGACCAGCAGCAACACCTAATAGAAATGCAAATTCTTCATCTATTGAACCAGAAACTCCAGGTGGGGCCCTGTAATCTGCGGTTTAACAAGCCCTCCAGGTGATTCTGATCCCAGCTAAAATTTGAGACTCATTGATTCAGACCAAAGCCTCACTTAATTGATGATGACAATGAAGTCCAGACGGGAAGTGATTTGCCCAAGGTCTGTCAGAGATTTCTAGCAGAGCAGTCTTGCTCTCAAACCTCCTGTCTCCTGGCCAGTACTCACATCGTGGCTGTCAAGCCAAATGGAAAGTTTCAAGGAGCTTTTCTTAAAACATACAGAAGGTTGGGCTCTGTCCCCAGGGAATTATGGGTACTTGGCTTGTAACAGAGGGAATGGCCTGGGAAAAAAAAATGGCAAAAGATGTTTTCTGTCTCTTTAAAAGTTCCCCCACACTTTCTGGGAACCAAAGACCTGCATCCCTGACTCAGCAGGTGGTCGGGAGGGGAAGGGGCCTGTCCTGGAGGTCTGGGTGGGCCTCCCAGGTGGGTGGGGTCATGGCTTTGTCTTCGGCAGAGATGGTGCAGAGATGGCAGAGATGGGAAGATTAAAATCACTAACTGTAGTTAAACGACAGTAGCCTAGAACTGAGGGCCCTCCCTTTGAAAACTCTGTATTTCTGCTTAAGTACAGGAATTCGGATTTTGATACAATAGTCTACCGTTTTCCTCCTTTGCTGGCAAAGTAATAAACTTCCCTTTCCTTCTCCTCAACCTACTTGTTCTTGTTCTTCTGTTGTGGCTTTGAGGACAAGTGCCAAGCTTTTGGTAACAGGCTCAGTTGTGGGGACAGACCCACCAGTGAGGCAGAAGGGATGAGGCGTGACAGACCCTGGCTCCCTCGCGGGTGCATTGCCTTGGTGAGTGGTCACTGAGCACTCTCTGCGTCCAGCCTGTGCTGGCTGCCGACATGCAGGACTAGGACAGTGCCTGTCCACAGGGTCTCCCGGTCCAGTGGGGTGTACGGATGACTGCCCAAGTCACCACCATGGGGTGACACAAGTAGGGGATGCTTAACCAGACTGGGCTGACTTCCCAGAAGAGGTGATGCCCTGGCCAGCTTTGCCCCTGCCAGGGACCCCCATGTGCACCTCTGCTGTCCCACTCCACGACCCCTTCCCTTGCTGCCCCTCTCTCTGGCCCAAGTGTTCCCAGACCCCCTTCTTCTCTTCCCTTCAGCACGGCTGACACAGGCCACCTTTTTATAAGGAACTTTAGAGAATAAACAAAGAACATACAGAAGTCCAGCTGCCACAGGCCAAATTTCTGATCCTGCCATGGCCAGCAACTCAGTCCCAAGCACCTCCTTACTCCACAGAACCCGATTCCTGTGCAGCTGCTCCTCCCTCTCCACGTGGACGCCCAGACCTTCCTGAAAGGTAGCCCCAGGCAGACACACTCTGCGCAGACGGTGGGTAAGAAATGGCTGAGCGCCGCTCACCCCTGTCCACAGCCAGGCCCAGAAGCCCAGACCTCCTGACCCCATCCCTATGAGCAAGTCAAGCTGCTTCCCCTACAGAGGCATTTCCAGAAAACTTTGTCCACAGGAGGATAAGCGTAAGGTCTTCAGAGGAGAGGAGAGCATGGTGGGGTGCGGAATCCACGGGCAGCACCCTGTGGGGGAAGACTCTCCTTCCACACGCACATTCGCAAATCACCTCGCGCCGTTATACCCTTTGATCCTCAGGGGGATCTTCAGAGAAGTGGAAATAATCTCAAAGAGGTGAGGCAGCCTCCTGTCTACGGGAGCAAATACGCATGCATGAGCCAGGTCCACTGGCTCCTGGGGTAGGTGATAACGCCCCTCCCAAGGCGTCCCTCTCCCGATCCCCAGAGCCTGGGGCTACGTGACCTTATGTGGCAAAAGCAACTTTGTGGGTATGAGTAAGTTAAAGATCTTGAGCTGGGGATTATCCTAGATTACCTGGGTGGGGGCCGTGTAATCACAGGGTCCTAATAAGTCAAAGAGGGGGCGGGAGAGTCGGGGTCAGACTGACGCAGCAGGGAAAGGCTTGGCAGCCATCGCTGGCTTGGAGAGGGAGGATGGTGCCACAGAGCCCAGGAACGCAGCAGCCCCTACAAGTGGGACCCCCGAGAAAACAGATTTCTTCCCAGAGCCTCCAGAAAGGAATGCAGCCCTGCCAGCACCTTGACTTTAGTCCGGTGAGACCCACCGAGAACTTCTGGCCTCCACAACTGTGAGATAATAAATGCGCTTACAGCGGCAAGAGGACACTAGTCCAAGTCCCCGACAGAGGGCAAAGTTGTCCATCTGCAACATCGCCTTGGATAGTCTCGGCAATCCCATAATCTGATGTTATTTCCCATTTCACAGACGTGGGCAGTGAGGCCCGGGAAGAGGGAAGTGACTTTCCCCAGGCCTCCCAGCTAGTCTTAGGTCTGGGCTTCTTAGAAGCAGAGCTCGGGGCAGAGACTCAGGGCATGTGACTTCCTTTAGGCAAAACCCATGAAAGAGTGAGGGAAGTGGCCTATGGAAGGACGGGGTCTCAGGGGGAGCCACCCCTCGGCCTGATGCACATGTCACTCTGGAGTATAAATCAGCTTAGAAAGTTATCCCCACTCCAGCAAGCGGCTCAGCCCGTTGTACTCCGAGTGGGCTGCATAACGAGGGGTTGGAGGTGACCTCCTGGGCCTGGGGCAGGTCTCTGCAGATGGCAGCTGGGGAAGGGTGCACCAGCCCAGTAAGCGGATGTGGGCAGGTCACACAGCACATCTGCGTGGGTGTGGTCATGTCCCCCCACTACAGGCCAGAGAGCAACATGCACAGTGTCATGGAGCTGGGGACATGTGTTCGGGCACTGGGAGGTGCCAGGGAGGGGTGGGGTGCCCCACGGTGCCCAGGCCTCCCCATCCCGGCAGCATCCTCGCCCCTCGGCCATGACCGGGAGCTGCTTCCTGGGAAGAAAACTGCAGCGTCAGCACCTTCCGACAGTAGCACCTCGTCCCTCCCTCCCCCGGCTCCCAGAGCCTCAGACATCCTGATCCTCTGAGGAAATTGGATGTTAATGGTGTTCACAGTTCCCTTTCTTCCTTCTCCTTCCCCTCCCCTCTTTCTTTTTGAGCCTGTCCCCGAAGCTATTAATATCCAACTTGAACTAAACGGCAA
Source organism: Propithecus coquereli (assembly GCF_000956105.1). NCBI lineage: Eukaryota > Metazoa > Chordata > Mammalia > Primates > Indriidae > Propithecus > Propithecus coquereli. The sequence goes on along the minus strand of NW_012147412.1, from coordinate 303,375 downwards.
CTGTATTTCAACTTTCCCGTTTTATTTGCCACAAGCCGAGTTGTTTATCCACGGGCCGTGATAGGAGTCGGCTTGGGCTCCATTCCGGCCCCGCGCTCTGATGGCTGATAACATGCGGCCTAATGGCCATTACCAGGTCCAGGAGGAGACTGAGTGTTTCATTTTCTGCATGTTTTATGTCGCGGCAGCTCCTGCTCCCATCGGAAGCTTCGCACACATTTCACGTGCCGGCCTAATGGAGCAGAAATGTGTTCTCCAGCGAGGGCCGGTGCCAGGCCACGGGGAGTGCTGGGAGGGTCTCAGCCCATCAGCCACTCGCTGCAGGCCAGTGGCCCGGGACACTCGTCAGGGAGGTCAAAGGAGGGCGGATGTCAGGCACCACAGGTGAGATGAATCTTTAGGCGAGAGGCTGGAAACCTGCCCAGAGATGATCAAGGTTGCGCCTGCTATTCGGAGAGGAGTCTGCTATCTGCGACGTCTTATCAGCCCTTGAGATCCTTCAGGGAATGCCGAGGCTCACCCTCATCTCACAGGAGGGGAAACTGATGCCCAGGCAGCTTCATCCTTGCCCGTGGGCGCTGGAGTAGGTCAGTGATGGAGCTCAGGTCTCCTCACTCACAGACTCCAGATGCGGCTTTGTGAGGTCAAGCTGCAGCTTCCCGAACTTCTCTTCCCTTCCAGACCAGCACACTAGCCAGCAGCCAGCAGGGCACGTGCCTCCCACCAAGCCCTTGCCCCTGGACCCCGTCTCCTCCGTCTGCACACTAGGCAGCAGGTGAAGGACAAGGGCTAACTGTAAACGCTCCAGAGCCAAACGGCCTGTCCCAGCCCAGGCACCCAGCCCCACCAGTGCCCCCAGACAGTGGTCTTAGGGACTGGTTTGTCCCAGAGACAAGCTGACTTTAGGAAGTTAATCAGTTCCAGGGTGATTTGCCTGGGACATTGGGACACTGGAAGACAAAACACCCCAGATAGCTCCTGGGCTTGGCTAACGGGCTGCAGAGCAGTCTGCCAGGTTCAGCAGCACAGGGCTGGCCTGCGGGGAGGACCAGCCATGGAATCACCACTGTGGAGTTTCTGCCGCGTGCCGTGCACTGTGCAAGGAGCTTTGCCTGAGTCATCTCGAGTCTATACGTTGGGCTCAGGACAGATGCGGAAGCGAATATCCCTATTTCACAGGTGAGATGAAAGAGCAGTGCCCTCTTAGGAAGGTCTCTTCCAGCACATTTCATCCTCTTAAAACCCCCTAGCAACCATCATGACAGAGAGGATGAGCCTCCTTTTGCTGAAGAGGAAGGTGAGGCTCAGAGACATTAGGCAACTTGCCCGAGGTTCCCCAGCTAGTCAGTGCAGGACTCACCCCCAGGCCTGTATGAGCCCAGGGCCTGAGAAGTTTCCACCATGGCTCCCACAGAGGGTACTGAAGGCAGGTGGAGATGGGCAGGCCAGCCCTGTGCTGCTGAACCTGGCAGACTGCTCTGCTCTATGTCCAGGATGGGGTCCACAGACTGGGCATTGGCTAGGAAAGCTTGAGGACCCCCCACCCCGCACACACACACACAGTCACAGACAGCAGCCCCTGCAGACAGCCATGCTGACAAGGACGCTTTGCCTTGGGAGGAGAAAGGCCCCTGCCGTGGCCCTGCCCGGGACACTGCTCGCCTGAGCCTGCACCAGGAACACGCTTGTGTCTTCGGTGGGCACACGTTGAGCACCTGCTCCCTGCCGGAGTCCGTCCTAGTTTGCAAACACACGGCTGGTCGCCAGCGGAGCCCAGCTGCAGTTCTCCAGCTCTGTCATCGGGTCTAGAACTCTTACGGCCCACTGTGTGCTCCCTGTTTTGCACGCTCCAGAAATGCATCCGTGTGCACATGCACGGAAACACACACGCACACGTACACACACCCCCATCCGGGCACTCACACTCTCACATAACACACGCACACACACAGCCTTCCCTCTCCAGCCACCCCTAAACTGGGTCAGGCCCTCCAGCCACAGTGAGGAGGAGCAGAACAGATGGAAGGATGCAGTGGCTCAGCGACAAAGTTCCGGAAGAAGAAGACTTAGAAGAGAGACTGGAGAGGGGACCAGGGAGGATGTCACCTGTCTGGGAAGAGGGGGCGGCCTCCGGGAGGCAGCAGGTGCTCTCTGCAGGGGACCCTGGGTGTGAGCCTGACCTTGAAACCCACCAGACTCAGGCAGCTTTAGGGAGGTGGGTGGGGCTGGAGAGTCAGCCCTGGAGGGTGTGTAGACCTGCTCTGAGCCTCCTTCCTCCACCTGTGAAAAGGGGGTGCTGACGGTCCATACCTCACAGAGGACTGTGGAGATTACACGGGACCGAGAGTGGGGTGTGGAAGGGCTTCGGTGGGTGTGAGTCATTTGTAGGGTATCCATCTGCCTCTGCTCACACCCTGCCAATCACAGCCGGAGTGGACCACCATTAGCCCCATTTCCAAGCAGGGGATGAAGGCACAGCGCTTGCCCAGGGTCAGCATGAGCCAGGCGTCGAAGCCAGGCAGTGGGCACCTGCCTGTGTCCTCCCCACCCTCCCACCTACCGCCTCCGCCCCTGTCCTCACAGCACCGAGAAGCACCACGGGTGGGGCGGTGTCTGCTGCAGGCCAAAGAACAGGCATTTGCGTTCACAGGAAGGGGGTAAGAAGCCCCCAAAGTCCTCTTGTCCAGAAGCATCTCCCCGACTAGCTTCCCCGAGACTTTTAAAACAAATTTAGGCACCATCTCCAGAAGGTCCCTGTTAAAATACAAATCCATGCCTGGGAAGCTCTCGCCCATTATATCGTCAGCGGAGATTAGTCACTAGGGTTGGGTAGTTGGAAGGTTGACTGTGATTTTTGGAGGGGTGTGGAAGGGAATGTGGTCTGGAGAGGAGCTCAGAACCGTCCAGGGGGCAGATGAGGGCGAGCGGCTGACAGGGGAAGGGCAAAATAGGGCGTGGCCAGGAAAGGGCACTGGGTGCCAGTCAGGGGGTGCGGTGGGGTGCAGGGCAGCAGTCTTCACACTGTTTTCTTGCGATACAATTCTGTTTTTCATACATTTTACCCAGAAATGAAATACAGATCAAAGAGGAGGGAGCACCTGTGGCTAAAGTGGAGAGATAGGGAAGAGGAAATAAAGCCCTAATCGCTCCAGCCCTCTTCACCCTCCCCCATCATGGCATCCCCAGGGCATCTCTGCAGGCCTTGGGGATCCTAGGAACCCAGTTTGCAAACCACTGGTCTGCCGTACAGAGTGGTGGCCCCAGAGTCAGGATCCTGGGATCCACTGCTGCGTGACATCGAGCTGGTCTCTTCCCCTCTCTGTGCTTAAGCTTACCTGACAGTCCTCCAAGGTCTCTCCTAGCTATGGCATTTCGGGTGGTGTAGGGAGAGGCATACAGGGGGTTGGCCAGGAGTGGTCTCTACTGCCGAGCGAGCGCCATGCTGAAGCCAGGCGGCTCATCAAGGCCATTGGCACCCAGCCCAGTTAGGCTCTGCGGCCACGCTTGCCTTCTCTCTGAGCCCTGACCCTGGGCACCGGTGCAGGCCTGAGGTCACACAGCTGAGCCCTGGCAGAGCCATAACCAGGACCCGGACCGGCAGGCAAGAACGGGGTGGGAGACAGCAGGAGAGCCTGGTTTCGGCGGTCCAGCCCCAAAGGTGCTCTTGATCTCCTGAGCTCACACAAAGTCTCCCCACATCCACCCAGGCTTTTATTCCTGTGTTTCCGTGCCGAAGGGCTGTGGGGGTTGGTGGGTTGACATCACCAGGTCTGGAGTCAGCACCTGCGCTTCAGCCAGTCCCGCCACTGCCCGGCAGAGCCTTCGCAGGCCATTAGGAAGCATTAGCACATTTTCTCCCTCAGAAACCCTGTGGGGCCAGCGGGGCAGAGAGGATCCTTTCCCTTCTACAGCTGAGAAGTGAGGCTTAGTGAGATGAAGTGACTTATCTGAGGTCACGCAGCTGGTGTGACCCCCGCAGGGCTCAGAGGCCTAGCCCGTGAGCCTCTCAGCACAGGGGCAGCTGGGGGAGGGAGAGGCCCAGACCTGCTTCTCGGAGTGCAGTGGGGTGTGTGCGGGGCCGTGGCGATGCAGGCCGGATTCAAAGAGGCAATGGGGCAGGGCACAAGGGGCTTAGGGGGCCTCGGCACATTCTCAGGCACAGCACTGTGGTGGCCGCTCAGGAGAGCAAAGTTTGGCACATCGTGAGCAGGCCGACAGGGAGACAAACACCCCTGCTGCAGGTGAGCAGGCCGGACCCAGACACCCTACTCAGAGCAGGACTGGAACAGAGCGATCAGCTCCCAGACAGAAGGCTCTGGACCCTGGGTGGAGGAAGAACTGGAGCTCCACACAGAAGGGGACTCTGAAGCCCCCAGACATGGCCTGGGCCTGGCCCACCCACCCTACACACTGCAGGGCTGCATGGAAGGAAAGGTCTCCAGAGTCTGTGTGGGAGCCCGGATCCCTGAGGCAGGACTTTGAAGGAGGCAGGGAGCGCAGTGGGGACACTGAGCTGTCATGGCAAAGGGGCAGGGCATGCAGCAGGGACTCAGTGTGGGCAGAAGGTCCCGCAAGCAGGAGAGATGCGTCCTCCCCCGCCTGAGCCTGTGCCCTGTCTTACATGCCTGCCCCTGGCCAGGGTGACCAGGAGACCCTGCCTCAGGCCCCATCACAGGTGGAGGGGCTCCTCCCCATCCCCACGTGTGTGCTCCCGCTGCCCCTTCCTCCTGCCCACCGCCGATTCAATTATTCATTGAGCGGAGCACTCAGCGTTGGAGTTCATCTCTCTCCTCTCGGCAGCTCCCCACACCCCGCAGCCCACCCCAGTCTGGGGTGGGGAAAAAACGCCGGCGGTTCCGTGTGGCGTTGATTAGAGTATCGATCCTGGCTGCAGCCCTGGCCATCGCCTGCCTGAGCATCCATCAATGCCAGGTGCGGAGGCCAGAGACTGGCCTCGGGGCTGGGCCCGGGGGCTTGGTCCAGACCAAAGGGAGGGAGGAGGGGCAGGCGAGGGTCAGCCCCTGGTGGTCAGAGGTGTGCACACTGGTGCCAGTCGGGACTGGCGCTCCTTTGCTCCACGGCCCGGCCCGTTGATTCATCATGGCCTTTGTCTGCCCATTCTGGCTGATGGCTGTCCCTTCCAGTTATTAAATGCCTCCAGTATGCCAGGACCTCTTCTCAGGGTCTTTAATTCTCACCGCAACCCACCGAGGTTCGCGCTAGCGTTCTGATCTTCTACATGCAGAAACTGGGGCTCAGGGAGGGCAGGTGAGGTCAGACTGCTGGTCAGAGTGACGTGCGGTCTGCATGCCACTCTCCCAGCAGCCACGTGCTGCCCTAGCAAAGGAACAGTGACGTGAATGGAGCCACTGTGTGCCAGGGACACAGTCTCCCACTGAACTCATGCATTTGTCTTGTGATGTAGAGGTTCACTGTCCTCATTTTACAGATGACGACACTTAAGTAACTTGTCTGCAGGTTGCACAGCAGGAAGTGGCAGAGCTGGGATTCAAACCCTCGTCTGTGGGTCTCCGGACCAAGATTCTTACGCTCATATGGCCATTCCCAGTTCAAAAGCAACCTCACCTATGCTGTTCCATTTTCTCTTCACACTCGCCTGAGAGACAACTGGTATTTTTATCCCCATTTTGCAAATGGGAAAACTGAGGCATGGTGTGGTTAAGTGGCTGACAGCGGCGGAACCAGACTCCCGCGTACATTTGCTGGCTCCTCCCACTTTCATGCCTCCCCTGGGGCTGGACTGCCGCCTCCCTTCTGCCTGCTGCTCTGCCTCCTGTCCACCTGAAATCTATCTTCCTCCTCTTCCGGGATGCCCTCCTGGACTTGGCATAACAGAGTGGCAGCTTCCCTCAGCCTCTGCTCCTCTCTGGAGCACAAACCGAGGATGGTACCAGGGCCTCTCTCTCTCCACGAGTTTAGTTCCTCTCCAGAAGAGAATGCAATGTGCTCAGTTCCACTTAGAAGTCTTTGCTCCAGCCCTTCTTCCTGCAGGAACATCCCACCCCCTCCCTCCGCCAAGCCACCCCTCTTCCCGACCTGCAATCCCTGTTCAAGTGCCCTTCCTCCAGGAAGCCCCAAGCCCACCCAACCCCCATCACTCACGTGATTGCCCACCACTGACCTCAGGGGCTTCAGCAGGCTGCTTCTCTCGGAGCCTCAGTTTCTCCGCCTGTCACCTCATTGGAATCACCCAAAAGCTTGTGAACCACTCAAATGCTAAGGCCCCACTAATGGGATTATGATCCGGTGGGTCTGCGGCACCCCCAGATACCCCAACTGCGCCAGTTCCACCTCCTCCTCCCTCCAGCTCTCACCATGGAACCCAGGCCGGAAAGCAGGTGACCGCCACCCCAACATCAGCCCTCGAGTTACACCAGTGCTGGTGCTTGGGCTGGAATCAGCTTGGGCTGATTGCAGATTGATCTGTTGTGCACTGAGCTGGCCACGGAGAAGAGAGAAGCAAGCTGTCGATACCGCATTACCCACCGGGATCCAGAGCCTCTCTCCCTTGGGCTACCCAAAAGGCGGGGAGGGGGACAGAGAGGGAGGGAGGGAGATTCTGTGCTGCCCAGGTGTCTTTGCAGGGTTCTAGGGAGGCTGGGTGGGAGCCCAAGGCTCAGTCCCAGCCTCTGCTTCCCTGACCCTGGACACCCCTGTTCCTCCTCCAGAACCAACTTGGAGCTGAATGTGGAACCAAAAAGCTAAAACAGTACATAATTTAGAAATTTATTTCCATTTGGTTTATAATTGTATGGTTTGCCATGGATCTGGGAGCAAAGGACAGACCATCTGCCTTCACTGGGCTTATGGGGCATGTGTTTGCATTTCTCCAGGGCTACCAGAGCAGGGGGCTGGGAGGAATGATGGGACACAAGGGGGCGGGGTTGCCCCTTTGGAAGCTCATCTAAGGTGTGGTTTTTCTGCAATTAGAACATTCAGAGTCGAGTCCTGCCAACCCTACATTGAGCCCAAGTGTTCTGAGGGTCTCCTTCCCTTTCCAGCCCAGTGCTGTGCTAGGCTGTGCAGTGGAGGAGGGGGGGCCCCGTGGGTGCCCGGGCCCACTCACACTATGCCAGCTGGCATGGGGGGAAGCAGAGATCCTGGCTCTGTGCCCAAGTCTCACCATCTAGCTGACCCATACTCAGGCTTCGGGCCAGGCTTGCTTCCCTGCAACGCTGGCCCAAGCCTGGCCATGTCACCCTCTTATTAGGTCCCTACACCTCAGCCTCACGGGGCCAAGGGGACAGACACACACCAAATCACAGGTAGCGAAGTGATCAGACTTACAAGGCACAGTGGCTCATTGTCAGGGTCGGGGCCCCCACAGGGTCCCTCCCTCTGATCCTCTCTGCCTCCACCTCATCTGTAGTCACAAGCTTTAGAACCAGGTTGGAAGTTGGACACTGGCTCTTCCTAACTGCATGATCTCATCTCTCTACAGTGCAGTTTCTTGTCCAAAAAATGGGGATAAAAATACCTCCTCATAATGGTGCTATAGAGCTAAACCCCAAGCACAGAGCTCAGCACGTAATTAATTGTGGCTCTTGCAGTGAGCCACAGGGCAGGTGCCAGCTTTAACCCCTGCTGACCAGGATGCTTTCCAGATACCCAGGGTCCCGCAGCCCCAGGCCAAGCTGTCAGTCCTGCCCATCAGGGGAGACTTGCCTGCTCCCATTACCTGCCTCTTCTCTGGATGACAACAGCAGTGTCCTTCCACTTTTGGGGGTACGCTGCCTGCCCTCGTAGGCCACATTGTCATAACAGAACACTTCCCAGTGACCCCAGCATTCGCACAAGAGCAACCACAGATGCACGCAGTAGAGATTGCTATTAATATATGCCCTGACAAGGAGATATTTTTAAGTACAAGAAGGGGCCACTGTTGTTCATTTTGTGACTGTCTACTGAGCACCCATCGTGCACCAGGCACAGTGTTTCGCGATAGGCCGAAGCACTGAGATGAACTGGTCCTGCTCCGAGGACGCCAGGCCACATGGGAGAGCCAGGCGAGGGCTGCTGCAGAACCACTGGGCCAGGAAAGACTTCCCAGAGGACGGGATGCCCGAGCTGAGGCTGGCAGGATGAGGAGGGGGTCCCCGGGCAGCTGCAGGAGGGAAGGGCGTTCCAGGCAGAGGCCACCACTGATGCAGAGGCTCCTGTGTGCCCGCCACAGGGAGCCACTCTAGGCTCTCTCATTGAATTCAACCAATGGCTATGGAGCAGTTGGGACGACTATGCGCCAGGTCCCAGGCTGGCGCTGGGTGGCTGGATGGTGGGCGTTGGAGAGATGGGGGAACGATTCATGATCCCTGCACCCAGGGGGAGATTAGGTAGGTATCCAAGCAGGCACCAACTTGGAACAGACAGAAGTGCAAACCACATGCAGAGGGAAGCAGGGAAGGGGGAGGCTAGTGCTGTCAGGGACAAGATGGGAGGACAGGGACTTGGGAAAGCTTCAGAGAGAGAGTGTGGCTCACCTGGGCCCTGGAGGGAGGTGGGATTGTGTGAGGTCCCAGGAGCAGTGGGTGATGCCAGGTAGGATGAAAAACACGGGATGCAGAATCCACACACCTGGATTCAAATAGCTGTGTGATGTCAGGTGAACCAGAGTCCACCAGTCTCCAAGGGACATCAGTGGCTCACAGAAATCAGGATAAACCAAGAAGGGGTTAACACAGGGACATTTTATAAATGTGCTGGCGGAGAGTAGGTGGGAGCAGAGCTGTTGACACCTCAAGGTCCGAGGAAAGGGAGGGGTTACTAGATCCCGGAAGGAGAGGCCACCACGTGGGGAGCATGGACCTTTGGTCAAGGGACGTGGCCAGCCTGAGGCTACCCTGAGGGGAGAGAGGCAGGGAACACATACCTTGGCCTCCCCTCGGTACAGAGGATTCCCTGCTCGGGCTCCCTATCGGCAGAGCCCCGTGGGAATCCAGAGACACAGGGTCTGGTGGACTTGGTCCTTGCAGACCAGCCTCCCAGGGCAGAGGGCAGGGACAGAGAGTGGCCACCTGGAGCCATCTGGCACCTGTAACATCCCTGATGCTGGGATTCCTTCTCTGAAAGTGGGACAACACAATCACAGTCCTAAGAACGTCACAGGGTTTGTGAAAGGATCACACGACAGCAATGGCCAAAGGCTTTGTACAAAAATAATCTGTGCTCCCTACGGCGGGCATCCAGGCCTTTTTCAGCACCAGTCCTTTTAGAATTCGTAAGGAAGATAATTTTACAGATGAGGAAACTCAAGTTCAGCGAGGTTAAGTCACCTCTCTGTATTAACTCCTTACTTTGCAAGAGACAGAAACCCAAGTCGAAAAAAAAAAAGGGTAATTGGCTCCCGTCAGTGGACAGTCCAGGAGTAAATGTGGTTGCAGTGTTTCAGGCATGGTTGTATCCAGGCACCAGATCAAGATTATTGAGTGTCTGTTTTCCCTATTGCTTCGCTCTGCTGTCCTGTGTTGGCTTTGTTCTCAGGAAGAGTCTCTCGAGTGTTGACAAAGCAGCTCCAGGTACACTTCTACCAGCTTGGCAATGCTGAGGGAAAGAGAGCCCCTTCCCCAAATTCCCAACCAATGACCTAAAGCTGACCTCCCCATCCCTGGACCAATCCTACCGCCAGGTGAGGAAAGCTCTCATTGGCTGCGGGGTCAAGTTCCCCCCACGCCCTGCCCTGGAGCAAGGGGTAGGGTGAGCAGGGCTGAAAAAAAGCCAGGACAGGGTGGGGAAGGGGCCATCAGAGAGCTGGCTACCGGAGGGCAGGTGGCTGGGCAGGCAGAGCAGAGCGGTGCTCAGCCCCCACTCATGCCCATGGCCGTCCAACTTCCAAGCTCTGTGCATTTGGGCTTTCCTTGTTTGCTGTCTACTGCTAAAGTTTCTGAACGCTGCACACTATGCAGTGAGGCACGAGGAAAAGACCGGAGCATGTGCAGGGCGTGGGGGCGGTGGGGAGAGGGGTGCGGGAAAGGCAGGCCACCGTGAAGGACCAGGCCCCTCCTCCCCAGGGGCCCCAACGCTCCATCTCAGGCTGGAGGCCACAGGGTCAGGAGCTTGGGGACTGACCCGCTGGGGGTGCCTGGCGGCATGAGTCCTCCTTCCAGCACGATGGTCCCTGTACCCACTCCCTCCCTCGCTGCTCACTGCCCTGTGAGAGCCTGATGTACAGGAAGCACCAACAGCGCTTTGATTTATTTTCTTTCCCACTTAAAGGCCTCCTCCTTCTCCTTATAAAGGCATGGCGCCGTGCACGTACGTGTGCGCGAGATGGCCCCCGAAGAGCCCCCTCCTCTCTGGGGTTGTGACAGCCCCACGGGGGACGAGGGCCACAGGCAGTGGGCAGAGGGGCCTTTGCGGCTCTGGCTCCTGTCCTCTCTCGCTCTTTCTTTACCACCCTTCTGGGCCCGCAGGATCGGCAGGGCATGGGATTTAATGCCAAAGCACTTCAGGTTCAGAAAGATGAGATTAGAAAAGGAGGGAGAGGGGGAGGGGAGGGAAGGAAAAGGGCAGGGACAGGGGAAGGATGGAGGCTGAGGAACGGAGACGGGCAGCCTCAGAGACAGGCAGGAGAGATGCAAACTCAGTGCTGCCCAGGCCACATCCAAAGCCGGAGCCTCGATCTCCCAGCAGGAACGCGGGGTGGCCACGCAGAGGGAGAGGACGCAAGGAACTGCGGGGGCCCAGGGGCTGGGGCCGATGAGCGTGCCTTGCCCTGGATGGGGAGGCAGCTGCCCCCTCCCTCTCTGGCGTCGCCCTCCTCTTCCCCAGAGGGCCGAGTTCCAGCACGTGGAGAGTAAACGGACATGACAGGGCCCTGCCCGCTGGGCTCCCCGGCTCCTTCCAGCTGCGTGCCCTGCTGTCTCCACAGCGCCTTCCTCCAAAGGGGCCAGCACGCAGGGCTCATCTTGGGGCCCTCCCAGCCCCACACAGCCCAGCCAGACCAGGGTCAGGCACTGGACGCCAGCGTTGCAGCAAGGACAGGGTGTGGGGCCTGAAGCCCTTGCTCCCCTGAAGCCCGGAGCCACTCGCCCTGACGGAAACAGCAAATGGCAGGTATGAATGAACCTTCTAAGAAGTTCCCACTCCAGCCCAGCGACCCTAGAGAGGGAGGAGCTGAGCCTACATGAGCGCGCGTGGCCGGGGGCCCTGGTGACTGCCCACCGCCCAGCTGCTGCTTCCCAGTTCCCACTGTGGTCCTCAGAGAAGGGGGTGGGTGCTCGTTATTTCAGAGATACCTCAGCCCTGGTACTGCTGCCCTGGTACCTGCCCCCACCCCGCCTGCTCATCTGATGGGGCACAGAGGCCCGCACGAACTGGGGCCCTTGGGGGTCCCCCATGCTTCCTGCTCTCCCCATCTGAGCTCCCCAACCTCTGGGTCACCCCATCAACTCTGCCTCTGTGAAGGCTGAGGATGGCTGGGCTTTCACCACCAGTGTGTTGAGGGATAGGGACATGGGACGGTCATTATGGTATGCCAAGGAAGTGCCCAGACCAGAAGCTGGCAAGAAATAGCTGGGCAGGCAGTTTCCTGGAGCCTTGGAGCTGAGCCCGGGAGGAGGGGATTTTCCAGGCAGCCTCCCTCTGTTCTGTGACTCACCGTTCATCCTGGGCCATAATCCTCCCTCCTCCCCCATCTCTGCGTTTCTGGAATCCGATGCTCCATGAATTTTGCATCAGGTTCAGAGGTAGGAGACATACCGCTGACTCTGCCAAGCCTGCTTTCATGTCGTGCTGAAGTGTTTGCATGTGTGTACACACGTGTATGTGCACACTAACATACGCCGCCCCTCCAGATGCTCTTGCACACAGACCCCGACACACCAACCCTCTTGCGTACACACCCATGCATTCCTACTGCTCAGCCACAACCTCACTGTGCCCCTCCTCGCACCCTCCCTAGCACACTCGTGCTCGTCAGCGTGTGGTCACTCTCAGACGCTGACACACTCCCGGTCCTGCCCACAGCAGCCAAGGGCTCCTCTGATGCATCTCCTCATCTCACTCAGAGCAGACCCACATCTGGGTGGACACAGTCACACACCCGTGTTCTGACGTACACCCCACCCGACCTGCCAGACACACTCAGACGTTCCCAGCCCCACAGCCCGTGACTCACGCCATCCAACTCTGGGGACACATGCGGGAACGCTCGCTCTGCCTTTTCTCACTATTCATTTACATGTCCTTTAAAAAGCTATATGTTTACTGCTTACAAAGCATCCCATGCAGATTACCTTATTTATTCCTCACAGTAGTGCAGAAAAGTGGCATTGTGCTTGCTATCGTTTACTTTGAGGAAAGGAAAGCTCGGAGTGGCTAGGGGGCCTTTTGGGGTCACATGGGTTGAAGGAACCAAGACAGGCCTGGACTTCTGTCTGTCTGATTCCAAATACTCTGCTTATCCTCACCGCTGGCCACTGGCCTATACAGCACCCTTGCACCAATTAGAAAAAGTTGCCTCATCCAAGTAGACACGCCCCTGTGCTGGGCGCCCAACTTGGCAACCAGAGCCTGGCCCCAGCTCAGACCTCACTCAGCCCTTGGCTGGGTGCCGATGGGCCCCTGCACCTGTACAACCATGCTCGGCTGCCCTGCTCTTCCCCGGCACCTCCTGTGTGGTCCCCACCCTCCTTAGCACCTCTCTCGTTCCTCTGTGCACTGGGTCCCTTCCTCAACCCCCCCATGAGGCACAGCCCCCTCACTTGACTTTGACCAAGAACCCCTCGCCCTGGGCCCAAGATGCCTGGGAAGCCCCTCCTTCTAGAGCCCAGAAGGAAGGTCCCAGAGGAGCTCCAAGCCAGACAGAGGGGCCCGGGGGGAGCTCTCTTGGGGGCCCAGCCTCCCACACTTGCCTGGCTCCTTGCTCCTCCTGCCCGCACGGCACCAACGTTGGTGCACAGAGGCCACCTGACCCCTTGCAGAGCTCCCTCCACTTCGACTCCCTCCTTCTTTCTGTGAGCTTTCTGGGGCTCTGTATGCTGTTGGATAAATAAATCGAGGGCAGCGGGAATAATATACCTGTCAAACAGCAGCCAGCTTCCAATTTCCGCTGTCAGGCATGCCCGGCCGCGCTACTCCAAACCTACTGACATGCTGCCACAAACAATACGTTTCCCAAGGCCTCGCGGCATCACCAGGGAACTCCCCACCCCCGGTCAGTGTGTGCTGTGGGGCAGACCCAAGGAAGAACTTCCCAATGGAAGACCTGGCAGGAGAAGGGCTGAGATGAGGTTGGGGGGCTTCCTGGGAATGCAGGGTGGGTTCTGGGCTGCCTTGGAGGGCAGTGGAGGCAGAGGCAGGGGCGTAGGTGGAATGTGACCCTCTGGGCCTCTCTGGGCCTCTCTGGGCAGGAGGGAGTAGGAAAGGTCATGGCTGCCCGACACTGGTGCTTCCCAATAAACAGGAAGGAGAGGGGAGCATCCTGGGCTCTGGGGTTGGGAAGGATCCGGGTCATTCATCCCAGCCCTCTGCCCCTGGCTGAGCATTCCTCTGTCTCACAGACGTTCAGGATTTCACCAGTCGTAGTCCCTCCCCGACAGCACCACCCAGCTCAGCAGGACAAGCGCTTGGCCAGGAGGCCCTCACTCTGGTCTGACCTCGCCACCGTAGCTCAGACCATCCTCTCTGTGCTGACCTTAAGGACACCAGGACAGGGCAGCAGTAAGCCTTTCCTTGCAGGGCCTGCTGCCACCCCACACACTCACCCACTCAGCGTCCCAGCGTTCTCACCCCTCGGGTGGGGAAGCTCTGTCTCTCTCCTTGTGTCTCCTCAAGTCCCTGAGTCACAGCTGTGAGCACCCCAAGCCCTCAGTGTCCCTTCTCAGTGGCTCAGCTGTGGGGCCAGCCGGAGGACAGAGGCCTCCCTGACGTTCTCTGAGCATCTGGAAGCTTCTGTACACCATTTCCTTGGAAGTTCCAAGCAGGGTGTCTCCCCCATACCAGGTAATTCAGGAAGAAGCTTCCCTGGAATGTGCACTGCGGGCTGGGGGCTGGGGGCTGGAACGGAAGGCAGAGGTGGCCCATGCAGGAAATATCCTTAAGGTAGCGCCTTTCTCTGGGTCTCAGAAGGAGCCCGGGCCAGGCTCTCAGGGCTGAACAGTGACCTGGTGTGCAGCATAGAATGAAGGAGGTCAGAATGAAGGTAGAACCTCTCTGGGAGAATTTTGTTGTTAACTCAAGGATGAAAGAAGCTTCTCAGAGCAGCAGGGTCTGGCCCCCAAGAGGACAAGCCGTAGTGTTCCAGTCTCAGAACAGAGCCCTCTGCCTGTTGCCCCAGCCCCAGCCCCCTGCAAACCAGCGCCGGGCCATTTCTCCATTTCCCTTCGAGCACCGGCCCGTGTCTGTGCCCTCCCAATTCCAGCCCCTCGGCATAGACTATCGGAGATGGAAGGGAGCCTGGAGCTCTCTCATCTGACTTCCCATTTTACAGAGGAGGGGACTGAGGCCAAAGAGGGTACGGGACCCATGGAGGAAGCACTCACCACGGGCAGTGACTTGAGGCAAAGCAGTTATGGTTTCTGAGCCTCAGTTTCCCTTCCATAAAGTGAGGAGAGGATACCTGCATGCCGTGGGTCAGCAGAGCACTGCACGAGAGCAAGGCTTTTCCCCTGTTCTGTTGCTGCCGCACCCCAGTGCCAAGCGTGACGGTGGGTGTCTTTGATCATATGTTTGAGTGAATGACTGTAAAGCACTTAGCAGGTGCTCATTAAATGGCAGCCCCCGCTATTCAAGACCGAAGCTGAGCTAGCAAGAAATGCAGGCCCCTGACGCCACCCCTTCTGGGCCTCACCTGCACGGCTTCTCTCCCCTGCTCACCTCTTGACCCTGCTCCGCAGCCCCTGACCTTTCCTTAGGGAACTGGAATTGGAGCGGGAGAGAGGGAGCCTCCATGAAGAAGGGGGCAGGCCCAAGTCCCCCTTGTCACCACCTTCTGACAAGCAGAGACAGAGCAGTGGGACAGAGCACATTTGTTTCCATGTTTTGCTGAGGAACCAAAATAAACACAAACAAATTTGGCAACACAAGCTCAGGGTGGGCCAGCCCCCCTCCGCCCCCTGCTGAGCAGCAGCCATTTGCTCAAGGATCTGAGGCTGAGCAACTCCCAGCCACCCACTGAGCCGGGAAGCCATCCCAGCCTCAGCGCAGCCCCAGGGGCAGGACCCGCAGGAGACCCACACTCTTGCTCCTGCCTCTGGGGCCCTGGAGCCTTCCAGGGGAAAGGCCTTCCCTGGCTGTGGCATGTGGGACTTAGGTCAGCTCCACTGTAGGCCTCCTGTCCCCTCAGTTTGCTGTACACATCCCGGAGGGGTCATGGAATAGCAGTTGGGGGGCAGGGGGCGCGGGACATTAGGGGCTGGTTAAGGGCTGTCCTTGGTGGCTGGGGATGCACGAGTTACCTTCTCGGGGCCAGCCTGGATCTGAAGGTGCAGCAAAGGGGCTCCCTGACACAGCCCAGACCACTCCTCACTTAGTCCACCAGAGAGGGATGACAAGGACAGAGGGGCACTGTCCAGCATCCGCCTCAGCCACTCCCTGCCGCCATGCACCAAGGTGATCTCAAATCCTTTCTGTGTCCTCCTCCCCCTTACACACACACACACACACACACACACACACACACACACTTCACAGCAGGAACCTGGTCACAGGTGCCCATGGCGGGTGAGGCAGATGCTGGGACAGTGACCTGCACATCCGGAGCTCAATGCATTGGCCCACCCTGCTCCCGTGAGGGACATGCAGACTCTGGCTGTCAGAGGGCTGGGAGGGTCTGGACAGGACCCAACCGCTGCTCCCCCACATACCCTGAGCACCCCAAGGGAGGAAACCCCACCCCGACCCCCCGGCAAACCAGAGGTTCCCACACGCATGTCTGTCCTCACGCCAGCCCCTTCCTGCACGTGCACGCGCACAGGGTGGAGGAAGAGGAGGATCCAGACGAGCAAAACAAGGAACTCAGGCTGGAAACGGAAGCCAGCGGGGCCAGAGCTGGGCGATGCGGGACGTGCTTTCTGTAACGCGCACAAAGACATGCTCTTTGCGGCAGCCCCAGAGTGGCGATCCTGGCTGGCTCCTGGCCGCCCTGCTGCGTAAGCACCGCCCCTTCCAGAAGCCTCTCCAGGGACCCCCCAGGCTGTCCTCTCTCCCTCCTCTTCAGGGGCACAGCTGCAGCACCACATATGGTTGCAGAATCTATGGGCACACTTTTCTTTAGTCTTCAAGTGAATTTTGCACACACAAGACACACACATGCGGACATAGGAGTAAACATGTGTGCACACGCACACATGCGCGCGCACACACACACACACACACATACACACACAAAAGGAGAGCGCTCTGCCTCCCACCCTCGGTTCCGGCTTCAGTCTGATGCCATCATTCTGCTATCCCATCAGCATCCCTGTGAGGGCGCTAGCTTGTGGGGTGACGCAGTGTGGCCTCCGTCATCCCCTGGTGTCCCACACAAGCTCCTGGGACAGTGCATGACTAAGGCCACAGGTGGTGTCCTCAGACCTGTGTCCGGTTCTTTTGGCTGAATGACATTTTAGGCAAGTCCCTCTCTCTCTCTCTGTGTTTGGGCTCCCGCTCTGCCTCCCTGGTAGTGTTGCCGCGAGAATTAAACGTGGTCATGGTACGCGGCAGGCGTTCACTAACAGTTATTTCCGTTACTGTCCCTTCATGGAGGATTCAGGAGATGATGCAGGCGACGGCAGATTCCAGCTCAGAAAGCCAGGAGTTTTTCTCTTTCAAAATGTCCAGTCTGCGCAGGCAATATTGTCTTCTAATTCACGGAAAGATTAGAGAAACCCAGGCAAGCTCTTTCTTGCCGGGACCTGGGACACACTCGGGATGGTGGCAGTCCCCACGCTAGCTCGCGCTAGCCCCTGCAGGCAGCCCGCCTCATGCACAGCGCAGTGGGCACAGCTCCAGCAGGCCCCCGATGGCCCCACCCCCCAAACACACACCTTGTGGCCCATGGACATTTAGTGGGGCCACCAGGAGTGAGCAGGAGGCAGGAGGAGGCTGGAGGGGGTGTGGAAAGAAAGGCAGCCCAGGTGGCAAACGTCAGTGTCCCGTAGTCACCTCAACCCCAGCCTGTGGTCACAAGGACACACTCAGCAAAGAGACCGGCCCGATGCTCCGGCCCCAGCCAGAGACTCTGAGCCCGCCCAGGCCCTCTCAGGCTCCCAGGCAGCCCTGGCGCACGCATGGGGCACACACGTGCGCAACAGGGCTAGAAGCCACTGAGTCTAGGACCTCTTAATCCGGACACCACAGCGAGCCTGCAGGGGTCTGTACGTACCCACGAATAGGAGGCATGTCTGTGAGCACACACGTCATGTCCACACACACACGCGAGCCTCTGGACAAGGAGAAGGGTCTGTTGCACCGATCGGATTTCAAGGGATCCATGACCCCCAAAAAAGCTAAAAGTTGCTGTCCCACATTATAAGCTCATTTCGTAGTGGAGACAAGTAGAGCTCTTAAAGGTCACCTCTCAGTCCAGCTCCCCCGGGGACAGCTCAGGATCCTCAGCTAGGGCCCCAGAGAGGACCAGAGGGGCCTGCTCTTTGTACCCACTCAGGTTAAGCTGGTCTCTGCCTCTGTCTCCCTTTCTGGGGTGACAGCTCCCCCCAGTCTTCCTACCTCCCCCACCCACCCACTCCTCCAGTGGAGGTGGGAGCTTCCTCACTGGCCATCCTGCCAGGCCCTTTGTGAAGGACAGAGGAGAGGAGGGAAGCGCTCCTGGCAAGACCACCACCCTGCCAACCGCCAGGCACCCGGAGGAGGCCAGCAAGCGGGCACGTGCGTGTGTGGCGGTGTCCCTCAGCACGCCTGCCTCGACAGCCCTCCCGGGCCTCCCTGCCTGCCTGCGAGAGTGATGAGTTTATCTCCACGGGACAGAGAGGTGCGTTTGACGGCAGAGATGGCTCGGGCTGAACTCCTCTGCAAGCGGGTTCCCCAGAGGAGGGATGAGAGAGATGGTATCGCTCCTATGTGTCAGTCAGTGGGGAAATGAGCCTTCAAGCGGCCCCCTCCCAGTGTCACCTGAGCTCAGCCTGGCCACCCTGGCAACTGGAGGAGCCGTAAGTATCCCACAGGCACAGGGCACTGGAGCCCTGGGGACATGGGGAGATGACAAACAACTCACCCAAACCAGCCTCCCCCAAAAAGAAAAAGAAACCAAGCAGTCCTCCCCGCCCTGCTGTCCTGATACTCCGGCAGATCTCTGAAGTTTGAGAAGGGTCAGTAGTTTGAGGGTGGAGAATACGTCTGAGAGAGAAAGGACACATCTAGACCGTTCCTGTGGGCGCCCCAGGGGGCCATGTCATCACCCCCGATGGTTGGCTCTCACTGCCGGAGCTGCCTGCTCCTTTCCTGAGACCACCCCACTCCCCACTCCCCACTCCCCACTCCTGACCCAGGGGTCACAGGTCTCAGCACTCCAGAGCCCAGAGATGTGGATACAGGAGATGTGGCCAAGGAGGGGAAGAGTTAAGGACCAAGGCCAGTACATCCGGGCAGCCAGGCTCATCTCCCCGGCTATTTCTGGCACCGAGCTAGGGGCTAAGGCACAGCCCACATCCAAGTTTAGGATGAAAGTAAGACAGACAGGGAAGGAGGCTGAGAGGTTATCTGGGCCTCCGGGATGGGAAAACCAAAACCAGAGAGAGGGTGATCAGAATCAGGGTCTGCACCATGCTCAGAGGGGACAGAAGGTCTCACCAGGCAGTGGCAATTGTGGCCAATCATGGCTCTTCAGATGTGAATGTGGCGGAGGGCCCCCAGGGCTGCCTCTGTGCCTCCTGGCCCTGCTCCCACCTCACCCCAGGTGGAGGCCCTGGCTCCTCCTCTCTGTGTCCCTCTCCAGCCCGCCAGTGAGGTCGCAGGGAGCACCTGGTGCAGCTTCTTCCCAGGGCCGGGGGCATTCTAGCCCCCAGGCCACTGCCACCTCCTCCCATCCCCACCCAGTCTTGCTGTGTACTGCGACGTGAGGAGCATGATCTCTCCAGCACTTGCTGACTGTGTGACCTCAAGAAAGACACTGAACATCTCTGAGCCTCAGTTTCCTTATCTGTGAAGTGGAGATGCAATGATCTCCCTGTTGCACTATTGTAAGAATTAGAGACAGTTCATGTAAGGAAGCTGGCATGTCCCAGACTCTCCATACATGGTTATTACTATTCTCATTTCCGCTGTGACTCTCTGGGGGGAGAGAGCAACATGTGTT
Source organism: Propithecus coquereli (assembly GCF_000956105.1). Taxonomy (NCBI): domain Eukaryota; kingdom Metazoa; phylum Chordata; class Mammalia; order Primates; family Indriidae; genus Propithecus; species Propithecus coquereli. The sequence continues at coordinate 284,123 of NW_012147412.1, read as the reverse complement.
GTCAACCAAGCAGCCCAACACGGAGACTCAGGGCTGCAGGGATGACAGCCCCTAGGAGAGGACAGACGCGTCTTCCACCCCAAGCAAACTCCCTTGAGCACGAGGTCTCGTGCCTCTGCCCAGATTCCTCTATCAAGGCCCAGCCTGAGGGGTAGAAAAGCCTCCCAGCTCTGGGCTGAAGAGGCGGGGACCCATGTTTCCTGGTCTAAGCCATAGAATGTGAGGCTGAGAGGGGCCTCAGAAACCACCTAGTCCTGTGCTCCCCTACCCATTTGACAGAGGAGGAAACTGAGGTCCAGAGGGGAACAATGTCTTGTCTGAGGTCACCCAGTGGTGCCCACTGGCTCCTGGTCCAGTGCTCTGTCCACTACCCAGAGCTAGTGTCATCCTGACCCCACCCAAGGGCACATGGCCACCTCCGCTCTCGCTTCCCTGAAACCCTGGTTGCTGCCAATCCAGAAGAGCCCCGCTTGCGAGAGGTTCCTCTAGGAGAGACAGAGTGAGTCAAGACATACAGCAAGGGGACATGGGCGTCCCTACCCAAGAGGCGTGGTAGGGGGTGGGTACCTCCTCCTTCCCCTCCACCCCCAGAACCCCCCCAGCACAGAGCAGCCAGGCTCCCTGGCCGACCCCACGCAGAAGCCACCACCAGGGCGAAGGAGGCAGGGAGCCTGAGGGCCGTCTCCTCTTGGTACTTACACCAGGAGGGGGCATGAGGGACTCCGAGAACACAAACTCTGAGGCAGGGGCCCTGAGAAGTCACCCAGAAACGGGAAGGGTCTGTCTTCGTCCGTTTGGGCTGCTGTAATAAAAATACCATAAGCTAGGTAGCTTATAATCCATGGAAATTTACTTCTCATGGTCCTAGAGTCTGAAAAGTCCAGATCAAGGTGCCAGCAGCTTTGGTGTCTGGTGAGGGCCCACTTCCTGGTTCACAGACATCTGTCTCTCTGCTACATCCTCACATGGCGGATAAGAGGAGGGATCCCTTTGGAGTTGCTTTCATAAGACCACTGATTCCCTTCATGCGCTCCACCCTCATGACCTAATCACCTGCCAAAGGACCGCCCTCCTAATGCCAGCACCTGGGGGGTTAGGATTTCAACATATGAATGGGGAAACACAAACCTTCAGACCAAAGCAGGGTCGGAGAGGCCAGGCACATGTCACTACCCCCAGGAAGGCTCTGGGTTTCCCTTCCCACAGCCCTAGCTCATCTCCAACTGCCCTAGAAAGGATTGGGACCCCCGAGGAGCACTGGAGACCACCTCAAGATGCACCGGTGTCATGGGCAGGGTCCTGCTACAGCAAAAGTTGGGTCAGGAACCCCAAGCAGGCCTCCCAACCTCTGCAGGGCACATTTAGAAAATGATAACTCAGTCCCCGCCCCTAGACGGAAATGAACAGAGTGCCCCAGCCCACCCGAGGGGGGGCCGCTGAGGGCGTCAGAACCGGGGGTGCCTGCAGCCCACCCCAGACACCTTCCGGAGCCTGGCGTGAGGCGGGCACTGGTCCTGCCTCTGCCACTGCCCGCCTGTGGTGCCCGGGTCTCCCCTCTAGCTCTCAGCTTAGACCAAATAGGTGCCTTTTCAACTTTTTTTTAGAATTGGAACTTTCATTCTTTTTAAACAAAGATGATTATATTCATTTAGTAGCCATAACAAATTAGCACTCACTGGGTGGCTTACAACAACAGAAATTTATTCTCACGGTTCTTAAGGCCAGAAATCCAAAATCAGGGTGTCAGCGGCCCCCACTCCCCCCGAAGGCTCTAGGGGAGAACCTCGTCCTGTTTCTGGTGGCACCGGGCGTTCCTCGGCATGTGGCTACTTAACTCCAATCTCTGCCTCTCCCTTCATACGGCCTTCTCCGTGTCTCTCCTCTGCGTGTCTCCTACAACGACACTTGTCATTGGATTTACGTCCTCCCCGATAACCTAGGACGATTCCATCCAGGGACCCTTAATCACATCCTCAAAGATCCTTTTGCAAGTCAGGCCACATTCACAGATTCTGTTGATTAGGGAATATCCTTTGAACGTATCTTTTGGGGGCCATGAGGTCAAACCCACTACAATGATCTTACTGAAAACCCTGTTACATTGCCCAGCGTGCTAAGAAATGGAGTTTGGAATAAGAATGAAAGCTGGAGTGTTGTCCCAACTTTGTCCCCTCCTCTTAGCCCCCCACCCTCCCCCCTTTCCCCCCTCAAGGCCTCTCCAAGGACTCATTAGACACACAGGCCCCCTCTGCCACTGCCACTGCGCCTGTGGTCATTGAGACTCCCCCTTCTGGGGGCCTCATTGGAGGAGGCCTCACTCTCCACATGGGCTCCCAGGCACCCCAGCAGGCCCAGAGGCAAGCTCCCCACTGTGGTCTCAGGGCCTCCTCACTTCTCCTGCCACCACACGGTTGCTCAGTGGGGCGGTGCTAGAGAGAAGTAGCCCTCCCTGTACCCCCACAGAGCTGGGGGGCTTCTTGTTCTGATGCCGGAATTCCAAGCCCTCTGGCTCCTGCCTCTTGGGCAGCGGGGTTGGGGGGACTGGGGCGGGTGAAGCCAGGCACAGGAGGGCCCAGGCCATGGCAGACACATGGCTGGCAATGCTGAGTGTAAGGGGCAGGAGGAGAGCGGGGCCCTGGCAAGATCCGTGTGAGGTGTTGGGGTTCTCTGAGGAAGAGGGTCACAAAGCCCCCACCCCCAGACACAGAGGGCACGGCCCTGACCCACCGCATCTCCTGTCAAGACACGAGTGTTTGTGTGATCTTAGATAGGTCCTCTCACCTCCCAGAACCTCACTTAACAAAGAGAGAAACAACACCTTCCTTAAAGTAGCGGTCCCCAACCTTTTTGGCACCAGGCGCGATTTCATGGAAGACAATTTTTCCATGGACTGGGGTGGGGGGGAGATGCTTTCAAGATGATTCAAGCGCATTACATTTATTGTGCATTTAATTTCTATTATTATTACATTATAATAGATAGTGACATAATTATACAGCTCACCATAGGTTGGGGGCCCCTGCTACAGGATTGTTGGTGGACCCAAGTAAAATAAAGGCTGCAAGAACCATTCTGCAAATCCATCTGGCAGGTAACAGTAAACAGGGCAGAGCCAGCCACCTTTCCTGCTACAGCTGACCTCTGGATGCAGAACTGACCGGAGCAGAGGGAAGCAGAGCTTGGGCATTGGGAGGCCACTGGGAAGAGGTGGCCTGGACCACAGCAGGACAGAGGAGGGGGCAGGGGCTGGCAGAGGAGAGGTGGGGACGGTGCATGGGAGGCGGTGGGGGAGTGCTCTCCAAGGAAGGGGGCCTGAGGTGCTGTCTTGTTGGCAGCATGACCCTATTGCAGTAGCCAGCATGGGCCGGGAGGGGCAGAGAGCCCCTCTCTTCGCGCCCTCTGCTCCTACCATCGTGCGGAGCCCTGGGCCTGGCACACAGCAGCTGGGGCAGGCTGAGCTCTCTTGATGGAGGCTGGTAGGCTTCGAGCTGATCTGCTCACCCGGAAGGTGCTAATTGAGCTGATTAATTGAGCCAATTACCTCAGCCTCCCAGGAGGGCTGGGAGCGGGCCTGGCTCCTGGGGACCAGGTGCGAGGCTGCACCATGGGCTGACGAGGGAGCCAGGCCCTCGAGGGGCAGGGCTATGCCCTGTGCCCCCAGCCCTGCCCGCCCGCTCGGGGCTGGATGGAGGCTGCCGATGCCCACTGGAGCGCAGCGAGTTTGGGCTGCCGGGCAGAGCCAGAAGGGTCCAGCCAGAAGGGGAGACGGGGCTGAAGTAGATGCAGGGACCCCAAGACAGGAAGGGGGTGTCCTTAGTGAGTGAGTGATTCCACAGAGAAATGAATTACTCTTTCCTGCACACCTACTGCCGATTTTGGAGCGTGAATGAAAGGAGGAATGATTGTGAAATGCCAGCCATTTGGGACATGCAGGAACAGTACAAAACAGCTTCTGTCCTTCATCTCAGCCAGTCTCCACAGCCACCGTGGGAGGCAGGCGCACTGCTGTCCTTGCCATTTTACAGACAAGGAAAGTGAGGCTCAGGCTGATGGGGAAGGAGATTCGAACCTGAGTCCTCCAGGCTGCAAAAGCTACGAGTTAGGCAGCTCGAGGCGTGCATGGGCCTGGGAGCGAGCAAGTGTGGCAGCCGGAGGGACAGTGCGGCCTGGGCTCCTGTGAGGGGCCCGGCTGGACGTGAGCAAGGGCAGGGGCCACAGGGGCACGTGCGCCCACAGACGTGCACGTCGGAGCACGCGGGTCCTTCCCTTGCACCCCCTGCTCTCACTCGGGACCACAGTCTCCAGCCCTGGGCCAAGACCAGAGGGGAGGAGCTCCGTGCCCCAGCTGTGGGGTCTCGGCTGTCCCCGTCTCCTTCTCTCCGCCGCACCGTCACCGCAGTCCACGCCGACACCCTGGCTCGCCTGGACTCGCACAATAATTTCCCGCGTTCGCACGTGCCCCTTCCCAATTTCGTCTCCGTGCAGAGGCCAGGGGGTTTCTTTAAAAAAAAAAGAAAACCATAAATCTAATCATAACCCATTCCCATTTTTGTCGTATTTTGTTTGTGCAAATGAATGGTATGTCTCTTTATTGTGGTAATAGAAACTACTCATTTCAGAGCAGAAGAAGTGCTTTTTTCAAAAATCAACTTTGTCGACGTATAATTTACATAAAATAAAATGCACCCATTTAAGTGTATAAACGATGAATGTGACGAATGTATCCACCTGTGTAACCACCACCCCATCACATTCCCATCACCTCGGGAAGTTCCCTCCCCTCCCTCTCGCCTCCCACTCCAGGAAATCACTGATCTGTCTATCACCGTAAATTAGTTTTGCCTTTTCTAGAATTTCATATAAATGGAATCGCGCAGTGGCAACTCTTTGTGTCCGTCTTCTTTCACTCGGCATGTCATTTTGGGAGTGAATCCATGTGCTGCGTGTCTCACACACGCGTGTGCCGGAGTCCGCTCCTTTTCACTGCTCTGTGGCTACACCAGTTCGTCCATCCTCCAGTTAATGGGTGTTTGGGTTGTTTCCAGATTGGGCTGTTATGAATAAAGCTGCTATGAACACGTGTGCAAGTCTTTTTTACATATACTTTTATTTCTTTTGGGTAAGTACTTTGGAGTAGAATCACTAGATACGGTAAGTGCTGTGTGGCGTTATCAGAAATGGAGCTGCCAGACTGGCCCTTGGGATGAATCTAGAGCTCCTCGGCCTGATCTTCAAGGCCCTGTATGCTCCGGAACTTCCTCTCCCTTCGGCCTCATCTTCCCTCCCTTTCCCCTTGCTTCCTGCATGTCAGCCACACTCTCTTGCTCTTCCTGTCAAGGGCCAAGCTTCTTTTGACCACAGGACCTTTGCATGTGCCGGTTCCTCTCCCTGGAATGCTTTCCCCACTCTTCTGTTCTTTGGGTCTCATCTTAATATTCATTCCTCAGGGGGCTTGCTAACCATCCCCCACCCTGCCTATATGTGGTACCTTCATGCCTTCTCAAAACTCCCTGTACTTTTCCCCTTGTAACACACATCAGAGTGTTAATCACACAGTGGCTTGTAGGACTCCCTGTGTAACCATCCTCTCTTGCGCTCAACTGTAGGCCCTATGAGTGCAGGAATCATGACCCTCACCTGCTGAGTACCTAGCACAGTACTGGACACAGAGTAGCTGCTAGATAGATATTTTAGGAAATAAAATGAAGCCCACAGGTCTAGGGTGGGGCTCCCAGGCCCTGCTGAGGAATCTGGGAGGCCATGACTTGCCAAGAGGAGGAGGCAACCAGGCTGGACAGCGATTGCACCCAGATGCAATGACTGAGGAGAGGGAGGGAAGCAGAGAAGGCAGGCAAGGAAAGAGAATGACTCATCTTCAGAGACAGGTGGCAAGGGAGTAGGAAAATGCAATTCGGCAGCTTGCTGACCTTTCTTTTGTGTGGGGGACAAGTGTTCCAGCCCCCAGTGAGCAGGAGGTGGCAATTAGGTACTCCCAGAGCCAGGGAAAAGCACTTGCTTGGGTCCATGAGCAATACCCAGAGAGATTTCTCAGGCTCAGTGAGAAAGCGTGTTGCTGACCTTCTCCCCGCCCCCATCTCTGCCTCTGTCACTGTAAAAAAGGTCCTCTTGTTCCCAAGCTCCCCAACAGGGGCTGTCCCTCCCTGCCCCCATCCCAGAGGCTGTGTGCAGCTCAGAGGCCAAGAGAAAAGAACTGCCCAGAGAGAGGGTGGCATCTGCCCAGAAGGACAGTGCAAAATGCAAGGGGCAGGATGACCCAGGTCAGGGGACCTGGACTCCCTGACCCCATGCCAAAGCACTAGGATGAGGCCCAGAGGCAAGAGCACCTTGGATGGGAATAAAGCATGCCTGGGGCAAATTTTCAAAAATCCCTTTTTGTAGTGTAGAAGGATGTCTACATGTGGGTGGGGGTGCACAGAGCAGATTGCAACTAGGGTGGGCCCATTTAGGGTGGGACTTGCTCCTTCTACAAGAGGCTGGCTAGGGCTCCGGACTGCTCCCTGTGTGGCCTGACTCAATGAAGCAATTCCCCTGTCCCTAAACAAGAAACCTGAAGGGCAAAGGCAGGTTCTTAGCCTAATGGGGAAATGGCCCAAAGGCCTTGCAAAGCCACAAGTGTTAATGGATACAGGCCTCCCTTGAGGGACCAGCACTTAGAATTTATCTGTAGCAAATCGTGCTTCTAACTTCTCACTGACCAGAGCTCCTCCTGTAGTTAAATAACCACTTCTTCTTCACGCGGGGCTTGGTTTATTGTTCCTGAGAGGTTCTGAATTCATTTTATCCCCCTAGTATCTACCCAAGATAAAGTATGTTTGGCTGGGTCCTGTCTCCAAGGAAGCAGACAGGATCTTGAAGACTGCAGAGCAGATGGATGAGGCAGCGAGGGGCTTAGGGGCCACCGCCCAGGGCTATTCGTGGATCTCACCATTTCTCCAAATTCTTCAAGGAGTAGTCAGTAAGGTCAGGGCCCAGGTTGGGGACGGTGGTGATGTGTGCAGAGGTGAAATAACAGACTTCATGCAAGGCAGTCCACCTTACCAAGCCTTGGTCCTTAATTCTAATGGGAGATGGAAATTATATAATAACACCACCTTGTCAGGATTAAGTAAGGTAGTGGGTGTAAAGCCTTGGTACATAATAAATATTCAAAAAATGGTAGCTCATATTATGAAGAAAGCTTAAATTCTGTAATAGTTTGCTTTTAATCCTCTCATTTGTCAAATATTTAATAGTTTATGAAATACTTTTACATTTATATCCTTACAGCAATCTTGTAAGTACACAGGACAAATACTACCAGCCCCATTTTACAGATGAGATAACAGAGGCCCCGAAAGGTAAAAGAAATTGTGCAATTTCTACAGGACCCAATGAGCAGCAAAACTAAAACCTTATAAATCCTATCCTGCAATTTTTCCCCCACTGGACTTCCACCTTGCCAGGTCTCCCCTGCCTGCTGACATCCACTGGGTTCAGCATGCAACCCCATAGTCCACGGAACTTCAGAAGCTTTGTGGAGACTTTAAGAGAGGAGGCCCTTTCTTCCAACTGAAGAAAAGGATTTGGGGTGAACACAGCTGAAGGCCTCCAGGTAATGCATGCTCCATGGGGCTGAGGCTGCAGCTTGCATTGGGGTTGGGACAAAGAATTGTCCCTCCTTCACAGGGCCAGAGAAAAGGATGATGCCCATTGGAGGGGAAGGTGGTAACACTTGGCCCTTCTCCCAGCCTCCCAGGTGAGAGGTCCTTATAAAACAGATGAGTGGTGGGTGGACCCAAGAGTGACCATGGACACTTGTTTTTCCCCTAGCAGAAAATGGAAAGTGAGTTAAAATCCTTCCTGCAAAGTGCCAAACATCTGAGCAAGACAAACAGATATAGGGGTACATCAGTTATCTATTGTTGTGTAATAAATTACCCCAAACTTACTAACTTAAACAAAGGAATATTTATTATCTCACAGTTTTTGTGAGTCATAAGGTTGTGAGAGAACATTGGCTAGAAGGATGGTTCCGGCTCAAGTCTTCTCATGTGGTTATAGCTAAGAATTTGGCCAGAGCCACAGGCATCTGAAGGCGTGACTGGGGCTGGAGAATCCATTCCAAGGTGGCTCACTGCCATGGCTGTGGGCAGGAGGCCTCAGTTCCTCGCCACATGGGCTTCCCCATGGAGTTGCTTGAGTGTCTTCATGACAGGGCAGCTGCTTCCTCCAGAGTTGGGAGAAAGCCACAATACATTTTATGACCTAGTCTTAGAAGTCACATGCCGTCACTTCTGCCTTATTCTATTTGTTAGAAGAGACTCTTTAAGTCCAGTCCACACTCCATGGAAGAGAATGAAGCTACATCTTTTAAAGGGAGCATCAAAGAATTTGAGGACATGTTTTAAGCCACCACAGAGGGAATAAACAACCTCAGATGGGTGTGCTCAGAACAGACCCAGGAGACAACCTGCAGGTCAGGACCAGCATGTTGGAGGACCACCCAAAAGCACCAGGGAGGCCCCTTCACACAGCCAGAGGTCCCATCTCCTGCTTTCGTCATCATGCAACTTGGGCTACTCTGGACCAGGAGACCTGGGGCCCCCAGGTATTACAGTAGCTGAGATGGAGGGAGGAGAGAGCTGCTAGGGAGCTGCCTGGCCTGGTGGAGGCTGCCTTCACTCTCACCTGGTGGAGGAGGGATTGGGGTACTGCACACCCCCAGCCCCTGCAGCTGAGGGGAATAGGGGCTCTGTGTCTGCCTGGCAGGAGTCACAGACACATGTCCAGGGACACCATTGCCAGTACTCATGGGTCTGGAAAGGAAACTACCTTTCGTGATTTAAATGTTGGTCCCCTCCCAATCTCATGTTGAGATTTCATTGCCATTGTAACGGTATTAAGACGTGAGGCCTTTAAGAGGTCATGAAAGCATGAAGGCTCCAACCTCAGTGGTGGGTTAAACCCTTAGTAAAAAGGTTTCCGGAGTGGGCTCCTTCTCGTGCCCTTCGCCTTCTGCCATGGGGTGATGCAGAAAGAACGCCCTGGCCAGATGCTGGCCTCTCAGTCTTGGGCTTCCCAGCCTCCAGAACCGTGAGAAATACATTTCTGTTCATTATAAATTACCCAGTCTTAGGTATTCTGTGATAGCAGCACAAAACAAAGACGCTGCCTTTCACGGGATCCTCCCTGGTCCAGGAGTAGAAACCAAGGTTGTAGAGGAGAAGTCTGCCTCACCTGCTCTGACAAACCTACCCACTGCAATCCTGGAAGGCCGCGGCAGGGCCCACCAGCCCCTGCCTGCTGGCCTCATATGATTGGATCAAAGTGGACACCTGACCAGCAGGAGACACTCTATTGGCTGACCAACAGCCAATCAGATACTCCTTCTTAAGATTTTTTTTTTTTGGCACCAAAGGGCCCTAAGCCTGGGAGTCGGTGGTGGCTGGGCCCGAAGCTGAGGTCAGGCGGCGGGGCAGGCTGAGGGAGGCTGGAGCAGCTATTTTAGGACCATGTGTTGATGAGCAAGCAAAGAAAGCTGACGCGCAGAGCAAGGCAGGAAAATGGAGCGGCGAGAGCAGCAAGGATGGGACGGGCGAAGCTCAGAGGAGGAGGAACAGGTGGAAAGGGTAGTCGGTCGCGTTCTGGGAGCTTCTCGGCTCTCGCGAGACCTGGCTATTCTTCTGGCCGTGGGTCCCACGGGCACACCTGTATCCTCTGACAAATCCCCTGTCCCTTAAGCAAGGCTGAGAGGGGTTCTGCTCTAGGCAGTCAGACACTCGCTGCCTGAGACCCGAAGGAGGAGGAAGAGACGCAGGGGGCCCTGGCCTCTTTGCAACGCCACTAGGAGGACCTTTTGGTAGAAGTAGTACATTCTGCATACGGTCCTTATGCCGAGGGAATCCAGAGCAACAACACGTGGTACTTCACTCTTGCACTCATGTTTTCTTCGGGCAGTTTCGTTCCTTCTTACTCTACCTGTAGCTAAAGCCCAGCAGCAACGAGAAATCAAAGTTCTGACACTATAGCAGATAATTACTCTCTCAATCCCTGTGGGGAGAGGTGAGCAGGAAAGACAACAAGTTTACAGAAAGGGCAGCCCTCTGCAGGCTGGTGTTTGCAGTGTGCTGGGCGGTAATGCTAACAGCCAGTGCAAGCAGAGGGAAGCGTGGGCCGCTGTCACCGCGTGTGATTGCATCCTGTGATCTAAAGCAATGTGAATCCCTGCAACAGTAACCATACCTGTCATCAAATGCAAGTTCAGTAGAACGGATGGACTTTTGGATTATTCATTGATTCATTCATTCACACAAACATTCATTTAGCCCTTTCTGTTTACCAGGCACTGAACTGGGTACATACTTGAAACCAGTTCAGTCCCTGTCCTCGGGGTACACAGTCCAGTGGGGTGGTGAGACATGGAGAGCACTCATTAAAGGACACAGAAAGGGAGCTGTAGTAGCCACGGGAGAGAAAAATGGGCCAGGCCTTGAAGAATGGGCACGATTTCAATGGGAGAGAAGGACCCTCTAGACGAGGGAATGGAGGAGACAGCAGGCTGTGTTGGGAAGGTGAAACACTTGACAAGGACCTGGGGCGCCTGGGTTAGCTTGGAGAATCTCCTTCCCCTCTCTGGGTCTCAGTTTCCCGTATGTCAACAGGAGGGGATTGACTTAGCAGCTCTGGCATTCTAAAGTCCAAGGCTGCAGGTATAGGGCTGGGGAGGCGATGGCTGGGGAGTGGACAGTTTAATATTGTGCAGGGTTTCCCAAAAAGCTTGCCTGGGTCAGATGGGCAACTGCCCCTAGACCAGGCCAGGGAGCCCCATCTGGTACGACTCTGCCCCACTCCTCTTTCTATGAACACGTTGTTAATCCAATAAGGGGTGGATCCTGGGTGCCATCCCCTCAGACAGGGATCCAGGGGTGAAGCTCCAGCATGCTCAGAGACAGAAAACCTGAAATACCTTGGCAAGGTCCTGGGTGGCCTCATGGAGGACATCTCATTTCCAACCTGCCCAGCAAGGTCACTCACATAGATTTTAAGGCAGAAAGACACCATCGGGCTGCTTTACCAGGTTCCAAACCAGCAACCAGGTTACCAGGACAGGCTTTACTGTCCTGCTCCAAAGCCCACTTCTCAGCAAAGGGGACAATGAACTTGTGATTACGTTAGTCTTCAATCTCCCTAGAATGGTTTGATCTCAGCCTCCCATAGACTGACTACCTCAGGGAAACAGGCAGGGTGACCCTGGGACTTGCACGAGGAACAGAGAGTAGCCCAGCGTGACTGGTATTGAGGTGCCTTGAAGAAAAATCAGACTAGAGCAATCTGTTGTGGTCAGATCACAGAAGGCCTCACCCACTGGGCCAAGGAATTAGGTTTTGGAGTGGAGGGGTGGCTAATGGGAGCTGAGCTTCAAGAACATGTGCTGACAGCAGCATGTGACATGGCGGGGGGAGGGTGGGGACCTAGCAGCCAAGTGGACATGTAGGCAGGGGCCTGAGCCAGGCAGAGGCAGTGGGACTGGACAGGAATGAGTAGGGGAAGAGATCACGCATGACCAGGAACCCACAGGACTTGGTCACCGACTGGAAGTGGGAAGCAAGGAAGAGGAAGTAACACAGAAGCCAGGCTATGTTTCCAGCTTTTCCTGCCCAGCATAGATCCAGGAAACCACAAACCTGGAGTCTCAAGACACCATGGAATTCCAACATTCAGAAAGGTTCCTGGATATCATCAATTCCCCAAATATCAGGCTCGCCATTCTGCTTTTTGTCTAGATGCTTGCAAAGGGCATGGAGGTCATGAGGCTTCCCTGCCTCCCACCCCCCGGGTCCCCCCAGGCCACTCTTCAGGAAGGCAGTAAATGCCAAGGTGCTGGGTGAAGGGGAGACCAAGCCCCATGCTCTCATCAGAAGCCTCACTAGTATTTTTAGCGCCGCAATCAAGAGCAGGGCCCGCCTCTGGATGAGTTCAGGCAGCCAGGGCCGGGCAGGGCTGTTAAAAATGGAACGGCACACACTGCAATCAGTGGTGGCGGGCGAGGGGCACCCAGCAGGGCAGCAGCTGTGGCATCTGAAGCTCTTGGCCCTGGAGTCTGAAGGGGAATGGGGGAGCAGCCTCCACAGAGTGCACTGGGCCCCCATGCCTCATGTCTCAGACCACCAATGCCCAGCATGGCCTCCACCCTGCCCATACTGTGCCACAAACCCACCCTGAGTGACCCACAGACTCCCTTCCCTGTAGGCCTCTCTGACGGTCAGCTCTGGGGGCTTAGGGTGCCTCAAGTGAAAGGAGAGGGGAGCACAGGCCAGCGCTGCCAGGGCTGGAGCACCAAGGCAGCTGGCTAGAGCAGGATGTCGAGATGGGGCAACCACCTGTGGCTGCCTCTGCCACCCTCCACTTCCCTGTTGGGGTGGGAAGCAGAGCTGCCCTGAGAGCTCCTGCCAGGACCGTGTCTCTTCCAGGGTGGGGAGGCACAGTAGGCAGGCCAGACAGCCACGAGCTTACCACACCGAGACCCAGGAGGCCTGGGTTTTGAGCCATTTCTCCCCCTCTGTGACAGCTTTGGGGCCTCAGGCAAGTCGCTTCCCCTCTCTGGCTTCCATCACTTTATCTGTAAAATGCCAAGGCTGAAGTAGAGCAAGATAGGACAGATTCTCTGCACCAGCAACAAACCAAATGCAGGGTGAGGGACACTTCAGAGACCCTGGTCACACCCCCTCCCCTCCATTCCAGAGCAGAGAACTCCAGCGAGGCACAGGAGCTTGGGTCTGAGAGAGGAATGCCCTCCGTGCCCACATTCCCTCCCCGAACTGGGGTCACCAGACACTCTCCAGAGTAGGGGCTGACATGGGAGGGTTTTGTCCACATTGTCCTGCACACCCAGGAGCTGAGAGGGCCTTGTGGGGTGGGGAGGACACAAGGAAATGGGTAGGGCCCCCTGACTACTGTGAAGTGGTCACAGCAAAAGGGATCCAAAGGCCACGCTGTCCCACACCCTCGTTTTACAAACCCCGGAGCTACAGCCGCATAGACAGATGATTGGCAACAGGATCCCCAGCCAGACTGTGCCTGCTTGGAGGCATTTGTGGGACACCAGAGGGCAGGAGCCATATCAGCTTTCTTGATCCTTCCCCTGGAAACTGGGTCCTTCAAGTGCCCCTTCCACGGGGGCCTCCGGGGCCCTGATTCGTCCCACAGACAGACTGCCTGCAGGCAGGTAGTGCTCATTGAATCAGCGTCCAAGCACAAATCTGTCCACCCGCCTCACGACGGTGTTCAGCTGGCAGACATGCTGCCTTAGGAAGCATGGTTTGCTGCCTGTCCCGGAGCCTCTCTACCCCCCAGCAGGACAGATTCAGGCGTGATCAGCTGGACACCTCATGTGAGGAGGTGCCTGGAGAGGTCATTCCCTCCATCCCCCTGCCTCACTCCCCTGGCTGGACCATGCCAAGTCAGCGTCTTAATGACCTGCCCTGCACAAATGCGCTCTGTATTTGGTTGGCCCTGCAGATGTTCAGTCGCTGGAAGAGCCCCTGCCAAGCAAGGGAAGCCCCTGCTGCCTTCTCTGTCAAGGTCAAGTGAGCCCGTGATCCTGGAGCCGGGGGCAAGGGAAACACACCTCCTGTCTCTGGCCACCCTGCAGGTGCCACCTCCTTCCACCTGGAAGGTAGGGAAGGTGCCACGATGGTACCCATATCCAGAGTGTGCAGACTAGAGCACCCCAAGACTGGCATATGGCAGAGCCACGAACGTCACCGCGGTGTGGGTGGGTGGTGCATCTTGTATTTCCTCAACGCCTCAGAAGGCGGGATGAGAATCTGCCGTCTGACAGCCTCAGGCTCCGCAGCCTGCTGAGGGCTGAGTCACACACCCAGCGCTGCAGACAGCTGGGCTGGGGGGCAGAGAGGGGTGCAGTGGGCTGTCTCACTGCTACTGCCACCATGGCTCAGCCTGGGAGGTCCTGCCATGCCCCCCTCCTGGAAGTGGCAAGAGAACCAAGCTTCCCTCACACCTGGGCTGGCCTGCTGGGCAGTGGTGGGCATGGCCATGGCCCTCTCTGAGTTTGGGAGGCTTTCTGCTGAGTGCTCAAAACCCCCAAAAGCTACTGGCTGTAGAGGACCAAGAGGCTGTAGAGGCTAAAGAGAAGGAAATTGCATGAAGAGAAGCAAGAAGATGAGAGTCTCTCTGGAAACAGCCAGGGGAATAGCACCCTCTCCCAAGAGGCGCGTGGGACGTCCACACTCCAAGCCAGAGAGACACTCAGAGTGAGAGGGAGGGTCCGGGGGGAAGGAGAGGGTGGGAAACAGGGGAGTTGTGATATTGGTCCTCCTCTTTTCTACAGCGACATTTAATCACCAAACACCCTCACTTTGTCTCACAACTGCCTGCCATAGACTGAATTCTGGGTGTTCCCCACCCCACCAAGTTCATATGTTGAAACTTAATCCCCAAGATGGTGGTGGTAGAAGGTGAGCCTTTGGGAGGTGATTGGCTCATGGGAGCAGAGCCCTCCCAAATGGGATTAGTGCCCTTATGAAAGAGACCCCAGAGAGCTACCTAGCACTTTCCACCATATGAAGATGGGAGTGAAAAGACAGCCATTGATGAACCAGGAAATGGGCCCTCACCAGACACCGAATCTACCAGCACCTTGATCTTGGACTTCCCAGCCTCCAGATCTGTAAGAAATACATTTCTGTTGTTCATAAGCCACCCAGTTTGTGATATTTTGTTATAGCAGCCCAAATGGACTAAGACATTGCCCCACTCTCAGGAGGAAAGAATTACTATCTCTACTTTACAGATGAGAAAACTGAGGCTCAGAGAAGTTGAGTGACTTGACCACCATCACACACTAGTACTCAGACACAGATGAAAAACTCATTCCTGATTTGGCCACGAAACCATCAATTTCCTATAGCCAGTGTATTCACTGTGTGTTCCCTGAGAACCCTAAACAGAGACCATAATAGCCTGGGCTCACAGAGAGCAGAGTAGGCAGTCGAATGTGTGTTAAGAGTTGCCCCCACCCTGCTGCCTTTTCTCTGCAGTGAAATGTCCCAGGGAGTGGAAATCCTTTAGGCAGCCCAATGTGAAGGCATATTTCCAGCCTGTTGGACGAAGCCAGCAGGAGGGGATCCTGGACCATTTCTGGGAGGGGCCCCCAAAATAAACATCATTAATTTAGAATCTTGTTGAGGGCACTGTTAGTGGGGAGATCCGACTGCATAGCCTTAAGTCACTTCCCCTTCCTGAGCCTCAGTTTCTTCACCTACACAGTGAGGGGATGGGATTAGGAGACCCCTGGGGTCTTTCCCAGCTCTGGTTCTAGGATTCTAGAAAAGAAGAGACACTAGTCAGGGACTCCACCTCCTGACCCCAGTTCTATCTGCTCTCTCATTCCAACCCTCTTCCCATGGAGCACATTGCAGCATCTGTCCTGGTGAGACCCTGGATTTCTCTCTGTATATTCCTCAAAGTCTTTCTCGGCCTGTCCCTAAGGCTCCCTACCTGTCTCTGGAACCTCTGACCCCTTCTGGTGGTATCACTCTAGCTGCGGATCCTGTATTGGGAAACCCTTCATGGACTTGGGGAAGAGGGAGGGGGCACACTCAGCTCTGAAACACTGAGCAGTGACCAACAACCGGGTCAGCAAAGAGGATAAAGAGGCCACTGGTGTTGGGTAGAAACAGTGGTAGAGAGAAGGTGGCCTGCCCACAGCCTGCAGGGAGCTCCCCTTTTAATGGTGGAGAAAGGAGCCATCCAGAAAGCAAAAAGGAAGCTCAGACTGGCATAAAACCCAGAGACAAGGCCCAGGAGCTGG
>NW_012147412.1:255458-268241 GCF_000956105.1 Propithecus coquereli | reverse complement strand
CTCTGGAAACAGCCAGGGGAATAGCACCCTCTCCCAAGAGGCGCGTGGGACGTCCACACTCCAAGCCAGAGAGACACTCAGAGTGAGAGGGAGGGGCCGGGGGGAAGGAGAGGGTGGGAAACAGGGGAGTTGTGATATTGGTCCCCCTCTTTTCTATAGCGACATTTAATCACCAAACACCCTCAGTTTGTCTCACAACTGCCTGCCATAGACTGAATTCTGGGTGTCCCCCACCCCACCAAGTTCATATGTTGAAACTTAATCCCCAAGATGGTGGTGGTAGAAGGTGAGGCCTTTGGGAGGTGACTGGCTCATGGGAGCAGAGCCCTCCCAAATGGGATTAGTGCCCTTATGAAAGAGACCCCAGAGAGCTACCTAGCACTTTCCACCATATGAAGATACAGTGAAAAGACAGCCATTGATGAACCAGGAAATGGGCCCTCACCAGACACCGAATCTACCGGCACCTTGATCTTGGACTTCCCAGCCTCCAGATCTGTAAGAAATACATTTCTGTTGTTCATAAGCCACCCAGTTTGTGGTATTTTGCTATAGCAGCCCAAATGGACTAAGACATTGCCCCACTCCCAGGAGAAAAGAATTACTATCTCTACTTTACAGATGAGAAAACTGAGGCTCAGAGAAGTTGAGTGACTTGACCACCATCACACAGCTAGTACTCAGACACAGATGAAAAACTCATTCCTGATTTGGCCACGAAACCATCAATTTCCTATAGCCAGTGTATCCACTGTGTGTTCCCTGAGAACCCTAAACAGAGACCATAATAGCCTGGGCTCACAGAGAGCAGAGTAGGCAGTCGAATGTGTGTTAAGAATTGCCCCCACCCTGCTGCCTTTTCTCTGCAGTGAAATGTCCCGGGGAGTGGAAACCCTTTAGGCAGCCCAATGTGAAGGCATATTTCCAGCCTGTTGGATGAAGCCAGCAGGAGGGAATCCTGGACCATTTCTGGGAGGGGCCCCCAAAATAAACATCATTAATTTAGAATCTTGTTGAGGGCAATGTTAGTGGGGAGATCCGACTGCATAGCCTTAAGTCACTTCCCCTTCCTGAGCCTCAGTTTCTTCACCTGCACAGTAAGGGGATGGGATTAGGAGATCCTTGGGGTCTTTCCCAGCTCGGTTCTAGGATTCTAGAAAGGAAGAGACACTAGTCAGGGACTCCACCTCCTGACCCCAGTCCTATCTGCTCTCTCACTCCAACCCTCTTCCCATGGAGCACATTGCAGCATCTGTCCTGGTGAGACCCTGGATTTCTCTCTGTATATTCCTCAAAGTCTTTCTCGGCCTGCCCCTAAGGCTCCCTACCTGTCTCTGGAACCTCTGACCCTCTCTGGTGGTGTCACTCTAGCTGCGGATCCTGTATTGGGAAACCCTTCATGGACTTGGGGAAGAGGGAGGGGGCACATTCAGCTCTGAAACACTGAGCAGTGACCAACAACCAGGTCAGCAGAGAGGATAAAGAGGCCACTGGTGTTGGGTGGAAACAGTGGTAAAAAGAAGGTGGCCTGCCCACAGCCTGCAGAGAGCTCCCCTTTTAATGGTGGAGAAAGGAGCCATCCAGAAAGCAAAAAGGAAGCTCAGACTGGCATAAAACCCAGAGACAAGGCCCAGGAGCTGGGAAGAGGGAAGGCAGACATGCAGACAGGCCACATAGATCGCCTGTCATAAAGACCTAGAGGTGACAAGAACATTTGGAGGGCTACCCCTGACTGGAACGAGATCCATGAGTGATATAAAGCTTTCCAGCAAAGGTTTCTGGAAAAGGCAAAGAAAGGTTCAGAGCAGCAGGGCCAAAGAGAAAACTTGCAAAAGCCAGGTCTGTTTTCTCAGCATCACATCATCCCAGAAGACTGTCAGAGACCATGGTTAGCACAGTGGAACAACACAGTGGCCCACTGGCCAGACTCCCAGATGCTCTTGAGCAGAAAGACACCATCCATATGGCCAACATGTGGACCCAGACCCAAAAGACCTGGACAGGCTGGAGCAGTGGATCACATCTCTTAGGTATCAGATGGAGGAGAAAGGGACAAGTCCACTCTTAAAGTCAAAGTGTGGCTGCACAAGCACAGGGTGGGGTAGAACTCGTTTCTCAGCAGCACATGGAAAATAGACCCAAGATTTGGTTGAAAACCAGCTTGAGATGAGATAAAAACATGATAAGGCCACTAGTGTCTAAATGTAAGTATCTTGGGCTGAGCTGCTCTGATACAATAATGACCAGAAGGAGGGCAGTCAAGGTCTTCTGCTCCTGAAGTTGTGCCCAGTCTTGGGTCTCCCATTGTAAAGGGGACCCTGACACCCAGGGCTCCTCTGTGGAAGAAGAATCAGAGCAGTTGGGGGAGGGGCTAAAGTATGTCATGTAATTTTACAAACATATAATGCTATATTCCCAGCACCCTTTCAAGTCCTCAGCACAACTATTAACTCATCCTACCCTCTTGGTGCCTCTGTGAGGCAGGCACCATTATCAGCCCACTTGGGGGGATGAGAAAACAGAAGCACAGAGATCTGAGATAATTTGCTCAAGGTCGACCCACTAGGAAGTTGTGCAGTCAGGATTCGAACCCAAGTCTTCTGGCTCCAGGACTCCTACTCACCCCTCTGCTCTGCGGCCTCTTACTTAAGAAGCCGTGCAAGGAATGGGGAGTCCTTAGCCTGCAGAGGAGAAGCAGCAGAGTGGCATGCAGTGTGTGGATTCCATTCTGGGTGGCCCAAGACAACAGCCTGGGGCATCAGGATATGTTTGGGGAGGCCAAGTTCAACTCTGTATGAGGAAGCTCATCTGTCCTGTTTCCAGGGCTCCCATACCTCCCACTGTCCATGTTCCTCCTCTGTGTCCTAGAGCACTTGTGCCAGCCCCTAATTTTTCTAGTTTCTTACGTTTCTGTTTTCTCTCTCCAACCAACTTGTATAGATTCTGAGGGCAGAGACTGCATTTTAGGTTGCTTCAGACCCTCCCATTTTCTACCTCCACTCTAAGTACCTGGTGGAGTCGTGGAATCTCAAGGTGGGAAGGGACTTCCTAAAGTTCTCCTGCTCAACTTCTCCCCCATGTAGAATTCTCCTTTGCAGCAGCCCAGCTACAGGAGGATATTAGCCTAGGTCACCTCCAGTAACGGAGAGCTCAGTACCACTCGAAGCACCTATGCCATCAGTGGGTGTGCAGGTCCATTAGAATGAGAGCTTCTCAGTATTCTAGGACAGCTTACAGCGGGAGGTGTATATGGGAGGAGGGGAAGGGTGATGCAAAGTAGAATGTAGGGCCATATAGGCTAAAACCTTTTATGCAAAAGAAAATATAACACCTTCTATTTGTGGGAAACCTGAGATAGCAGGTTAGAGCCTTTTGGTGCTATAGAGAGGAAGCAGAAATGATCTCCCCCTCTTTATAGGAGCAGGTGACAGAAGCAACGAGGACCAGTCCCAGCTGATGGTTCAGAATAAAGAACAGGAGAGATGAAGCAGGAAGCCAAGACTCTGGCTCTTGGAATTTTCTAACCTGTTGACACCCAGCAAAGAGGCCTGGAGTGGCACTTTATGTCCCAGGTACTCAGATGGCATGTTCTCAGTACTGAAAGCTATTTAAATGCACTGTCCACCCCACCTGGGGTTACCGGAGCACTGTGAAATGAGAAGTGCTGTAAGTATCAAATACACCATATATTGAAAAGAATAAACTATCTCGTTAATAAGTTTTCAATATTGAACACATGTTGAAAAGATAGTATTTTGGATATATTAAGTTAAATAAAACATATTGTCACATTTTTAGAAAACTGTTTAAATTATGGTATCCCCAACATGGAACTAAGACACACTTACATAAAATTCAAAATCTCTGTTAGTGTAAAGGGTCCAGAGTCAGCACCTGAGAGTTTAGGAGAGAGAAATCTCATGGCAGTGTGAGGGCGGGGTGGGGAGATGGCCTTGGGAGAGGCCTTGAAGGCAAGGTCAGATGTGGGCAAATGCCAAAAGGTGGGTACACATGGTGGGGGGAGTGGGGTGCACTGGGAGACTGGCTGGGTGGGGAAGGAGGCTTTTAGTGAGGGCAGGAGAAAAGGAATCGGTGGGGGGTATCTTCCAATGGGGGCCCATTCAAGGGCCGGGCTTTGCTCCCATCCAGCTCCAATACAGACTTCACTCTCTGTGGCCTGTTTCCTCAACATTCAGTCAACAATTAGTTATTGACGAGCACCCACCATATGCCAGGCACTCTGTTAGGTATTGGAGCACGGCAGTCATGAGATCTACTGGATTCCTGTCCTCAAGGAGCTCACAGTGGGATAGTCAAACAGGTAGAAGACTGTAGTGCTCATGCCCTGACCTCCCCAAACCTAGTGCCAGCCACTGCATCCTGGCAGCATGTCTGTGCGTCCTCCCCAGAGGAGCAGCCCAACTCCATCACCCCTTCCTGTTTGCTGACCTGTCTTAGCCAGTCAGGTCTCCTGAGAGTCCAGCCATGAAAACCCAGTCCACCCAGTCACCTGGCGGCCCACACCTGGGTGTCCTGGGAACTCTGAGCCTTGGCACTCATGACCACTAGGCCCGCTGGCCTGGTGGGGGCACCAAAGGGCATGAAGGGCCTCCCTGCCTTCACAGGCCCTGTCATGGGCCCTGTCCAAGGTGCTGAATTCACTGAGCGGACCGGTTTCTCCAAAAGGGTAAAATACTGCCAACTGTATTACCCAGCCAAACACTCCTCAAAAAAACAAGGCCCATGGACCTTAGCCTGCATTCTCAGATCTGCTATACCTGGATTCCCAGGCCTGTCTCCTCTGATCTAATTTCACCCTCAGCCAAACTCACTGAAGGACCAAGCTACAGAGAGCAGGAAGATGAGGGCTGGGTTCAGCCCTCTTCCCCAGCCTCCCAGCCTGAACAGAGGAAATAAACAGAGGCAGGGAAAAGCAGCTCTGGGTCCTCCTGAGTTGGACACTGTCACCCATTTGCACGACTCCTTGGTTGTCCCAAAAATATAAGGGAAGGTGAAGACCCTACCGTCATATTCCACAAATCAGAAATTGGGTTGGAGTTCTGCATGCATATTAGTGCTATAGCCATACACACTCCGCAGCCGTCCCCCATCCCACCACACGTAGACACAATGAAAGGGACTGAGGAAATCATCCGCTGCGTAGAAGTTGCCTCAATGTCAGAGGCTCTGCCACATTCTTGGGAAATCGTCCATTGCATAGAGGTTGCCTTGGCGTCAGAGGTTCTGCCACATTCCTGGCCCAGTCAGTAGGCTCGCAGTCCATTCTAGTCACTTTGACAACAGGCCCATCACTCAGAGAGGAAGCTGGGTGAAGCTGCTCAGAAGTGGCCCATTACTCAGAGAGGAAGCTGGGTGAAGCTGCTCAGAGGTGGCATTGGGAGAGGCTGTCCTTGTGGCTTAAATCTCCTTCACTAAAGACCTCTACCCTCCTGACCCCTGCAGCTCTGAAACACTCGGTGACCATGCCCACGTTTCCAGGGAAGAATAAAAGTGGAGCAGGAGAAATGGAAGCTGGATATGAGGATGACCTCTAGAATGGGAATCAGAAGGGGCCAGCTTTGTGTGACCTTGAGCAAGTCGTGTTTCCTCTGGGCCTCCATCTCACCCTTCTTTCTGTACAGTGAATTGTTGCTAAGGTCTTTGACAGCCTCAACACTAAAGGTTCCAGGGTTATGGATGGAATCGTCCTCTAGAGCCTGGCATGCTGACAGCATGCACATCGGAACCAACGTGAACAACATATGTGCCAAAGGACGGCAAACGTGTCTGCAGGAAATCAGCCTGGCACTGCCCTCTATGCGGACATGGGAGGAACACAGCCCTCCCCTCATCCCATGACACCCTGCAGCATCTCTCTATGTACACTGTTAAATGAGAACAAATGAAAGAGCCTGGCACAGTGCCTGGCCCACAGCAGCCACTCCAGAAGGCCCCAATTCCCTGCCCTTCCCCTCATGTCTTGAATGTTTATCTCTTTTCTTAGGTGATGGTGGGGACAGGGGAACTGGAAAGAGGAGGGGAAGAACAAGGTCAAGGAGGCTGGAAGAGTAAGAGGGACTATAGGTGCCATCATTAATCACCTCCTTGGCAACCTGCATCCTGTGAATCAGCATCTGTGATACTGATAAAGGCTGCTGGAGGGATGGAGGTAACAGTCACAGGCAGGATGTGATTGCATGGGGGAGGAGGAGGCAAGGTTGAGTCCTGCTTTCAGGGCTTAATCTCAGTTGGACACACACACACACTTGTGCACACACATTGCCATTCTGCAGGCTGCAGAGCCCCCTCCTCCTGCTGCCACCCCATCTGTGCTCAGGCTGTAGCCCCCTCTGCCTACTCCCCATGGCCAAGCAGGACAAGGAAAGCAACTGCTGATTAATATTTTGCACATTAAGAATTCTATGAAGCCAGTCCCATTAGAGGAGCAGAGACTGTGTAATGAGGCAACTGGTGTAGTGGAAAGTACATGAGCTGGCCTAGGACACATGTCCCCCCTCCCAATCCTCCCCCAATCCCTGCTTGCTGAATGAATAAGCATTGGTTTGTTCCCAGAAAAACTTGCTATCAACTAGCTGTGTGACCTTGCACAACTCACATCTCCTCTCTGGGCCTCATTTCCATCATCTGTGCAATGACTGGGTTGGATGACAAGATCCCCAGAGCCCTTTCTGGCTCTAAGAATCTGTGATTCTCTGATTCTATAAGCTATTTACATGTCCCAGCAGATGGCCAAGTGCAATAGTCATTGGCTGAGCTGGTTCCCACCAATTCCCTGTAAGAAATGAGCACACATACAGCAAATGCTCTTTTTGGCTCCTATCCATGCAATAGTTTATAATAAAAATTCTGAATTATCAACTGTTTTCATCATAAGCAAGTAAGGGGAGAGCAGAGCAGAACAGAATTGTGGGTGGGTGATTTATAACTCTTTTGTTATAAACACGGAGCAAGGACCCACCACTCGCTGTTGTCTTTAAGCGTCCAAACATATCTCCCTCCCTCTCTCTCTCTCATTTTTTCTCTCTCTCAAATGAGTGAGTGATTGAATGAATGAAGTTAACTATTATAACAGCCAGAATGCTAAGATGGCTCCAAGATTCCTGCCTCTTGTTAATCCCCTTCTTACCGTGTGGGTGGGACTCATGAATATGATGAAGTGAGGTAATTAAGGTCGCAAATCAATTGAATTTGAGTCAGTTTAAAGGAAGATTATCACAGGTGGGCCTGACTTAAACAGGTGAGAGCCCTTAAGAGAGGGACTGGCCCTTCCTCAAGAGAGAGATTCTCCTGATGGCTTTAAAGAAGTGAGCTGCCCGAGGAGAGAGCCCGTGAGAGCTGCACTGCGGGACACACCAAGCAGCTTCCAGGAGCCAAGAGAGGCTGTCGGATAGCAGCCAGCAGGAGAATGGGGCCTCAACCCTGCAACCGCAAGGAACCCAATTCTGCCAACAACCACGTGAGCTTGGAAGGGGACCCCAAGCTCCGGAAAGCAGCACAGACCTGCCAGTGCCTAGACTGCAGCTTTGTGAGACCCGAGCACAGAACCCAGCTAACGAGAGCTTGGACTCCCGACGTGCAGAAACTGTGAGATGATGAAACACATGTTGTTTTAAGCTGCTATGTTTGTGGTCGTTTGTTACTCAGCAGTAGAAAATGAATACAAATATCTAATCAAATAAAACACCACACAAATAGCATCTTCGAACAGGCTTTTGCCCAGATCCCTCTCTGATGTCACGCACAAGTGGTCTGCCTTCTCTGCTGTTTGGGAGTTGGCCAAGACCCCTCCCTCTGACCCAATCGCGGAGACTAGGGCACAAAGACAAGCAGCTACTCCACCCAGGGGGAAGGCTGCTTTTTCCCATATGAAGGCGATGACATCTGTCCAGTCCAGTGCCAACACAAGATGGCAGAGACTACCCCAGGGGACAAGTGCCCTTCTATTTCTCCCAGCCAATGTGGTAATGGCAGGCAAATGACGCTATTAGCTTCCAGGCCAATTGATCGCCAAGCCATGCGTTATGTTAACTGCCTCCAGGAGGGTGCCCCACTCCCACCTCCCACAGCACAGCACCTTGGCACCTAGTTCAGATGCCTGTCCTCTGCCCTTCCTCCTCTGTGTCCTCCCTCCTTCCCAACCCCTCTGCCTGCCCTATGGGGCACCGATCTTCCCTGCCTCTGCCTGCCACTTCTGCCTTACTGCAGCACAAGCCTCATCCAATGTGACTCTGGAGGGCAGGGGGACAGGAAAGCAACTGAGGCTTGGGAATGTGCTGCACCAAGGCCCAGGGGCTGAGGGTGGAGTTCATGCCCTAACCCCCTTCTCTAAGTACCTTCCCCAACCCTCTCCCATCCCCACTACATGTATCCCAACTCCTTCACTGATTTGCATGGGTTGAGGGTGAGCAGGGTGGACTTCCAGAGATGAGTAACCCCATGGCATGCTTCCCAGGCCTAGAGTCTCTTCATCTACCCAGTCCCCATCCCTTGAATCTGCCCAAGCCCCTGAGAGAGGCATCTGCTCATTACGCCTTTCCCTAGGAAGCAGCCCAGGACTCCTGTTTCCCCATCTTCTTTCTTTTACAGGCTGGTCCCACCTCCCCACGAAGCCAGACAAGAGGTGAGGAATGGAGGTGAGGCTTCCGGAAGAATCTTATCCAAGGAGAGCTTGGAAGACCCCTACAGGTTACCCTCCTGCGGAAAGCAGAGGAACAGCACTGGCCCTTGAGAAACAGGAGTAGAGGGGAAAGGAATTGGTTCATAAGCCACTGACCTGACAAAGAACTTGCTGGAGTTGATTTAGTGGCCCTGAGTCTTGTTTGCACATATCTGTAAATGCCCTGCCTTCAGGCTGGGGTCCTGAACACCTAGAATTCACAACTGTCCCCTAGTCCTTCTAGGTGCATCCACACCAAACATTCCCTCCTTCTCTGCATGCAGCAGGCTTTTCCCTCCCCTGTATTTGCACAGGCTGGGGCAGAGCTTCTCAAAGTGTGGCTTCTTGAAGGTGTACATCAAAAAGAGGCAGATTCCTGGCCCATTTATCAATTCTCCAAGTGAGTCTCATGCACACTGAAGTTTGAGACCCCTGTCTAGTTTCTCTACAGGCATTATTTTTATACTTTGCTACCAAGTAAATACGTACCCAGAAAGAAAACCGTGTAGGAGCAAGATCATGCGTTTGATCCGCTTATTAGGTTATGCAGTACTGAGCAGTTTACTTAACCTCTCTCTCCAAGCCTCAGTTTTCACAGGCATGAAAAGGCAATATCCATGTGGTTGTATCCTTATAAAGACTAAAATGACATCTATCCATTGCATAATCATTAATGAAGCTCACACTCCATGCCAGGTACAAAGATGAACATGACAGCCTCTGTCCTCCTGGAATTTAGTCTTGTAGGATAAATAAACAAAAAATTAAGAAAATAAACAAAAATTAAGGAAATAAGAATTTGTCGGATAATGTAAAGGGATGTGCAAATAATTAAAAATAAAGTGATGGTAAACTACCAACATTCACTAAAGAATGAATAGATAATCTGAATTTTCCTGTATCTATTAAAGAAGTTGAAATTGTAGTTTAAAATCTTCCCACGAGGAAAACTCCAGACTCATATGGCTTCACTGGAGAATTTCAACAAACATTTGAGGAATAAATAATACCAAATATATACAAACTCTTCCAGAAAATTAAAGAGGAAGGACTACTTTGAAATTCATTTTATGAGGCCAGGATTACTCTGATACCAAAACCAGACAAAGATATTACAAAAAAATAATGAACCAATATCCCTCATAAACACAAATGCAAAAATTCTAAGTCAAACTTTATCAAATTAAACCCAATAATATATTACAAAGATAATACATCACAACCAAGTAGGGTATATCCAAGGAATACAGGGTTGGTTTAACATTTAAAAATCAGTCAGTTACCCAGGCATGGTAGTCTCAGTTATTCAGGAGGCTGAGGCAAGAGGATCAGTTGAGCCCAGGAGTTCAGGCTACAATGCATTATAATTGCATATGTGAATAGCCACTGCTCTCCAGCCTGGGCAGCATAGAGAGACCCATGATGACAAAAAAAAAAAAATTAATCAGTTTAACTTGCCATATTAATAGATTATCACTAAAGAAAAACCACATGATCATCTCAATAGATGCCGAAAAAAGAAAAAGCGTTTGTCAAAATCCAACATCCATTCCTGATAAAAAAAAAAAAAACTCTCAGCAGACTAGGAATTGAAAGAAATTTCCTCAAACTCATAAAAGGCATCTATGTATATATAAAAAAAACCCAGTTAACCAGTTAACATATTTAACGGTGAAAGATCAGAAACAAGGTAAGGATATCTGCTCTCATCGCCTCTATTCAACTTTGTACTTGGAGGTTTCAGCCAGTGTAATGAGGCATTAAAAAGAAATAAAAGGCATCCAGATTGGAAAAAAAGAAGTAAAATTGTCTTTATTCACAGATGGCAGGATCATCTATGTAGAAAATCCAACAGAATCTATAGAAACTAATAAGGAAATTTAGCAAGGTTGCAGGATATAAGCTCAGTATACAAAAATCTATTGTATTTCATCATCAATCAATTGGAAATTGAAACTTTAAATAATAACACCTTTTATAACAGCATCATAAAATATGAAATACTTAGGAATAAATCTGACCATAGATGTGCAAGACAGTGAAAGTTATAAAATATTGCTGAGATAAAGAAAACCTAAATAGATACAAAGATATACTGTGTTAATGGATCAAAAGACTCAATATTGTTAGAACATCAATTCTATCCAAATTGGTCTATAAATTCAATGCAATCCTAATAAAAATCCCTGTAGATTTTTTTATTGAAATTGACATGCTGGTTCTAAAATTCACATGGAAATGCATAAAACCTAGAAAAGCCAAAACAACTTTGAAAAATAACAAAGTTGGAGGACTCACACTACCTGATGTCAAGGCTTACTATAAAGCTATAGTAACTATGGTATTGTGGTATTGGCATCAAGACAGACAAATACGTCCATAGAACAAAATAGAAAGGACAGAAATAGACCCGTGCGTATCTGGTCAATTGCTGTTTTACAAAGGTGCAAAGGCAATTTAGTGAAGAAAGGACCAGTCTTTCCACAAACGGTGCTGAAGTAATTGGATATCATATGCAAAAAAAAAACCCTCTATCCATACAGCATGCCATATACTGAAAATGCAAAATTATTTTGTAAAATAAATGTGAAGTGCAAAAGTTAACTCCAAATGGATCATAAACCTAAACGTAAAACCTAAAACTATGTAATTTCTAAAGAAAATCTTCATGACCATAAGTTAGCCAAAGATTTCTTAGATATAACACTAAAAGCACAATCCATAAAAGAAGAAATTGATAAATTAGACTTCAACAAAATTAAGGGCTTCTGTTCTTTGAGAGACATTCTTAAGAAAACGAAGACAGACCAGACACTGGGAGAAAATATTTGCAAATCACATATCTGATAAAGGACCTGTATTCAGAATATAAGAAACACTTCCGACAACTCGATAATATGAAAACAAACAACCCAATTTTACAGGAGGGAGGACAAAATATTTGAACAGACAGTTAACCACAGAAGATATACAAATGGCAAAGAAGCAAATGAAAAGATCCTTAACATTATTAGTCATTAAGAGAATGCAAATTAAAACCACAGGGAGAAATCACCACATAACTATTAGAAGAACTAAAAATACAAAGACTGACCATACCCATTTTTCACTGAGGCGTGGAGGAACTGAAATGCTCACACACACATACATGGATGCTGGAGGGAATATAAGACAGTAAAACCACTTTGGAAAAGTCTGGGCAGTTTCTTAAAAAGTAAATATGATACAGCCACTCTTCTCCCGGGTATTTACCAAAAAGCAACAACTTATACACAATGTTAATGCAGCTTTATTTATAACAGCCAACACCTGGAAACAACCCAAATGTTCATGAATAGGTGAATGAATAAACAAAATGGTGGTGTGGCATAGGATGGAATGCTACTCAGCAGTATAAAGGAATAAACTTATTGACACATGCAATATGGATAAATCTCTAAATAATTGTACTGAGTGAAAAAAAAGCCAGATCCTCAAAAAAAAAAAGTGCATGATTCCGTTTATATGACTGTATGATTCCATTTATATGGAATTCCACAAAATGCAAACTAATTGATAGTGACGGAAAGCAGATAAGTGGTTGTAGGGGGTGGGGGTGGGGGGGGTGGAAGGAGAGGGGAGGAGGGGCAGGAGGAGGGACTACAAAGGTGCATGAAGAAACTTTCGGGGGTGATGGGTACATTCACTATCTTCATTGTGGTAATGATTTCATAGGTGTATGCATATGTCAAAATTCATCCAATTTAGCATTTTAAATTTGTATAGTTTATTGTATGTCAATTATACTTCAATAAAGTTTTTTAGGCTGGGCGCGGTGGCTCACGCCTGTAATCCTAGTACTCTGGGAGGCCAAGGCAGGCGGATCGTTTGAGCTCAGGAGTTCAAGACCAGCCTAAGCAAGAGCAAGACCCCGTCTCTACTAAAAAAAATAGAAAGAATTTAGCTGGACAACTAAAACTATATAGAAAAAATTAGCCGAGCATGGTGGCACATGCCTGTAGTCCCAGCTACTCAGGAGGCTGAGGCAGGAGGATCGCTTGAGTCCAGGAGTTTGAGGTTGCTGTGCGCTAGGCTGATGCCATGACACTCTAGCGCCGGCAACAGAG
>NW_012147412.1:193073-255408 GCF_000956105.1 Propithecus coquereli | reverse complement strand
CACTCTAGCCTGGGCAACAGAGTGAGACTCTGTCTCAGAATAAATAAATAAATAAAGCTTTAAAAAAAAAAACAGTGATAAGACAGAGGATGTCTGGTGGTTACTTCAGATTAGTAATCAGGGCAGGCCTCCCTGAGGAGGTGACCTCAAGCAGGGCTCCAACTGACAAGAAGGAGCAGTGAAGCAGAGGTCTGGGGAGGAGCGTTCCAGGCAGAGGGAACAGCATGTGCGAGGCCCTAGGAGGCCAGCAGGAGACTGACCTATTTGAGGAACAGACTGGTTCACTTCTAGGGCGGGGCAAAGTGGGATCAGAGGGGAAAGCAGAACCAGGTCAGGGAGGGCTTCGTAGGCCAGGCAGCGAGTCTGGGTGTTGTTCTAAGTATAAGAGGAGTCATTGGGTGGATCCTACACAAAGGAGTGATACGATCTGATTCTTGGTTATTTAGTGTTTTTTTTTTTTTAATCATTCTATTTTGTGCTAAGGGCATGCATTACCTATTTAAAACAATACATTTAAAACAAGACCGTTTTCACCATCGCGTGAGAATAGATTGCAAATGGATAAGAGTGGAAGCAGGGAGTCCCCGTTAAAAGGCATTGACAGGCCACTGCAGTCACCAGGCGAGAGAAGGAGGCTCAGGCCAGAGCGGAAGCAATGGAGTTGGGGGCGATGCCTTTGGAGTCGGATTTGGAGACAGAGTCTAGAGTACACTGGTGGGTGGGGCGTAGGCGGAAGAAAAGGGGCTTTGAGGCTATGCAAAAGCAGCGGGCCCTCAGGACGTGGTGACTGTCTGACCTCTATAGACCCTCCCAGTTGTTCCTTCCCCTGGGCGGCCCAGGGCACCCGGTACACACCCAGAGTCACGGAGTCACGCTGGCCCATCGCACTGTGGTGGGTTATGTCTGCCTCCCTCTCTGGATAAAGATACAAATGGCTGATTAGCTAATTAACTCATGAGAGAGGGGCAAGGAAGACATGGCAACCTGCTTTGGCCTTGGTGTCCCATCTTCTCCTCCACGCCCTGCCCTGCCCCACTCCCAGCTACTCCCCACAACCTCAGCGGCCCCCCTCTGCTCTCGTTACCCAGAAGCTGCAAGCACGTGGCCAGGCTGCTGGGCAGTCAGTCCTGGCTGACTCCTGCCAGCAGGCTCTGACCTAGTTTGGAGCTGGCCGAGGTGATGATGTCACAGCAAATGCAGTTCCTTTGACTGGGGCTTCGCATGCTGGCTCCAAGGCTGGATTCAGTTTTAAATTCCAGGAATTTAGACAGTGCAGTGTCCACGAGGATATCAGAGAGGAATGGGGGCAGGACTAGGAGTCGGACTAGTAGCGCTTTGGACATACTACTTTTTTCCCGAGTGCCCAGTGTCTGCTTTCCAAGCCCCTTTATGGGCAGTCTGGACTGTGGGCTGAGACCTATCTCCCCCTGTCCCACAGGAAGGTGTCGGGGATATCAGGGAAGGAACAGGGAGATGGGAAGGACTCCTTGAGCACCTCTCCAATGACCTCAGTCATTAATTAGTTCGTTAATTCAAGCATTTTCCAAACATTTATTAAATCTGAGCAATGTAGCCCAAGCACAGAGCTATTGCTGAGGGTAGAGAGGTGATTAAGATGTTGCCCTCCACCCTCCCTCACTGTCAAGAGTTGGGGGAAAACATCAACAAAAACCAAAACATAAGCAGACAATTGTTAAGATAAAGATATGGGCCCAATTGTGTGGCCAGCTCATGGAGAGCAGAAGCCAGACAGGCTCCTCCAGTGGAGGTGGATCTTGAGAGGGGACACCAAGGATGCGCGGAATCTCTCCAGGTGGCCTGGGAGTGGGGGTCACAGTCGATTCCTGCAGAGGGGTCTGTACACACCGAGGTCCCAAGAGCAGAGTTAACATGGTGTGTCTGGGGCCGACAGGGTCATGGCTACAGCACAGCCCTCGGCACAGGGAGGGGGCAGAGGTAGGCTGCAGAGGATGGCGGGGCTGAAACATGATGCGTGATGGGCCACGAGCTCAAAAGTTCAGATGTCGTCCCGTTAGCAATAGGGAGCTAGTGAAGGATCCGGAGCAGGGAGGAGACCTAGACAGCATTCCAGGGTGTCAGCAGCCTGGCAGATGCAATGGGGCAAGAGGTAAGGCTGGAGGTGCCAGGGGTACTGGGAAGACCAGAGTCCTGGGGACCGTGATGAGGTCTGGGGTAATGGAGCTGGACTGGAAGGCTCTGGCCAGGCCCTGGGGGCAGCTCCAGCCCCTGCACCCTGGGGCTCAGCTAGTGGCCAGCTCACGCCCTCTGCCCCCACCTGTCACTCCTCATGCTGTGCACCCACGGAGCCACGTGCCCCCTTCCCCAAAAACCCACTTCCTCCCTCAGGGGTGTGGGTGTGGGCTTTTTCTGCTATCCCTTTGCTGCCCACCCCTACCAGCCTCAACCCAAAGCTGTGTATGCGGGAACTGGGAGAGCTGCGGAGACCAAGCTGAAGATGAGCGAGGCACAAAGGGGCCCCTGTGGTGGTTGGGGGCTGCCAGGAGCAAGCCGGCAGTTCTTCCCCATTGGGGCCTTCCCCTGCACCCAGCCTTCACCTGGGAGCTGAGTCCACGGAGAGAAATGGATTTGGCCTCCTTACAACCCTGGACTTTCTCCCACCAGACCAAGAAATAGGAGCCTGGCCCCCGAGGAGCCCAGATGAAACTGTTGAGGGCTCAAGGCTTCATGGCCCCATCAAGCGCTCAGTCTCTCCCAAAGGCCGGACAACCAGGAGGCCCTGACCACATCCCCACGGGTCAGGAATGCCACAAAGTGTGGCATCAAGTAGGGGCAAGGGAGAAAGGGGCTGGATCTCTGGGCTGGATGTAGTAAGCCCTGAGTGCCTGCTTAATGTGGTGTGACACCCAGGCCCCCATGGCAGCGTGAATATTCCACGTCATGGTAACCGAGTCTGACATCCCCTCCCTAGTGCCCCTGGCATGCACCTTCCCCAGCCATCTCAGCCCCCAGACCCCAAGGTCAGGGCCAGGCAAGGGAGGCTCCAAAGCCCCACTGCTGTCCAGGGGGTTCCACTGCGGGAGCCTGCCTGCACCCACACCAGCACGAATATGTAAGAGAAGGGGATTCTCCCAGGCCTGTGAGTCAGCTGGGACAAAGGGAGGGCAGCCGGCAGTGGGGGGAGGGGCAAAAAGAAGGCAGATTTGTGGGCACAATGGAGGAAAGTGAAGACAGAAAGAGCCCAGGAAGTAAGGAGCCCAGATCTCATCCCAGCTGGGACACTTTCTTGTGGTTAATCATTTAACCTCCCTAAACCTCAGTATTTTCATCTATAAAATGGGGAAATAATACTCCTACCACATAGGGTTCTTGTGGAAAACCAAGGGGATGATATGCAGGAGAGCTCACGGTAAAGAAAATGCTAAGCAAAGGTCAAGGGAGTGGAGCGACGAAGCTATCCTGTGGCAGCCTGAGCCGCCAGGGAAGGGGGCAGGCAGCCAGGCTGGGCAGCAAAACTAAACTCCCTCCCTGTGGACAGAGGTGATGGTGGGGGCCTTGCTAAGATTGCCATGGGGGTCTGGCTCCAACCCTTGGCCCAGGGAATTGTTGGGGACCAGGACTATGGGGGTTCACCCTCCCAAGACCTTAATAAACTGTCCCTTCCCATAGTGTTTCTCAGCCTTCACAACTGAAGGGGCAGGCAGAGGTTAGGCAGGGGGAACCCCAGAGCCACAAACACCGCACCCCTGGGGCACTCACCCTGGGCCTCTCTGACAGGCAGCTTTAGAATCCGCCCTGACCTTCAAGAAGGAAACCCTCCTTCTTACCAGAACGACCTTCTCTGTTCAGTTGTATCCAGTGGGACCAAATGACAAAGCTGAGTACCGGTAAAGTGTCCGGTACTATTGTTAATAGTACTAGCATTTGTACAGCACTGTGAAATTGACAGAGCGCCTCTGCGTTTGATTGCCTCCTCGAATTCTCACGCAAGCCTGGGAAGTAGGTGCTGAATTATTAGCCCCATGTTTCGGGTGAGGGAACGAGGGCTCAGAGAGTTCAATGACTTGCCTAAGCTCACACAGCTGTATGGCGACAGAGTCGGCTCAGAGCCCCTTCTCGTCCCCCAGAATCCTGTGTGCATCTCCTGCACCTGTGAAGTTCATCACAGAGCCCAACAGATGCTTCACCCACTAAATGGTGGGCCAAGGAGAGGGGGTGTGACCACTTTGCTCTCCAGAAGGAGGGGGGAGGATGGGGAGGGGCAAGGGCTTGGCAGGGGCAGAGCCTCTGGGGATCTCCGAGCAGGATTCCGCCCGGCAGGGGAGGTCCACAGAAGGAAGGGCGACCATACCCCTACATTGCAGCCACCTCTCCCCAGCACCTGCTGCGCGCAGGACGCTGTGAAACCAGGATGAGTGCCACGCTATCCCCAAGGACAAAGCCAAGAGCTGTGGTATGCAGAATTAATCACAGCATTCGCCCTTTGTGGTATCTAACTCGGGCCTCACCTTTCCTAGATGAGGAAACAGGTGCAGATGGGCTTCTAGAGCAGGGTGGGCAAAGTTTCTGTGCGAGGCCAGAGAGGAAATATTGCAGGCTTTGCCGGCCACATTTACGTCTCGACAGCATATATCCTTTGATTTCTTTTCAACAATGCAACGCTTTAAAAATGTAGAAACAATTCCTAGTTTGAAAACCAGACAGAATGGTCTGGTTGCAGGTGGAATTGGGCCTGCGGGCCATAGTTTGCTAACCTCTGTTCTAAGGAGTCATGCAGGAGTCATGCAGCCAGTTGCTTCCCAAGCTGGGTCCGTTTAACCAACCAACCCACTAATTCTCTGGGCACCTGCTATGTTCCGCGCACGGTGCCAAGACCTGGGGGTAAATACCACATAGTCTGTGCCCTCAGGTTGCCTGCAGTTTGGTGGGGGAGATAGACCGGTAAGGAAACAGAGTAGGAGGCTATGCCAGACAGGACACTCGGAGGAAGGAAAAGTGAGCTCTTCCTGGGGTCTCCTGTATGCGCCCCCTCCCTCCACATGGTGGCAGAGGTCACAGGGCATTTTAGTCTCTATGTGCTTATCTGTGCCCCGAGTCTGTCTGTTACATGAGGGCAGTGATCTGTGTCCATTTGCTCAGTACACTGTCCCTAGCACTA
Organism: Propithecus coquereli; assembly: GCF_000956105.1. NCBI lineage: Eukaryota > Metazoa > Chordata > Mammalia > Primates > Indriidae > Propithecus > Propithecus coquereli. Next base: position 250,271 of record NW_012147412.1, on the reverse strand, counting down.
AGACAATGCCTGGCAATAGCAAGCAAGCGATATTTACTGGATGAATGAATGAATGAGTAGTACAATGCTTAGCTCCGTGCTAAGGTGGGGTGTCTGGTGAGAGCTATTAGAGGCACTGGAGAGCCTGAGGGATTGTTCACCCTATGCCCCTCAATTGTTGAACAAAGTGGGTTTACAGAGCCTGGAAATACAGCCCCGGGCACCAGAAGCCTCTTTCTGCTCCACTCTCGCTCCATCCCCTCTTCCCCCCCGCACCCCCAACCCCGACCATCCCTGCTGACTCATACAGCAGGCGCTAATCACACCCCAGTGAAGCATGCTTAATTAAGCCCCAGTTACCCACAGCTTCTTAGCAAGAGGAAAAGATGGGACTCCAGTCGCGTGCCAGGCCAGAGGGAGCTGGGTTGGGTGTGGGATGGGGGTGGGGCACAGGGTACGTGCATGACAGCAGGGCACTCACTGGGAACCTGCAGTAAAAAGAACACAAATAGTTCGTATTTGCAAAGGACATATGCTATGCCAGGCATTGCTCTAATACTTTCTGTATATTACTTTAAATCTCCTCATAGCAAATTTACAGCACTGGGTACTATTATTACCTCCATTTTATAAAGAGGAAATTGAGGCTCAGAGAGGCTACATGACTTGCCCAAGATCACACAGCTAGTAAGTAACAAAACTGAAAGGACTCCCCTTTTCCTGCTCCCCATGGCCATGGAGGGAGTGCTCAGAGATGGGAAGGGCAGCCCTGCCCAGAGCCCTGACCACATTGCCCAGTGGCCTGGGCTGTCCCCGACAGCAAGGTCCATGACAGCTCACGCATCAGAATGTGATTCCATTTTCCTCTCAACCTGCACTCATCAAACACCTGCTGTGCTCCAGACCCCGGAGACAGGAGGCAAGGAGAGGAAGCCCCTCCCACAGGAAGCTCGCGGACCAGTGTGGGAGCAGCGCTATAAATACATCGGGCATTTAGGGTCCTCTGGTGCCCAGGGATGGGCCAGCAGTAGCATGTATCGCCTACCTACCAGTACCAGACACCAAAGATATCACACCCTTTACCTTTCCTTCATAATTTATAACGATACATTTATTGGTGTGATTATTCCACACTAGACCATACACTCCATGACATGAACCAAGCATCCCAGGGTCTGCCACAGTGCCTGGCATAAAGTTAGTGCTCAATTAATATTTTTAAATGAATGAGTGAATGAAAAATAGCTCCTGCCCTGAGGGATCCTGCAATCTAGGAGGGGAAATTGAGATATAAACAGGTAGTTGCCATCCAGTGTGATAACTGTAACGGGAACAAGAAGACAACCTCCACCAGGGGAGCTGTGCAAGGTGTCCTGGAGAGGCAGATGCTGAGGCCAGGACTGGAAGAAAGGACAGGAGCTTCCCAGGGAGATGGGGAAGAAGGGTCGTCCGGGCTGAGGGACAGTCCTCGCAAAGGCAAGGAGGTATGACCCACCAGCTCTGTTAGAGATGCTCTGCATGGCTTTCATGAGGCTGAATTATGCGGCAGGGGGGAGGGAGGGACGGTGAGGAAGGGACACAGCTGGAGACAGGCACTGGGCCCAGATCCCAGAGGGCCTTGACCGCCAGGCCAGGGAAACTGAACCTTACTCCTTAAGCAATGGGAGTTATTGAAGGGTTTCAAGCAACGGGATACGTGTTCGATTTGTGTTTTAGAAAACAGCCCTGGCAGGGGTATGGAAGATGGACTGGAGGAAGCTTGGGGGGGTGCAGGCCAGTTAGAGGGATGGTGAAGGACTCAGAGTGCTCCCAGCGAGCAGGGGTGGAGAGGACGGGCAGGTGGGTGAGGAGAGGCGTAGAGTGAGAGCGAATGGACAGAACCTAGTGACCCTGTGGCTGTGCGAGAGGAAAGAGGTCACTTAAGCTCTTAGAGTGTCAGCCTCCTCCTCTACAAAATGAGGATAAGATGACCTCCCCAACAGTGTCATTGTGAGCGTTCACAGAGACAGAGACTAAAAGGCCTGCACGGGGTCTGGCAGCCCAGCATATGGTTTTTCCCTCTTTGGACCTTGCTGTGCCTTTATGCCACATCTTGTACTTTTTTTTTTTACTTTTTTAAAAATTGTAGTACACAAAATATAACACAAAAATACACATAACATAAAATTTGTCATCTTAACCATTATTAAGTGTACAGTTCAGTGGGTATTAAATACACAGTGTTGTGCAACCATAACCACCATCCATCTCCATAATTCTTTTCATCTTGTAAAACTGAGATTCTGTACCCACTAAACAGTAATTCCCCATTCCCTCTCCCCCAGCCCCGGCAACAACTATTCCGCTTTCTGTTTCTATGATTTTGACTACTCTCGGTACCTCATATATAAGTGGAATCATGTAGCATTGTCCGTTTGTGTCTGGCTTCTTTCACTTAGTGTCGTGTCCAAAAGTTCATCCATATTGTACCATGCGTCAGAATTTCCTTCCTTTTTAAGGCTGAATAGTCCATTGTATGTATAGACCACATTTCGCTTATCCATTCATCTATTGACGGACACTTGGGCTGCTTCCACGTTTAGCTATTGTGAATAATGCTGCTATGAACATGAGTGTACAAACATCTCTTCGAGACCCTGCTTTCAATTCCCTTGGGTATATGCCCAGAAGTGGAATTGCTGGATCATATGGTAATTCTATGCTTAATTTTTGAGGAACCGCCGGACTGTTTTCCACAGCAGCTGCGCTATTTTACATTCCCACCACCAGTGCACAAGTGTTCCAATTTCTCCACATCCTCACCAACACTTGTTATTTTGGGGGTTTTTTGCTAGTAGCCATCCTAATGGGTGTGAGGTGGGCCACCTCTTACCCTATTGCATCATGCAGCAGCACCAAGCTCAGAGGGAGTGAGCAATACGGGGACAGGTGGGCGACATCCCCTGGGCTAGAGGAAGACCCACATGCCAGAGGCGTGTGCCCCGGCAGTGGGATGGGGCGTCCTGCCCAGGGCAAGGCTGCCACATCTATAGGATTCCAGATCCCAGGCAGAGCGAACCTGCTCAGACCCCGCTGTTCGTACGCAGCCCTCTCCGAAGGGAACAAGGAGTGCATCCACTCATTCATTCTGCTGAGTTCACTGAGAAAATAGAAACCACTCTAGGCCTTCCAAGCACAGAAATTTAAATGAGGGGTTTGGTTGTACAGATGACAGAAGAGGCAGGGATCAGCAACAGCAGGAAGTTGTCCCCTTCTTGGGGCAGGAGGTAGGAGGCAGTGTCTAGGAGCCTAGACGCTGAGGCCACCAGACAGAGCTGGAGCTACTGTGGACGCGCCAGAGGGAGCTGGGCTGTGCAGACGGGGGCAGTTCAGCAGGAACTGATGAAGAGACACAGATGCTGCAGAGACATGGCCCAAAACAGAGACAGGGGAGAAATAGCCAGCTTTTCCTCTCCTCCCATCTTCTTCCAGTGCCTCCGACTGGCTGAACCTATCGAGCAGTCAGAAGGTAAGAGAAGCTGGGAAATGTAGGTCCCAGTGGCCCAAAGCGGGGCAGGGAGTATGAACGGCCTGGGAGCCACAGCAGATGATGGGCACGCTCGTTCCTCCTCTACTCACGCGCTCGCTCGCTCGGCCAGTGTTTACTGAGAGCCTAGGTGCTGGGAGATGATGACAGACAGGAATACTGGGTCCCGTCCTCACCGAGCTTAAAGTCCAGCAGTCCCTGAATAGTCCCCCCCTCACTGCCCACCCCCAGCCGGCCAGAGGCTCCTGCTCACCTGGCCTGGGGGCAGGGGCCAGTGCAGAGCTTCTGGGGGCCCCTGGGAAGCTTCCAGTGTGCAGAGGAGATGCAGCCGGGCTCTGCTTAGGCTGTGGATTTGGACGACCAAGAAGCTCAGCTGGCTCTGCCTCCTCCCCAGCTGAATGCTTAGCTCAGAACGAAATGGCTCCAAAAAGGGAAGAAAACCCTTAAATCCCACTGTTTGTCTTTGGAGCCTGGGAAGCGAGGATCTAATGAACATGAAACGTGCGGGCTGCTCAGAAGTTGTCTTTGAAACCTCCCCAGGCTGGCTTTGTCAAGGAGCAGCATTGGCTTTCAAAGCTGCCTGGCTCCAAGCTCCCCTCTCCTCCCTTGACGGTAGCAGGCAGCGGCTAATTAGCCCGAGATGTTAAACACTCCCGAATTCTGTAGAAGTCCCCAAGTGTCTGGGGAACTGGTAGCAGGGCCGGCGAGCTGAGGGCCTCCACCCTGACTCACCCTACCCCGTGCTAGCCACGCTCCCAGCCCAGGCCCCTCTGGGGTCTCCTCCATGCCTACTTGCCCCCCACCAACTCCCTCACACTAGCCTGTGCTCAAACATACCTCTGCTTCCTAAAGTCTTCTAGAATCTGCCTCTTCCAAGAAGACTCCCCGAATGTACTACATGAGTGATGACCGGCCACCCCCTGAGCCTTTGCCCTCAACCAGGCCCTTGTTCACACTCCTCGTGTGTCCAGGCCCAAGGGGTCCCTCATTGGCCACCATTCATTCAGCACGGCCTCCCTGAGGGTAAAGGTCTCTCCACCAAACCCCAGGCTAGATGAGCAGGTACCCCTGGCCGGCTGGGGGTGGGCAGTGAGGGGTATGGTCCCGGGACTGCTGCAATTTAAGCTTGGTGAGAACAGGACCCAGAATTCTTTCTTTCTTTTTTTTTGAGACAGAGTCTTGCTCTGTCGCCCTGGCTAGAGTGCAGTGGCGTGATCATAGCTCACAGCAACCTCAAACTCCTGGGCGAAAGCAATCCTCCCACCTCAGCCTCCTGAGCAGCTGGGACTACAGGCACGCACCAAGACACCTGGCTAATTTTTTCTATTCTTGGTAGAGACGGGAGTCTCACTCTAGCTCAGGCTGATCTCGAACTCCTGATCTTAAGCGATCCTCTCGCCTTGGCCTCCCAGAGTGCTGGGATTACAGGTGTGAGCTACCGCGCCTGGCCAAAACCCAGTATTCTTGTTTGTCATCACCTTCCAGCACCAAGGTGCTCAATAAACGCTGACTGAGCGAGTGAGTGAGTGAAAGGAGGAACGACGGTGCCCGTCGTCTGCCGTGGCTCCCAGCCCATTTCGTGCTCCCTGCCCTGTGTTGTGTCACTGGGAGCTACATTTCCCAGCTTCCTTTACCTTCTGGCCCGGATCCCGGATCCCCGATCCCTGAGTATTTATGTCGGCCAATGAGAAAGAAGAGCAAAATAATCCAAAACTTCACCATACACACCTTCACAGACAGGCAATCTGGCCTAGAGTCACAACCTGGCAATGACGTCACTCTCTGTGACCTTGGGTAAGGCACACCTCTCTCTGAGCTTCAATTCCTCATCTGTAGGGCAAGGGGGTCGTACTAGACCCACAGTTCTCAAACTGGAGTGTGCACTGGAATCACCCAGGGAGCTTGTTAAACAGGAATCGCTGGGTCCACCCTCAGATTTCTGGTTCAGCAGGTCTGGGGTGGGGCCTAAGAATCTGCATTTGTAATAAGTTTCCAGGTGACACCGATGCTTCTGGTCTGGGAGACCACACAGAAGAACTAGTCGGCTGGCTGGCTGAATTTTAACATGTATTTGTCAATGTTCTGAAGGGTTAGCTCGCTCACTCGGGGGCGTGTAGAAGTAGTAAAGGGAGCGGGTACTGAGCAGAGCTCCCACCCGCCGTAGCACAAGGATTTTGGCTATAGTCGGTTTTGTTCATTTGCTAGGTGAGAGCTGGTCAGAAGCCAGATGCCATGCTTTAAGTGAAATGTCTGGAAACCTGCTGACTAGGCCAGCGTGGTCAGGGTGGTCCCTTCTGGCTGTGACATTCTAGGGTGCTGTGACCATTTCACATTTCCCTTTTCTTCCTCACAGCCAAGGAAGGGGCACAGCGAGAACAAGGCTCAGGATACAGTCTTTAATCTTAGAGGAGAGGATGTGGGGATAAATGGAGAGGCTGGCGGGCTCCCAGGTTGCCAGGAAGCACATTTCAACCCAAAATGCACCACAGAGTGGTGTGGAGTGTACACACACATGCACACACACACACACACACACACACACACACATGCATACACTTCCCTCTGTTCAAAGTCCCCATCCTGAGAAGGGGTCTGGGGCGCAGCTGAGTTAGGGAGGTTCCTGGACAACACAGAGTAGCTAAGCTGCATTTGCATGTGCACATGTGAGTCTGCATGTTCACATGCATGATGTCTGTGTGCACGGTAAGTTACAGAGAGTCAGATTTTAACTGGAATGATCAGGGTGTAGCTAAATCCTAAATAAAGTAGAAGCCTCCTAGACTCTCAGTATGTTAGAACTAAAGATGATCAATTCCAAATCCCTTGAATATCTGATGAGAAAACTGGGGTTTCTGACTGCTGGGTCAGGGCTCTGGCCCCCGCTCTACGTGGATGTCAAAGCCACTCCCACATACCAGAATGACATCAGCTGAAGTCAATGGATCATGGCAAATGGACAAAAATTTTCACAGAGAAGCATCCAAGGCAAACAAATCCCTTCCCAACCCTGCCTGTCCCCACCCATGTAGCCATTCCCTGGCCAGCTGCTCCTGGGATGCCATTTCCAGGCGGGGGTCTGCCCAGCTCCACAGCTGTGGGGAGAATCTGCTTGGAGGCTGGGGAGGGGACCCCCGGGCTTACACAGACACTGAGAGGTGAGTGGCAGGCCTGGCAGAGCCCCTCAACAGTCTGAGCTATAGGAAATCAGGGGGCAGCAGGCAGTGCGGAGAGGAACAAGGGAAGAAATAATCCAGACCGTTTAAAGGTGAGTGGGGTTCTCCAGGGCCCAGAGCTGTGCATGGATTGCAGAGAAAGGAGGAACAGCAGACCAGCAGCCGAGAAGCAGAGGGAGAGACTGAGGGATGCGTGTGTGTGCATGTGCGTGTGTGTGCTTGTGTGTGTACATGTGTGTGTGTGCGAGACGAGAGAGATTATCATACTGTGTGTATGTGTTTCTGCAAACCCAGGTGAGGCCAACAGACAGCAGAGAAGTATGCAGGCCAAGGAGGAAGACACACACTCACACACACACGCACACGCACAGAGGCTGGATGTGGGTGGGGCTGGGAACAGGAGAGCCAAGGTGAGCACCGGGAGGTGATGTGTTGCCAGAGTGAGCCAGGTGCAGGCCTGTGTCTGTGGCCGCAGGCTGTGACAGAGGATGACAGAGCATGTCTGTGCATGTGTGCAATGCGGGTGCAGGCCCCAGCAACCAGGAAGGCAGGCAGGCTGGGGCACCCCTGCAGGGGTTCACAGAGTGAACACCCCCACAGCATGCCCCCACACTTCTGTGTCCAGGCACCGTCACTGTCCTTTTCCTGGGACCCATTCTGGCAACCCCACAGCTGCTGCTCAGCTCGCTCCTGCCTTCGTCTGCCATGCTTGCCACCTCACCCCTCTGCTAGGGAGTTTCCTCCTTCCTCCCCAGGGGTTAATGTCCGTTGAATATGACAGTCCCAGCCCTGGGACAAACCTCTCTGCTCTGGGGACAGTGGATGGCATCCCAGTTGGTACAGCTCCAACCCCAGGACCCCACCTCATCTGTTTCTGTCTCTGAGCAGTGCACTCGACACAGACCTTGAGTCATACAATCCCGACAGCAGATGGCAGCTCCACCTCTGATACCATGTGACCTTGAACAAGTCACTTAGGTCTTTCCAAGTTCCCATTTCTTCTATTAAAAAAAGAAGAAGCGAGTTCCTGTGAGGATTCAATGAGGTAATGAGATGAGGAACGCGAAACCCCTGGCATTGTACCAACACAAAACAGGTAGTTTCTCTGCTGTTCTCTTTAATTCATGTTCCCAAGGGGTAAGTTTCTATTTAAAAATGTCCCAGGGACTTCCCAGGTAGCACCATCTTCTTTAAATCCTAAAGCTGGAGGTGACCTAGAAGCCATGTGGCCCAAGCCCTGCCTCATCCCCATGTTGTAAATGAAGACACTTGGCTCTCAGAGACGGACCTTGTATTACCAGTGGGGCTGAGGCCAGAATGCAGGTCCCTGGTTCGCCACCACCTGCCTTCAGCTTTCTGCCTTCAGCCAGAGCCAGGGGATATTCACAGAGATGCTCCTTAAAGGTTGGTTCCCCATTGGTTTGGAGGTGAGACTGAGCCCTGGAGATGTGGCCTGGGGCAGAGGTCAGAGAAGGAGGACGCTGCAGGATAGAGCCATGCCCCTCAGACTCCTGAGCAATTCAGCTCTGGCCCCAGACTTGCATTCCCACTTAGCAAAGCCAAAGCTTTGTAGAGAACCAGATTCCCTCTCTACTCTCCCCACCTACCACTTAGAAGAAGTCTGGCTCTGTCCTTATCTCACCCCAATCATTGCCAACAAGATCAACAGGGCTAAGGATGGCGGGACTGTGCTGAAACATGCTCCCTCCCTTGGCAGGAATCCTGGGAAGTGCTAAGGATGGATGCCAAGAGCACAGCACAGGTCCTGTTCCTTCTTGTGCTTGTTCATCATACCCTGGATGGAAGGCTTCTAGGAGAGGAGGCTGGTGCATGAGCAGGAGGTTGCAGCAGGGGGAGGTCTGGCCGGAAGAGAGAGCAGGACACGCCAAGAACCAAACAGCTAGGAAGAGAAATGCTGAGGGGGTGCAGAGATAGGCAGGAAGAGGGCACGGCTGGGAGCTACACGGCAGGAACCAGGGACCAGATGAGTAGAAGCATTTCCTGAATCAGCGTCCTCAACCCCCTCTTACAGTGACAAGGAAGACCTCACCCCATTAGCAGGGGCCCCTAGGGACACAGAAGGCCTGAAAGGAGGCAGAGAATGTTAGGTTGGGACAAGGAGGAAGGGAACAGATGCTTTGTCTAGGGGGTTTCCATCGAGAAACAGATGGCGCTAGAGATGTCTATAGTAGGAGGAACAAGTTGACCAGAGGGAGCTTCTAAAAAAGAACAGCTGACATGTCAAGGGGGTCTCCAAGGACTCGCTAAGCAGAAAGAGGTAGAAAGGCCACAAAAGAAGGTCTTTGGAGCATGCGCACAAGTAAGGTGACAGCACCCTAAAGCGACCCACCCTCATTAACATAGTGAAGGTCACACCCACCAACGCCATGACAGTTTACAAATACCATGGCAATCCCTGGAAATTGCCTTACAAGGTTAAAAATGGGAGGGTTTCCAGTTCTGGGAATACTCCACCCCTTTCCAAGAAAAATCATGAATATTCCACCCCACTTAACATAAAATTAGGAATTCAGCATAAAAGGGAAAATCTTGCTAAACTCAGGGTCTCCTCCACTCGTGGGGGTTGAGCCATTCCTTCTCTGGAAGGTACTGTGCTTTAATAAACGTTGGCACTTGGCTAGCTTGAGTCTGCTTGGTCTGCTCATTTGCTCTGTTGACTCAGGACCAGTCACCATTCCTCGGTACTGGGAACCAAGAACCAAGACCACGGACCTGACCAGAGGTCCCCACATCTGACAAGATCAGGAAGGGATTCATGCCTGATCTCCTTGCACGACCTTAATTCTAGAAAGAAGGAGGCAGGAACCAACCCAATTGGGTGCACACTCACCCCCTACCCTTCAGCACCCAATTGGGGAGGGGGCAGGGAATGGGAAGGAGACTGCCTCCAAAGGGCCCTCCACGGGTCCCCTGTCCCCACTTCAGATAAGCAGGGGCCAGTTGTGTCCTGCCCCACGCCATTCACTCCCTCCCCCAAAGCTCATTTGTCAAATGCGGTGTGCATTATAAATATCCAGTGTGGATCATTCATTCATTCCTCTAAGGAGGTAGTAAGGCATAGCAGCTAAAAACATGGACTCTGGAGCCAAAATGCCTGGCTTAAATCCCAGCTCCACCCACTGATGGCTGTGTGACCTTGGGCAAGTTATTTAACCTCTCTGCGTCTCAGTTTCCTCATCTATAAAATAGGGATTATATTAATAGCTATCTCACAGGAGTAGTGTGAAGTTTATATGGGTTAATACATGTCAAGCGCTTAGAATAATGGCTGACACACAATAAAAGCTAAGTAAGTACCAGCTACTACGTACTATTATATACTCAGTCGCCAAGAAATTACTGAGCACATATGCCAGGGATGGTTACAGGCCCTGGATCCTGTGGTGAGCCACCCAGATGCACTCTCTACTTTCATGGAGCTTACATTCAGTGGGGAAGACAAACTTTCAATAATCATGTAAAATCTCCCACATGTAACACATTGTGATGACGGCTGTAAAGACAAAGGATGTGGAGCCCCGAGAGCCTGTAACAGGGGACCGTCCTGAGATTTGCAGGGCGGGGAAGGCTCTCTGGGGAGCGACGCATATCTCGCTCCTCCCTGCCATGTCTGACCACCTCGAGTGTGCCGTCAGCGTTAGCAGGTGCCGGCGTGGACAAAGCCCAGCCTGTGCCCTTCACAGGCCTGGTCACGGCATGCGTCTGCTCACATTTCCAGCATGAAAAGTCCAGATAGACCAAGACCTCATCATCTCACCTGCCACTTCTGGGGCCCAAGACGGCCTGGGAACAGAACCCGGATTCTGCTCCGAGTTCTCACATTGGCCAGTCAAGAGCAGACACCCTTCCTGTGGAATTTCCTGGCACCATTTGGCTACCCTGAAGGTCATGGCTGTCCCTCGGGAGTCCTACTTGCTGCCCTACAGACTGTCCTCAGTCTGATCCCCATCCAGGAAGATGAAGCTATGCGTTATGCTGGGTACCTTATAGTTCATTCAGCAAATTCTTACAGTTGTCTCATGTAGTCATTACAACTCTATGAGGTCAGTGTTGCTATTATTATTATACCCATTTTACAGATGAAGAAATAGACTCAGAAAGGTTACGCCACTTTTCCAAGGTCACAGAGCTTATAACACCTAGGACTCCAACCCAGGTCTGTGTGACTACTCCAGACTCTGCAGTCTTAAAACTGCATAATATGGTCTTTTAAATAGCATGACTAATAGTAATTATAATAATAGCTAATACTTACAGAGACTTTCTGTGTGGCAGGTATCATTCTATACACTTTACATATTTAAATCATTTAATTCCCATAATAACCCTATGAGGTTGGTGCGATTGTCATTCTCACTTTACAAGTGAGGAAACTGAGGCACAGAGAGATTAAGCCACCTGCCCAAGACCAGTGAGCTGAGTCATGAGATGGAGTCACCGTGATGAGAGTCAGAGAACTGTGACACTGGGAACAACCTGAGCAGTCTTCAGGAGGAGGGAGGAAGCGACAGGCTCGAGGCTATGGTGGAGCAACTCTGTCCCCTGAGCAGAGCCCACCGTCCCCCATGCCACCTCCCTGGCCCATCCGTCTCTGGGTATCGAGAGGCTGAGGCTGCCCTTGGGACTTTGCCTGTCCCCTACCCCGTCAGTTGGCCCACGCTAGCGAGGGCATGGGCCCTGCACTCCACTGGGGTATCTCACTAGGTGACCTCAACCCAGCACAGTGGGCCGAGCATGGGCTGGGGGTGCCCCTTGCAGTATGGCAGCTCCCACCCAGAGAAGGGTGCAGATCACCAGCTCTCCATTGTCCCAGATACACCCCCAATTCCAGAGATGTCTCTGCACTTCTCAGGCCCCGTTCAGTGCCAGCCCCTCTCCCCCAGCACGCAGGCCTGTCTCTGTCCTTCTCGACACAGGACAGGGAAGGGTGTGGGTGAGGAACGAGGCTGAGGGGGCAAGGATTAAAGGCAGCCAAGGACTTGGGAAACCAGAGAGTTCATTTGGCGTTTGTCTTTTAGCCAATGGCCCCATCCCAGCGCCACCACCAGAAAGCCATGGGGGTCTCTACTACTCTGGTCCACATACCTTCTGAGCACTTGGCCACCTTTTCCCGGGGAAAAATGAGGGGAAGAGTTTGTTCAAGAGTTGTCCCTTGCAGGGCAGTGGAAGGCCCCTCTGGACAGCCGGGAGGTGTGGAGCACCAAGGGGAGGGCACGGAGCAGAGGCAGCTCCTCAAGGTGACCCCCTCCTCCAGACCCCAGGCTTGACTCTCCGGAGGTCTTGTACGGAGGACAGACCATGTATAAAGAGAAAGGAGCCCGCAGGGCGAGGCTGAGAGAGGGCCCCGCAGAACAGACGCAGAGTTTAGTGGTCCCCGCGGACGGCAAGGCAGGGCGGGTGGCAGGTTGCTGAGCGGGCTGAGGATCCTGTGGGGGTGACATCCCCCCTGCCCTTCGAGTTGCACAGAAGCATCTTGCCGAAGCCTTGTGCTGAGCTAGCTTGTTTCTGCCTCCCAGCTGGACCACAAAATGGGAGGAAACATCCCATAAAGCTCCTGAGCTGCCTCTGTGGCCGGAAGCCCTGCCAGGGGCCGCTGATTCCCCTTCTAATTGGTCTTAATTTCCATGATTTGCAGGCCCCAGGCTCACTGAGGGCCCGTTCCCCATTGTGATGAACAGGCAGGAAGAGTCGGCCTGGTGAGTCAGCCCCTGCAGGCTCTGATCCGATCCAGCAGGTTCCTGCAAGGAGCAGGGCACAGCTCGCTCCTCCTCTACCTAGACCCAATTCAGAGCCCTGGGCCACGAGCCCCCAATTCCTTTCTCCCATTTAACCTCTGCAGGAGAGTCTCACATCCTTCCATACAGCAATAGAATGTGGAAAGAGAACGAGCTTAGTACCTGGGTTCAGACTGAAGCTCTATCATGTATCCCTGGGAGCCCTTCTCAGGGCCTGACACATAGTAAGTGCTCAATAAATACACGTTACTCCACTGCTCAGCTGATCTAGGGGGAACATGAAACTTGGACCTCTCCTGCCTCCTGTTCTCTGTTTCTGTTAATACTTTTGTCACAGTGACTAAGGTACAACTGTGGAGTCAGGCTGCCTCAATTTGAACTCCAAATGAACTACTGTGCAAGGAAACTCGGGCAAGTTATTTAGCTTCTCTGTGCCTCAGTTTCCTTATCTTTAAAATGGGGGTAATAACACCACCTACCTTTCATCCATCCTTTGTATGAAAAAGTTCAAGTATGTTGTGGTAGACAGAATAATGGACCTCAAAGCTGTCCATGCCCTAATCCCTGGGACCTGTGAATATGTCGTCTTGCATGGCAAAAGGGACTCTGCAGATGCGTTTAAAGTCTGGCGCTTGAGATGGAGAGATTACTCTGGATCATCTAGGTGGGTCCAACCTGATCACACGAGTCCTTAAAGGCAGAGACCTTGCCGGGCTGGGAGAGAAAGAGAAGCTCTAAGGAGTGTCAGAGAGACGTGCTGTTAGCTGGCTGTGAAGGGGGAGGAGCCACAGGCCAAGGGAGACAAGGGGCCTCTAGAAGCTGCAAAAGGCAAGGGAGCGGGATCACCGGAGCCTCCCGAAAGGAACGCAGCCCTCCCCACACCTGGATTTCTAGCCCAGTGAGACCTGCGTTAGACTTCTAACCTGCTGCAGAACTGAAAGATAATAAATCCGTGTTGCTTTAAGCCACTAAGTCTGTGACCGTTTGTTACAGCAGCGATAGAAAAACGAATGCATGTGCGTAGCACTTGGAGCAGTGTCTGGCACACAGTAAGAGCTCAATAAACATCAGCTCTCTGTTCTTATTACTATTGTCATTGCTGTTGTACAGGGTAGCGGACACACCGTTGCTTCCCTCCAGGGTATTCCCTCTCCGGTGAGCTGCTCAGAGCCCATAGCTTACGTCACTGGGTACTGGAGACTGGATGCAAGACAGCCTGGGGGTAGGGACATCCTTAAAACAAAACATCACTGACACAGCCACCCAGCAAGCTTAAGACAGATGATCATCCCCCCCACCCCCACCGCCATGGTCCCTTTCTTCTAAAGAACAGGAATGGTGGACACCCCGGGAGAGAGGGGTGGGCCTGCCTGGCCCAGGCATGCTGACATTCCTATAGTTGTCACTGCAGAGATGACAGCCCTGGGGCTTAATTGCACCATCCCATCCCCACATGACTGGGACTGCCCAGGAGACAGAGTGTCCGGGGAAGGCCTGGCCATTCGAACAGGTTGGCATCCAAACCTTGCACCTGCTATGCCATGTGAGAATGAGCAAGACCCACAGGAAGAAGGACTTAGAGTTAGACAGGAGGGGGGACTTTCTTTAGTGAAAGAGCACTGAAAGCCAGATAATGAGGGATTTGCTCCAAAGAGCCAAAAGAATGGGAAGGGCTACTTTTCCTTCTGAATAACTGGAGACAGGGATAGGGAAGGGAGATAAAATAGTGCCCAGAGGCCAGTCTGGCTGGCCAGCTACGGGACACCCTCCCAACGCCCCCAGCCAAGAGAGAGTGAGTCTGTGCCCACAAAGCCCCCCCACCTGCCTGCCTCCCCTACTTTGCAGAAGCCCTTCTTCCCCAGTGACCCCCACATTCTTCCTGGATGCTGGGGACCCCAGGAATCTGTCGCCAGCAGATCTAATCTACCACTTCTCAAGTGCCAAAGAGGCCCAAATTGGTGGCCTCTTATAGACCTTCAGTATTCTAGGGTAAGAGTGTTCACCTTAGACCAGACCAAGCCCCAGTGTCGATACTGGACTGTCTGCAATGTCCCAGACCTCCCCCCATCCCAGGTGACAAAGGCCGCTTCTAGATGGTGAGGTCCCTGAGGGCAGGGTCCACCCATGACTATTCACAGCAGGGCCTGGCCGAAGAGGCCTCCAGAATGAGTTGCTGAATGAGGGAACACCCTCTAAAGAGCCCGCAGCCCTCTTGGGGCCGGAGGTGGGGGGGGCCTGGAAAACACCCAACCCCCTCCCATCTCCCTCCAAATGGGGAACTTGGCAGAAAAAGCTACCCCGAAGAGTGGCTGCCTTGGGGTGACTGGAGACAGGAGTGAGCCAGGCTGGGGGGCAAGGGAACCACCACTCCCAGGGGCACCCTGAGAGAAGCTGAAGGGCCTACCCCACGTGGGTCACCCACTGTCAGCAGGGACCTAACTCTCAACACCCCAACATCCTCGACTGTTCTCTGCTCTACCTCTAAGGTGAACACTCTTACCCTAGAACACTGAAGGTCTATAAGAGGTCACCAATTTGGGCCTCTTTGGCACTTAAGAAGTGGTAGATTAGATCTGCTGGCGACAGATTCCTGGGGCCCCCAGCATCCAGGAAGAATGTGGGGGTCACTGGGGAAGAAGGGCTTCTGCAAAGTAGGGGAGACAGGCAGGTGGGGGGGCTTTGTGGGCACAGACTCACTTTCTCTTGGCTGGGGGCGTTGGGAGGGTGTCCCGTAGCTGGCCAGCCAGACTGGCCTTTGGGCACTATTTTATATCCCTTCCCTATCCCTGTCTCCAGCACACAGCTGTTCAGAAAGAAAAGTAGCCCTTCCCATTCTTTTCGTGGTCCTCCCTCCACAGCCTTTCTCCTCTGTCCCCCACTCACAGTCTCACTTTCCGATAAAGAAACTCCCCTCACCAGCACCCCAACTCTGACTCCAACCACAGGCAGCCAGCCTGCATGGGGGCCTGGCAGGGCCACTGCTAGCCCATGTGCTACCTTTGCACAAATTAGAAAAAGTGCTCTTTCTCCAGGTGGAGGCGAGGTGGGCCCCACCGGGACACATGGCCCGGTGAGAAGAGAGAGTGTAGGCTGGATTTCAGCCCCCATCTCCCTCCTGCCCAGGTGTCCTTGCACAGTGCACAGACTACCCACCTGCACAGAGCAGCCCTGTTTCACAGACTGCAGGGAGTGCACCCACTGAAGGGTCCTGATAGACAGTCCCGTCTTAATCCCTCATTTTACAAGCAAGGAAGTAGAGCCCCAGAAGAGTGGGGTAATTTATTCAAGGTAACACAGTAAGCTGGTGGCAGAACCAAGGTCGCAGACCCAGTTATCATAACTCCTAATCTAGTGCTCATTTCCTCGCCCCCCTCTACCCAAGTCTCACTTTTGGGGACAGATGGAAAAACCAAGACAGCAGGAGAGCTCCTGACAGCAGCACCTGGGAAGCCTTCTTGCATTAATTACAAGAGAAGTGATAGCCTCATCTCAAACTCTGTCTAGACATAAAATTGAACATAAAACTTTCTGAACCGTGTACCACCTAACCCTTGGCTGGTGCAGAACGTAAATACAGATCTTCCCTAGTTATTTCCCAGCTACCAACCACATTCACCTCATGCTACTTCACTGTGATATGTCCTCTGATGTCTGTCTAGGCCAGTATATCTGCCTTGGCCTGGAAACTCCCAGACGAAGTTTCTTGCTTCAGGAGAACCCTGAATGCACTAATGCTCATAAGATGAAGGCAAGGGCAATGGTGGTGTTGGAGGAGGAGGATGAGGAGGAGGAAGAGGAAGAGGAGGAAAGGAAGGGAAAGGAAAAAGGGAGGAGGAAGAAGAAGAAAGGCAATTTCTGATGTCTTAATTTCTTATCCAGTGTTCCCAGTTATCCATAACGCCACTGAGCTCTGCTTTCCAGAAATGGTGGGGAAGATATACATGTATGTGCGTGCGCATACTGTTCACTCGCTCTCTGTCTCCGTCTCTCTTCCTTTCTCTGTTTCCCTCTCTCTGCGCACTGCCTGCAATATAATGTGGTGATTAAATTCAGGCAGAGCCAGCCTTCCTGGCTGGGAGACTCTAAGCAAGTGCCTTAACTTCTCTGTGCCTCAGTTTCCTCTTCAATACAATGGGAATAACAACAATCATGACCTCATGGAGTTTCATGAAGATTACGAGAGTGAATGTATGTGCAACACTTAGTACAGTGCCTGGCTGATAGCAGGTACTTGGTAAACATTAGCTGTAACTACCTCAGGGTGCTGTTTCTTGACACCATGTCCTGGCCCTGTTTTCCCACAGATGGGGTAGAAGTGGGGGGCAGTTGCCTGGCACAGTTTCCAGATCAGTATTCCAACCCTTAGCAGAGATGGGCTTTCTGGGAAAGAAGTGAGTTTGCAGTCCCTGGGAGTGATCAAACAGAATCCAGATGAACATTTGGCATGGAAGTGGCAGAGGGAGAGGAGGAGGGGAAGGTCTCTTCCAAAGTCCCTTCCAACCCTGAGAGCCTGTGAATATGCAAATAAACCCACATCTCCAAGCACCCATGTGGGCACAGCCTTGCCCACAAATGGGGACACACATACAGGGGTACACTCTGTGCACGGGTTTTGGGGAGCAGGGAGAAGTGTTATAAACCAGGCACGCCAGCATCCCCACCCGCAGCCAATTCCTGTGTACACACAGGCATCCAGGTGGCAAGCAGGAGCTTTGAGGGAGGCACCAGGTAGGATTCCAAGGAGCCTGTTTCCTACCACTCCCTGTTCCCTTTTGACGGGTACCAACTGCCAGCCACCCCCTCCCCCCAGGGCCCAGCTCTGAGGCAGGGTGGGGGGCAGGGAGCAGCGGGGGGGTGGGGGGTGGGGGGTGCTAGGTAGAGGGTGTTGGTTCTACCTCTGCTGCAGGTGGACTGATAGGGAACCCGAGGCGTCCTGGCCTCTAAGGGCCAGGTGCCCAGAATTCAGATGCGGTGAGCGGTGACTTCCCTGTCACGAGCAAGAGTTCGCAGAAGGATCAGAAGTCCCACTTCTCGCAAAGCCTCAAATCCAGTGACACTCTCAGGTCCGGGCAGTTTCCTTTTGGGGGTAGGATAAGACAAGACATTCAGAGAAATCTTGCTGTCAAAACTATCCCTGCCCTCTCCTCCGGCCACCTCACACGGTCCCCCCCCCCCCCGCCCCGCGTTCCTTGCTCTGGGAGCTGCGTGCCCCATTAGCCACCGTGTGGAGAGGACGGTGCTGACGAGCCGCCCTACCATCCGGGATGCATTCCTGCGCAGTATTTGTCTTTGCAGCAGCTGCCCCAGCAGTTCTTCCTTCCCAACAATATTGCCTTCGACTGGTATTAAAAAGGGCCCCTAAGTGTCACGGAAGGTCTTTGCTGGGAAGAGGAAACCACACACCGGGGGATGGGGAGGTAGGCCAGCCCGGAGCGAGCCATGTGCTGCGGATGCATCCAAAGGCGGATGATCCAGTTGCAAAAATTAAGTAGAGGGTCGGGTAGGGGGATGGAGAGGAGACTGAGAGCGAAGAGGGCACCCGGGAGGCAGCGCTTTCCAGCCCCCCGCCCCTCCCCCACCCACCTACCCACGCCCCCGCAGAGCGATGGGCGCTGCAGGAGGCGGGGCGGGTGTGTGTGTGTGTGTGTCTGTCCCCGCGCGTGTCCCCCAGCTTCCCTATCACAACCCGGCTACTCTTCCCAATCAATGGCCTCTTTGTGGCACAGAGGGACGGAACGGCATGTGCAGGGGGGAGGGGCGGAAGGCCGCCTCCTGAGCACCCGGGCTAACTGCCGTCGGGACAGGGCTCCCCGGAACCCGGGAGAGTGCGCTCCCCCGGAGGGTCTGCACACCCTCTCGACACAGAGAATGGGGCGCCAGGGACAGCGGCTAGAGCCTCCGCGACTCTGCGCGGTGGGGCTGCCGCGGTCCCTACGCCGGGAAAGACCCGGCCGCGCGCTCTCCGGGCCTGACGCCCGCTAGGTGGCGCTGGGCCCGCCGTGCTGGTTCGGCCTCCAGGCAGCCTCAGCAGCGTCGGAGGCGCCAGAGCACCTGGAGGTGGGCGGGGGTGACAGGTGCGTGCTCAAGGACCCACAGAGGAAGGAGAGGGAGATAGGAACAGCATTCTCCAAGTCGCTCATTCATTTGTTCCTTTATCTATGCCCACTGAATTAGACAGCTGGACAGAGGGACAGTTGCACATCCTTGCCTTGAAAGTCTAAATATAATACCCCCGTCGAGAAGGCCACAACCTCAGAGAGACTAGAAGATATGCACAGGAAAAGTTAATTCACGGCAATCTATGCTAAAGGCCAAGTGAGAGGTATAGCCAGTGCCTCAAGTTCAGAAACAACCATGGAGAGATGGGCTACCTTGACCATTCTACTCCAGACCAGTCAAACAGGTGAGAGCCATTCATTCCCGTCAGTGGCCCTGAGCCAGACCGTGGGCATTCAGTTGTGACCAGGCAAACACAGTCCCGTCCTTGGAGAGTTTATGGACTAGTGAGGGAGAAAGACATCAGGCAGATAGCTATACAAATAATTACCTAGCTACAGCTGTCATGTAAGTGCACGAGTATATAAAGACTTAGGGAGGAAGAGTCAGCACGCACCCTGGGTTGCCTGCTCCAGCCCTAGCCAAGGTTGGGAGTAGGGGAGTTTGCCTCTTGAAGAACATAAGTCCGCTTCCTCTTAGTTCAAAGTAGAAACAAGAAACAGTTGCCTAATATCTGAGGCACGATGAAAGCTAGGGTGATCTTTTTTCTCCGGGTGAACCAGGGACAACAGGAAAGAGCCAATAGTCACCCGGAGTTAATTCTATATGTGAGGCATGGGGGACGTCGTCTCATTTAACCTTTCCTTCACTCAGTGGAATGGATGTTAAGCCCACTTTACAGAGGAGGAGGCTGAGGCTCAGGGAGGTAAAGGACTGGCCCAGAGTGCCAAGAGCCAATCTGTGGCCAGGCTAGGACTGAAACCCATAACTGCCTGAGGTCCAAATCCCACACCTATTCTGCTATAACACGCAGCCTCTGGAGCCACGTCTGGATGCCCTGCTGGGGGCCAGAGCAGTAGGAGGAGAGAAATCAGAAAGAGAAAGGGGCTGGACAGGCTAAGAAAGTTCCAGATTGGGGCCCTTGTCACCACTTCCAGCTCATCACAGCCAGCCCTTTCTCAGAATCTCCTGACCAAACCACCACCCGCTTAACATTCTGCTCAGTTTCCTCTCTACTCCGACTCCAAATGTTTATCAACACATGCTGTAATGTAATCAGCTCCTGGGAAAATACACACCAGGTAACGGATGCTGACAAGAGTGTCAAACAGATGTCCCCTCCCTCCCAGCCAGAGCTGGCACACCCAGGAGGCTGGGGAAGTGCCTCTTGCCATGCCAGCCCTCCAGCCCTGGCAGGGGAGGCATTCCTCGAGAAGCTGCCAGGGGAGGGGACAGGGCCGGACTTCGTGGGGCCCAGCAGTGTGCCAGACACTATGCTGTGGGCTTTACACGCCTCATCTCATCTCATCCTCGCAGCGGCACTGTGAGTTTGGGGTTCCTGTCCCAATTTTTCCGATGCAGAAACTAAGGCACACAATGACAATGAAACCAGAGGGAAGTAGCAGCAGCAGCAGGAGCAAAAGGGACCATCACTCTACCTGTCCATTTGCCATCGGGCCACCTCCCTAGTGAGCACAGGCCCTGGAAGGAAGCTGCCCTTGTCACCTTTCAAAGTTGTTGGATCTAAGGGCCTGGCCTAGGCAGACTTGGCAGGCTGGGTGGGAGAGGGTGTGCAGACTGCCCCTCATTTCTGCGCCAGCCAGGTAGGAGATGGGGTGCCAAATCTGTCCTGAAAGCGCAGGACCAAGCAGGAGAGAGAGGCTCCCACTGCGGGTGGAGGAGGGGAGAGGGGCTCCAGGGAGGAAAAGCCCCCTCCTTTGTCCTCTTCTCCCTTCTCCTCGAACCAGATCTTAAGGAATCACAGGCCAGTCTAGACAGAGGGGAAAAGAAGTGCACAGAGTTGGGGAGAGCCCAGATGGGACAGGATCCCACCCCCAGGACCTTCCAGGCTCTCCCAGGACTGTCCGTCTGAGGCTGGGCAGTCCTAAAGGAAATCGGTATTTGCTTTTCCCTCCAACGCAGTCAATTGCTCCTTTCATCTGACAGGGAGTTGTAAATGAGATTTTATGGGATTTCTAATGATGGCAGTTTCCCTTTATCAGCCTCCAATTCCCGCTTCTCAGCTGGGGTTGACTCTGGGAAATGTTTTGACCAGCAATCAAGAATCTAGCAGGTCCCTGCCCTGGCTGCTGCTTTCTGTGGTGAGAGCTGAAAGTTGTCAAAAAGGTATCCGAGGGCCATGGGAAGCTCACTACTGAGAAGTCAGATCTGAGTTTCAGGCCGCCTCCCAGATGGCGTACTTCACCCCTCTGGCCTCTGCTGCTTCCACCGTAAACCTGGGGTAGTAATGCCTGCTCCACCCACCTAGCTCACAGGGCTGCTGTGAGGATCAAATGAGATTACAGGTCTGAAAGCCCTTTGAAAAATATAAAGCAATCACCCACCCTGGTTTTGCTATTGTTATTATTGCTGTTGTGATTGTGTGTAGGTGCAACCGGGAGAGCAAATTATGGCAACCTGCATGTCTTTGAGAGTGATCTTGTTTGTGTACATGGAGGCATATGCACCAGTTTTATGGAAGGGTGGAGTTCTCGTGTTTGCACCTGCTTTTAAAGGAGTATATGGGGCAATGTGTGTGTGTCTATAAGTGTGTTGGTACATGTGCACACGTTAAAGTATCTTAATATAATGGTAACATATGAAAATATAATAGTCCTATGTGCCAGACATTGTGCTAAACACTTGATATGGATGATCCTTTTTGATCCCTGTGATGCACTTATAAAAGAGGGGGTGTGGGGCAGCATAGGTATGCAGACATGTGTGTGAGGCCACATATAGAGCATTTACAACATGCATGTGTCAGTGTTGGACGGGGCGTGTCTCAGATGAATGGAATGTAATGTCACGTCATGCCTATTCATCTTAACCAGGTAGCAGGGAATCTCTCCGTGTGTTTGCCTGAGTTTCAGTGAACGTGTGGGCATAAATGTCAGTGAATCTGAATGTGTGTGAGTGCACGTGTGTGCACGCACATGCATATGGATGCCCACCCACCTCCCTGTTGCTGGGCTGATTAGTGTAATTGTTTGTTATCTATTGGCTGTCTGGGCTGCATGAGCCCCCGGCATGCCCTCAGCGCCATTGCCATGCAGCCATCAAACCCACACAGACACATTGTGGTGACAGCAGCGTGCTTGGGAGGGGGCTCCACTCTGCTCTCTGGGAGCCACAGTCTGTGCCAGGCAGCGGGCCCCTGCCAGGGGAACATACAGATTGACTCCACCAGGCTTGGAGCTGCAGGTGGGCTTCACATATGGGCTAGGTGCAGAGCCTTCAGAGCAGGACAGACAGAACCATTACCCTCAGCTCCAGGGTACCTGGGCCTATTAGGCCAAACCAGTGCCTGAGTGGGTGGGGGCTGCTGAGTGGCCAGGTGGGAAACCTTCTTGCTCTGCTATCGCCCTACCACATCTCCTTGCTGCCCTCAGGATGAAGTCCAAACTCCATAACGCAGCAAACAAGGCCCATGCGACGTGGGCACGCACCCCACCTGGCCGCCTCTCTCATGCTCTGCTCTTACCTCACACCAGCCGACTGAGCTACTCTCAGTTCTTCAGCGCACCCAACCTCTGCGCCTTCTCGCTTCCTTCCCCTACACCTGATTTCCCTACCACATCACACCCCTGGCTAGCCAGTCCTCATGCCTTAGGGCTCTGTTCACAGGAACACTTCCAGACCCTTCCTGACCCTAGACAGGAAGGGTCTGGAAGGGTCTGGTAGACAAGGGAAGGGTCCCTGTGCACCCAACATTCCCGAAGGCCCCTAGATTTCCCTACCATCCCGCTTCCTTGTGGACCCTTGCCTCCCTCGTTAGACTTTGGTCCCAGGAAGGAAGGGAGCGTGTCTCAGTTGTTCATGGCTTCATCCCAAGGCCTAGCCCAGTGCCTGGCTGTAGGTGGTCCATAAATATTTCTTGAGTGAATTTTTAAAGGCCTGTTGCAAGAGACCAGTTGCCTTGAGCTCTCCATATACAAATCACAGTGTTCATCAGACAGGTTCTTGGTCTCTCAGATCTCAAGGCTGCGGAGAACGACCCCTTCCCCTACTCCCTCTCTTCCATCCCACCCCACCAATCATCATCATCATCCAGGCGTGAAGATGGTGGAGTTCACAGAATGCTTTTACAAAGGTCCAGGAGTCATCACCATCATCTTAGAAGGGAAGAGACTGAGGCCCAAAGAGGTAAAATAGCTTGTTATTAGGATGACAGACTTGTCCCACTTTCCCAGGAGCTTCCCAGTTTTAGCACTGGAAGTCCCATGTCCTGGGAACCACTCCCTCCTCAGTCCCAGGCAAACCAGAATGGTTGGTCACCCTTCTTGTCCAAGGTCTCACAGTTAGTAAATGGCAGATGAAGGATTCAAACCCAGTACTCTTGATGCCAGATCATGATATCCTCCCCCTGCTCGGCTGCCTCCCGAGCAACACATGGTCTCAGGTTCCTCAAAATTCAGTTACCTGCATGGGCATTGTCTACCCTTTGGATGTCACCTCCAGGCCACTTGGCACCCTCCTGGAGCACCTCTCCCTGGAAATGTGTGCTTGAGGAGCGCAGGGCATTAATATTAACCTAAATCAAATATAATTCAGAAGCTCATTTCTGCAGGAAAAGCACTTTACATAATATAGAAAAAAATTAAATCTATTATTAAAGTAACTTCGTAATGACATTAAAGTAAATTTTAAAATAAAAAAAAACTTCACCCACAAATTATTTTCATTTCTCCATGTCACCTTCACATTTGTCTTTATAGGTGCATATTTTTACAGAATTGTAATGCAGTGTATGTGTAATACTTGTTCTTTTCACTTCACATTATAGAAATCTGGTTTGGATTGTCCTCATTTGGGATTCTCCATGTCACTAGCATCCCTCATTAGCCCAGATCACAGGGAGTCTGGGCTCAGGGCTGCCTCCCTCCCAAAGGACTCCTTCTTCAGTAGGGATTTCTAACTCAGGGCCCCAGCTGGGTTTCAGCAGGTTGCCATGCAAACACTGTCTTTGCGCATACGTGCCGTTTGCAGGGCAGAGAGACGTGGCATTCATCAGATCCTGATGTGGGCTGAGGTGCAAAGAGCAAGAGCCTCATGTCCACACTCCCAGGCAGGTGTCCACCACGCGCTTCCTCCACTGGGCTTGGGCTGACCCAGGAACTCTGCTCTTCCCTTACAATAAATTCCATTTCTTGGCTTCCATATGGCTCTCAAAAAAATCTGGTTCCTCTACATGAGTAATCCATTCTGATAATTATCCTGACCACGACACCCACCCCTGGATGTAAGGGCATCATCACAGGGAAAAGCATGCATGGGGGAGGCCGAGTGTCTTCCTTTCTCAAAGTCCTCTTCCCTCTCATCACTCCCCCATCTGGTGTGCTCCTCCCTGAGCTCTACCTAGACCCTTTCCACCCTCGTGATCCAAGCTCCCTGGTCCATGTGGAGCCTCAATGAAACCCTCTTCTCAGTACTGCCGTCGAGTTTTAAGTGCTCCCGCCCCTAATGAGGAATGCTGCTTCCACTCATATCCTGAGTTCTCTAGGATTTGAGATGTGGCGACTCACAGGAATGTATGGAGGGCCTTCCGACCAGAGCAGGGCATGGACTAATTCACCATCTGGAGTCCCTTTTTTTCTGGAGAATTGGGACTGGAGTCTTTCTATCCTTGCTCAGAGCTCCAGCCCCAAAAGCCATGCAGATCCCACAAAGAGAGCTGGCTGCCTGTTAGCCATCTTGGTGGCACATTGACATGGTGGATTGTCAAACCCGGGAGTGGGTGCAGCTATTTGCAGCTGATCCATCCCCAAGAGCAATGGCAGCCAAGGCAATAGGGAGGCTCTGCAGTGATCTCTGTGGGAATAATAGTAATTAAATGTTGCTAAGCACTGTGGGATATGGAGGCACCACCATAATCACCACAGCCACCATGGTGATGATAACAGTAATTACGTTCTGTGGTTTCCCAACTACCCCCAGGAACACTGCCTGGGGCAAGGTTGGCCTGTCAGGTTAGGGAAGGGGTACCCATGCCAGGTGGGTCCTCTCTGCGGTTGGCTAGGACTTTGGCCATACTTTCTCCGTGGGATTCCTCCTCTTCTCCTATCCCATTGCCTTCAGGCTCAACTGACCCCAGATTGAGGATTAGGGACACAGGAGGGGGTGACTCCCAGCCAGCATACCACTCCAACATATCTTTTCCTATCAACAGATTTCAGGGGATTGGAGAATCTTGGGGACTTCTTAATAGGCTACCCTCACATCAAAGTGAGCTTTATTAGCCAATTACTGAATGACACAGAGGGGCCCAGGACATGGCGGGGAGGGGAAGTCATTATTGTGTTGACTTTGGGCTTTTTCCAAGCCCAACAGCTGCCTCACTGAAAGAGCTGTGGAAGCCAAGGGAGGGCTTGGGGGAGAATTTCCTAGGGATGGCACCTTCCTCAGGGCTGATCTCTGTCTGGTGCCCCCCTTGCTGCCTCCAGCCCCGGGGCAAATGAAAAAGGTGGGCGCAACTGCCTGTCCTTGCAGTGGGCTGTCATTCCTACAGTCATCAAGTCTCAGAGCCAGGAGGGAACGTGGAACTCAACACATCGACTCTCTATGCCAAGGCAAGAAGCCCAGATACAGCATCCCTGATAAATGGACCTGCAGCCTCAGGCTGAAAGTGACTAGGGGCTCATGCCTTTGTGGGTCAACTCGGAAGCCTAAAGAAGTCTTCCCTAGACCAACCTGAAATCTACCTCCCTGAAACACATGCCCACTGGTCCTCGCTCTCCTCTATGAAGGCACACGGATTATACTTGCTCCTCTCTCCCTGCAGGTTTTGGAAGATTGCTAATCACACCTCCCTTTCACTCCTTTTGTCCTTCTCAATGGTGAAATCTGAAGCCACCTTCCAACCTCCCTCTGCAGGCAACTTCAGCTCTCACTTGACTGCAATGACTTTATTCTTAACTTCCACCCATTCACTGCTCTCTTCACCTGCCTTCCAGGCTCAGAGAAAGATGGGTCCTTCCCAAGGCTGGTCCCCTCACCACGCACCTTCTCCAGGGCTTGCTCCACAAATTACATCCTCTCTCACTTCTTACACCTGCTTCTCCAATCCCTCCTCGTCCACCAAATCTTTTCCCTCTGACTACAAGGTGCTCAGTAGCTTTTGATTTCCTATGAAAAGGAGAAAATAAGCCTCTTGGCCTGTCTTGCTAACCCTCTTCAAGCTCCTGATCCATCTTGCTCATTCTGTCCTCCAACAAACTTCTCAAAAGCAGAGAGGACACCTGCTGCCTTTGCTTTTCCACCTTCCAGTTGCTCCTCCTTCTCCTTTGATCTGGGTTCTGCCCCTGCTTGGCCACCAACATCACTCTCTCAAAGGTCACTGGTGGTTTTGCCACTGCTTCCAAAGACCCTTTCTGATCCCCACCTGCTTTCTACAGCATCAGCTGCTATTAGCAACCTCCTCCTCCTCCTCTATTAAATTCTCTTCTCACTTGGCTTCCATGACAACCCTCTCTCCTCGCTTCCCTCCTCCTTCACTGACCAATCGTCATCTGTCCATCCTACCCACGTTGTTGCCAGATTCATCTTCTGAAAGCACAGCTCTGACAGCTCCCAATAAGCACTTCTGTTCAGAAACCTTCAATGGCTCACCACTGCTTGGGAACAAAAATCATGGAGTCGTAAAATCCTGCAACTATATGTAACACGTAATATATAATGCAATAATCTGTCAGGGTTTTTCAAACCTTTTTAAGCAGCAGAATCTTCAAAATCCATTAAGAAGAATCTTTCTCAGAATCCCAATGTTTAAAGTGCATGAAAACAACATGTTCTTTAAACATGGCTCCTACCGAAGCAAGGAGTGGGGAGCCTAGGAAATTCTGGGGCTTTCAAAACACAGTTTGAAAACCAACGAACAATTTAAATTCCTCAGTATGCAGATGAGACAATTGAGGCCCAGAGAGGGGAAAGGATTGGCAGAGGGTGGCACAGGATGTGAGGTAGTCAATTGACACATTTTTATTAAGTGCCTACCAGGTCCTAGGCATGTTCTAGGTGCTAGAGATACAGCAGAGAACAAGACTGATATGGCCCCTGCCTTGGAGGAGCTGACAGCCTAGGAGGGAGCGAATGAAGCACTGCAAGTAATTACTGAAGTGGTTATAAGCACACAAATGGAGCTGTGAGAGGACATAGCAGGAGACTCTCCCTGTCCAAAGGGCTGAATGGGCCACCGTGAGGAAGTCACACATGTAAACTGAGCCCTAAAGGATAAGGAGCTCTCCAAAAAGAAGGGAAGAGTGTTGGTGCAGATGGACCAACTCAGGTGAAGACAGAGGAGGTGAATTTGGTGGCTGGAACCTTAGGAAAGCCCAGGGGCTCCTACTCAAAGTCCTGAAGCAGGGTGAGAAGCAGACAGGAGCCCTAAAAGCCTTGTTGAGGATGTGACACTGGCCTCAGAGTCTGGCAGGCCAAGGAAGGGTTCTCAGGCATTGGGACCCGACCATTTGCATTAGAAGATAATCCACTGCTAAATGCAATGTGGTATCCTGGATCGGATCCTAGAACAGAAAATAGACATTAGTGGGGAAAAAACCTTGGGAAATTCAAACAAATTATGTAGTTCCATTAATAGTATTATGCTAACGCTAATTTCTTAGTTTTGATAAATATACCACAGTTATATAAGATGTTAACATTTAAGAAAGCTGGATAAAGGGCACATGGAAACTTTATACCATCTTTGCAACTCTATCGTAAATCCAAAATTATTTCAAAATAAAAAGTTTATAAAATACATACATTCTTCTGGCAGAGAGGAGCAAAACTGGATATGGAGAGGCAGATTACAGTAATAACGATGACTAACACTTAAACAGTTTTTCCTGTACACCAGGCATTGTTCCAAGTACTTAACATGTTTAACTCATTTAATCCTCACAACTCCTCTCTAAGGTAGATGATATTATTTCCCCCTATTTTACAGATCAGTAACCTGAGCACAGAGAAGTTAAGTCACTTGCTCAAGGACACATAGCTAGTGAGTGGCAGAGCTGGAGTTTAAGAATTCCAATCCAGGAAGTAGCTCCAGAGTCGTCCCACGTGCCTGACCACTATGTTTTACTCCTTTCCCTCAGTATGTGCTGGCTATACTACCAGAGGGCATTAAAGGACCGAGCAGAAATCATGAATGGCTGAACTAGGGTGATAACAGCAGAAGTGAAGCAATGTCACTAGGCTTAAGATATATATTGGATGCAGAATGAACAAGGTTTGCTTTTGAATTGGAATATGATGGTTGAAGAAAGGAGAAGAAGCAAGAAGGACTCCTGGGCTTCTTCTAGCTTAAGAATATGCACCAGAGCCTACTTTCCTGATACTTGGTCATGTGCTTCTTCTCACCACCTAAGGAAACCTTCCAGACCTTTTGCATATTGGCCACACCTACCTGTCCCTTTCTCTTACACATGCCCAGAATGCAAAACAAACTGGACTGCCTGCTGTTCCAACACAGGTGGAAGCTCTCCCACCTCCATGCACTTCCATGTCCTTATACAAGCTGTTCTTTCCACCTGAGAGTCTCTCTTCCACCTCCCTTGGTCCAAATCTAATCTGTCCTTCAGGGCCTCAGTCAAATGTCACTTCTTCCAGCAGCCCTCCCTGCTTCTTTAGAGAGGATGCATGAACAACCATTCTATCTCATTTACTGGTCTCTGTCTTCTCCCTCAACCCACCCCCCAGGCAGCCAAGCCCTCCCGCCAGATACACCCTCTCTGGAAGCCCATTTAAGAGTAAACAATCAAAGAAGCCTTGCCCAAGGACTGAGAGGGTGGGAGAACAAGAGTAGGGAACTAGCAGACATCGGTGCATCTGGAATTGCCCCCTCAAACCCAGCCATTCAGTTCCTATAATGTGCCAGGCCCAGAGTTGGAGGCCACAGCAGTGACCCAATTCAGCCCTGGCCCTTAAAGCACTTAGCAGCCAGATGGGAGATTTCTGGCTGCTGAACTGGCTGCCACAAACTAAAGTTGATACTGCATTCCCCAGCTTAAAACTGGGAGCAGTGGCCACGGGGCAAGATTCACAGACCTGCAGGCCTCTCCTTTCCTCAAGTTTTAGGCTAGGGCTACAACCAACAGACCACTTGTGGGCCCCCTACTCACCCAGCTGTTTCTCACCTTCATGCCTTTCCTCATGCTGACCCTCTACCTTTAATCCTGTACCGACACTTCCCCTTGTCTGATGACTCACTGAGACCCTGTGTTCCTTCCCCCAAAGCCTTTCCTGACTCCTACCCCACCCAAGGCTAAATTGGGCACTTTGTCCCCGACCCACCACACCCACCCACACTATATTAAATGTTTCTTTACAGCATACATTTCTATATCTGTCTTCCCCCAGCTCCCCAACTGGACCGAGTGCCTTTAGGGCCATGATGGTGTCTCTGTATCCCCAAGCTGGGCACAGTGTTTTGCTACAAAGAGAGCCCAGGTTACACTTGTTAAATGTGAAAGACCATACAGTGAGTGGGTGAGTGCTCGTGTGAGTGCTGGATTTGACCACTGCGGTGGAGAACCCACGAAACACTCCAGGCCCCGGATCCCAAGCAGTGGGAAGGTGCCGCCGTCCTCACCCCTCCTCCTTCTGCTCCTCCTCCTTTCAGGAACCAGAATTTACATGTTATCAGAAACAGACCACGTCCCCTCTGCTCCTGCCCGCTTGGAGGGCTGGGCAAAGGGCAAAGGGAGCATCGTCTGGTCAGGCATCTAAGGAGAACTCGGCTCTCTTTAGTAGGAAACCCTGCCTGTCTGCCTCCCCGCCCCCCTACTCTCCGCCCCGGGAGATGGGACGCGGGTAGGAGGCCCAGAGGGAAGAGGGAGAGGGCAGGCTTTGGGCTGCCAAGGGCCGGGAGGGAGCAGTCGCCTTGGCAGGAAGCCTAACACACCCGGATGTGGTGGATGGTGAACGGGATGGGGTGGAGAGTCCCTGCCCTGCCCGGGACACTGACTGGATGGGCCACTTTCGCGGGAATCCTGCAAATCGCTCAAAGTCAAGGTGCTGGCAAAGGGAGCGGAGCTCAGTGTGCTGCTCCACTTGGGGAAGGGGGACGGTGCTTCGATTGTTGGAAAAAGAACCCCTGAAGGGAGCAGGGCTTAGAAAGGAAACCCTATGAGAAACGTCAGTGGCCGCATCACGCCCACTCAAGCCCACCGCCGACTTCTCTGGCCGTTTCCTGTTGGCCCCGCGCTTAGCTGCCTCTGTATTGAGCTTCCAAGCGATGCAGGGGAGAGGGATCCGAGCTCGGGCACTGTCTGCCTTGCGCGAGTCGCCTCGCCTTTCTTCGGGCCTCTATCTCCTCATCTGTGAAATGGGGCGACGGTTGGAGCAGAGGGCTGCGGAGGCCCTTCCAGCTCGGACATTGCTAGACCGGGCTTCTCGGTACCGCACGCCGCTCCACCGCCGCCCGCCGCCGCATCTTAACTCCACCCCCGCGGACAGCCTCCCCGACGCCGGCCGCTAGGGGTCACTGCCCGCCTTTGTCAGCGAGGGAGGAGGCAGCCCGCCCCGGCCCCTCCCCAGCCGAGAGGCAGCCGAGGGGCATCTTCCTCGCGAGGGGCTCGAGCGGGACCCCGCGGCCGCGCTCGGGACCCGCCTCGGCCGCGGGCCGGAAGGTGCACGCGGGCGGCGGGCGGCAGGCGGAGGCCGGGCGGCCGCGGGCGCGCGGCGGGGCGAGGAGGGGGTTAACGCTAACCCCTCCCCTCGGGCTGACATCACGGGAGAGCGCTGAGAGGCAGAGCTCGAGTGAGAGAAAGAGAGGGAGAGCAGCGAGCGCGGCTCGACTCGGCGCCCCGGCGGCTCCACATTGTTGCGGATCGCCGGCACCGGCAGAGCGGCGGCGGCGGAGACGCGCGGCGCACCCGGCTCGCTCTCCTCGCGCCCGGCCGCGCAGCCCGGGCAGCTGCAGCCCAGCCGCGCGCCCGCCGCCTGGGCCCCGAGCCCTCCTCGCCGCCGGGCTCGTCCCGCCACCCTCGGAGGACAGCCGGCCATGGACGCCTGCAAGTTGGAGCCGAGCGGGAGGGTGTGAGCGCGCCGGGGGCCGGGAGCCCGCGCCGGGCAGCCGGGCGCGCCGGGGGTGGGTCCCTCTCCCCAGCCCAGCTCTGCGTGGAAGAAGAGGGCGGGGACGGCGCGGGGAGGAGAGCGGAGGCGGCGAAGGGGCATGACTCGTGCAACTTGCGGCGGGCATCTGCCGAGCCTCTGAGCCGGCGGCGGCCCGGGCCCCGGACTGCGGCCGCGCCGATCCCACCCAGCCCACCCCGCCCCGGCCGACGGCTGCGGCTGACCTGGATCCTCCGAGCGCCCGCCGGCCGCCAGTGATCCGCCCTCGCCTTCCGGGCTGGTTTCTGGAGCGCGAGGAGCGCTCTCCTCGCCTCCCCTCTCGCCGGACCCCCGGCCCCCGATGGCTCGGATGGGGCTTGCGGGCGCCGCTGGACGCTGGTGGGGACTCGCTCTCGGCTTGACTGCATTCTTCCTCCCAGGTAGGCGCGTCCCACCCCCTCCACTCCCCATCCAGTGCCTCCCCGGGGCTCCGAGCTGGATGGGGGGCACGACTGGGTTGTAGGGAGTGAAAGGAGCCAGAAAAGTTGGGTCACGGCTTGGGTAAAGGCGGTGGGAGGTGGCGCGGCAGAGAAAGAGAGATCGCGAAGCCCAACAGCCTGCCCTGCAGGGAAGCAGTCGGATGCACGTCTCTGTGTAGCTAGAAAACACTTTCTGCGCTCAGTTCTTCACAAAAATAATAATATGTAATAGCGTTCTATTTATTTAATAACCAGCTCTCAGCTCGGGAAGCAGTTTGGAAACACTGCATGTTACATAAATGCAAAATAATCACCGTAATCACTGTGTCGGGGTATGAGACCACAGCCCCAGGAGGAGGGCGTCAGTCTCGGGGCTGGTGGGCTGTGGGTTTGGAGGGTGGCGGGGGGCTTCATTTCTTTAGCCAGCCCCTTTGCCAGACCGTTTCGGGCGCTCGGGCCCCACATCGCCCCACAGCGGGCGCGGAGAGCCTGCTTCTGCGGCAGGGGCGGCTGCTGGCTCACCTGCGGTTTCTTTCCTGGAGGGTGAGGCCCGAGCCACCGGGGATCGCAACCTCCGGGCCTTGCGCCCGACTGGGCTCCACCTCGGAACTCCGCTCCCAGTTCTGGGGGCTCTCCCTGGAGGAGGCGCCACGGGCTTCGTGCCAGCCAGGTGGCTGCATGACCCACTTTCCCGGGGGTGCCCCGCGCGTCCTTCCTCGAGGTGCGAGCTGCCGGCAGCTGAGGGGTTAACCCCGCGCCCGACCCGGGGGTGGCCCGCGGTGGCCCATTCTGACGGGTGGGGTAGTGGCGGAGGCTGGGACCGGCCCAGGCATATTGTGCTGGGGAATGAACTGGAAAATGCGTTTAGGAGGCAAATCCGACCGAGTCCCCTTGCCTGGATTTAACCCTTTGTGTCCCTGGGGACTCTGCCCGGGCTCCTGCCGTGGCTGGCGACACCAACGCGGGTCAAGGGGGATGGGGAGTTCCTCTAGCTCTCTGGGAAGAAACCTGAGACGACCTGCAGCCCTAGCAAGATGGGCTTTTTTTGGGGAGGGCGTGGGGGGGGAAGCTTGACTAGAGCACGCGGTCCTCGCCTTGGGGTGGCAGGATAGGGGGTCAGAGTACGGAGACCAGCAGCTCGGCAAGGGACGAGAATATTAGATTCCCGGCGCCTACGGTGCTGCAGACTGGCGATACAGTTTATTAGCAAGGGGCCAGCCCGGTTGCCGGCTCCGGTGCACTCCTGGAAGGCAGGAGCCTGGCCTCATTCACTTCTGTGCCCTTTCTCCCGCCAGCCAGCTCACTGCTGGGGCTGGGCAGATCTCGCTGAGCGGTGGACGGCTGGGAAGCGGTTTGTGAAAGCCTGTGCTGGGGTGCTCCCATCCCTGCAGCCTGGAGTGCTGCCCTGCTGAGTGTAGGGGGCAGGGAATATTCCAGGGCTCACAGGTGTCACTGCCCACTTCACAGGGGCAGGACTGAGCCCCTCTCCAAGAGGGTGATCTTGGTGAGACCCAGAGGTCTTCATCTCACGCTGGACTGCCTGGGAAGCCTGCCGCAGATACAGAAGCTCTGGCTCTAGGACTTGCCTGACCACCAGGGTTTGGGCTTTTGAGAACCCTTCAATTCCATGTGTCCACATAGGAAACCCAGAGAAAGGAGATCTTTCCCGGAGCTCTGGTTGGTCCAGCGCACTAGGGGTTAATCTAATCCTGGGATGGACAAAGGGTGGGAAGGTTTGGGGGAGGGGAAGGAACTCACCCCATTCTCCCCTCTTTTTGTTATTCTCTGTCCCCAGCTTTGTGATCCACAGTGGTTCATTCCTTCATTTGGGGGCTGGAGGTCTGCTGTGTTCCACCCACTCAGGAATCGGGGGCTGGGAGGTGACACTCACCTGGCTCAAGGTGGACACTGCCTCTACCAAAAATCCAGATGAGGAGGTGGGATGCAGAGAAGGGAACCACAGCTGAAACAGGCACTTAATAAGTGCCCTTCCACTGAAATTGATGGATGTGTAGCATCCGCCACAGCCAAAGTTCCCGGACCTGCCAAGCTCCTCAGCCCTGGGCTCCTGGGGCCTCCTCTGCTTGCTTTCTCTCGGTCCATTGCAAAGGGAGGCAAGTAGATAGGGTTGTGCCCAGTCTGACACTTGGATGGAGGCCAGTAGGCCCAGAAGTTGCCAGCCCACGCCCCACTCTGCACCACCCGTGGCTTCCTCCTAATTGCCCGCTACTGCTTCTCTCTAGGGATTTGCCAGTCTGATGCTCTTTTCTGGGTTCTCTTGGACAGTGACAAGGAGCATGGGGGCACCAGGGTGGGGGAGGGGGGAGATGAGTAGAGGATGAGGGAGGAGCCCCTGTGTGTTGTGTGTGTGATGGTCCCCGTGGCCTCCAACTTCAAAACACTCCCAATCTGGCTACTGAAGTGTAAACACAGAAGTATGTTTTCAACAACACAGACTTTACCAGGCAGGGCGCTGAGGCCCCACAAGTCTCTGTATCCTGAGATGACAGTCTGTGGCCTCTTCCCTTTAATTTAGAGGAGAAGGTCAGTGGGGCATGTGAGCTGCATCCCAAGGAGGGACGAGGGAGCCAAGGAGGTGGCAGAGAACCTGCCTGAGAAGCAGGTGCACTGAGCCAGTGTCCCAGCTATACCACACCCTCCCTAATTGGCTTCCCCACACCTTTTGTCTGGAAAGAGAACACACACCCCAGGTGTCATGCACACCCTTGGAAGACCTGTCAGGTCACAGCACACCCCTCTCTGCAGTGTGTGCAGAGCTCACTGTCATGGTGTTTTCCTTTGAAATTCTGAGTGTCAGTGCTGTGGGGTTATTTTCTGTCCTCACTCCCTGTTTCTCGTAGACAGTGTTGTGCTTTGGCGTGCTGGGCAGGGCTTTATGGCAAACGCAGGTCTGCTGGCCTGGAGTTTGCAGCATGTGTAAAGGGGAATCTTGCTGCCTCTTTGTAAAGCAGCACTGTGGAGTGTCTCGGAATCAGATTCTAGGCCTTACAGTCAAGGCTGGAAAGGAAGAGGAGACGTTGCAGAGCTTGGGGCCCGCTGCCCTGGCTGAGTGGCCTAGAAGGTGTCTCTAGAACCTGAACTTCTGAGCATGTGAGACAGGTAGCCCCTTGTTGCCTGATGCTGGCTGAGACCAGAGGTGTTATCAGGTCCCTTCTCAGCCACTCAGCTTTGCACAGTGAATCTTCCTTGGCCACCGCCTGGCCCCTGGACCTGGTTGTTTGCTGCCAGGATGGTTGCACCGGCCAGAACCCTAGTGCTGACAGCTGAGCAAGTGGGCCAGGCCAGAGGGGCAGAGGGTCGGCCAGTTGCTGTGTCTATGATACTGCCATTGTTTAGCAGCTGACTAATGTTCATTGTTCAGCACTAACAGAAAACACCCAAGGGAGGTGTGAATGTATCTTCGATTTTTCTGATTGTATCTTTCCTGGTTAACCTGGTAAATCGAATGCCTCCCACCTGGGGGAGGGGCACATGGACAGGTATCTGCATATTCACCTGTTTTGCTTATTTTTTTTTTTTTTTTTTTGACTTTGAACATTAGCCAGCATGCCAGACCAGAATGGACATTATTAGCCTGTTGTGGAACTTAGGCTGTAATATTTCTGACAGTTCGAATATGGTCTCACCTTTACTGTAGAGTGAATGCACGCACACACGTCTGCAGGGCTTTGTGTGTCTGTGTTGGCAATCTGCAGTCCACTGTTCCTGTGCAGATCTGTGGGGACTAGGATTAGGAGGTGTGTGTACTCGTATCTGTGGGTCCCTATGGGACTGGGGCCACAAATACATAATAACAAACGTATGTTCACGTGTAACTAACCTCCTATAGCTTTCTGACTAGGATTTTGTGAGTGGTCTGGAGCCTTGATAATGCCCGTGCTTATGTCAGAGTGACTTTGGGAGGAGACCCAGGATTTGCCCTTGGCTAGCTCCTTCCAGGACATGCTGCTGGTCCTTTGGGAGGTGGGGAGCCTAGACATTGCTTCCTTTTTCTGTTCTGCCCTTGGCTTTAGACTGGGCCTCCGAATCCTCACAGGGAGATGCCAAAGACCTTGACTACACCTGGAGAGACTTTTCTCTCTTGTTAGCCTTCTGTTGTCTCCCTGGCAAACAGAGCAGTGCCGGAACCTGGTGTTAACTGGGGCCAGGCCTGCCCCACAGGTTCTCAGGATCCCTGAATGGCTGGGAGGGGCTGAGGGAGATAGGTTTCCAGCTCCTAATTTGGCATCTTTGCTTCCTACATGGGTACTTGGGGAAAGAATCATGGTGTACGTGTGTGTGGGGAGGAATAGCATATTCCTGGCATTTAGAAAAGGGCATGAACGTGGGCTTTGGTCCCTCATGAGCAGCCCTGCAGAGCCATATGTGTGCCCAGGTCAGCAACATACGTACATGTGCCTAGACGCATCCTGAGTTCATGCAGCAGAAAGCAGGAGCCCCCTTGTTGGAAAAGGAGGTGGAAATGAGGGGCAAGGATTGGGGAAGAGGGTAATCCTGGGAGCCCACCACCCTGTGCCCAAGCCCAGCTGGAAAATGTTTCCCCCGTGATGCCCGCCCCTCTCCATAGAGACGGGGTCTGCAGAGCCAGCAGCAGATGTGCTGGCTGGGGCAGGAGGTAACTTAAGATCTGAGCAGGGATCACCTTGCCCAGGGAATGCCCTGAGCTGGAGATAACACCCTTTAGTCCAGTTAACCCTTTACGCGCTGGATTCTCTTGTGCTGTTTGGGGCTGGGGAATGGTGAAAGGAAGAGATCTGAGAAAACGCATTGACCATGATATCTGAACCCTGACCCATTACACAAGCAGAGATGAACTCAATGCAACAGAAGAGTCCCAAGAAGGACAGAAAGAAACACTTTCTGACAGCAGATTGTAGGATTTTCAAGGCAATGGATAATCCCAGGTTTATCCTTGGCGGGCGTGGGGAGAGGCAATAGGTATGTATTCTTGGGGACTGGTGGGATCTGTGCTTTTCACAGATTCCCAGGGGAGGGCAGAGCAGCAGTGGTGCAGCAGATAGCTCAGTTCCTCTCCCTACAACCTGCTGGTTACCCCATCTTGGCAGCCCACCATGCTGAGATCGCAAAGTGGGGCCAGTTGGACTGGGTTGGAATCCTAGCTCTACCGGTTGCTAGCTGAGTGATCTTGGTCAAATCACTTTGTAGGCCTCAATTTTCCCATCAGTAAAATGGGATTTTTGTTAATACAGATTTCCCAAAAGGTTGTGAAAGGTGAGATTGAGAATGATGGGTAAAAAGTGCCTAGCATGTTGCCAGGCATGTGAGAACATGCAGGGAAGTGTAACTTCTCCTATTCCCTGGGCCTTTCCTCAGAACAGTCCTGGCCCCCTCTGAGTCTGCTAATTGGGCAGTGCCTACTTTGTGTTCCCTTGAGAAACAGCCACTCAGCTGCCTGCCCACTGCTGACCTCACTTCCCACGTCTCCAACCAGGTGCTGCTCAGGGAGTGAGTCCCTGCTCCCGATTTGGGGGCAGCCCCGGGGGCTCAGGTGGCTCAGGCACCTGCACAGGCCCAGCTGCAGTGGTCAAGTACTACACAGACAGCAGGTGCTATGCGGCCTTTGTTCTGTCGCCGAGGGCTCCACCAGCACCCGCCTCGCTCCCTGGCTGCAGCCCAGCCGGGGCGCCATTGCCCATCTGGAGGCTCGCGATGGCAGTAGCCTGGGTCTGGCAGGGAGAGCCTGGGATTCAGCCCTTGCCTGCCTTCAGACTCGCACATATGAGGGGAGGGCGGGCCACAGGACCCTCCCTTCAGAGCTCCACTCACCCGATGAGATGGTAGCAGCCAGACAGGCAGAGGATCCCTCCTGGGGTCACCACCTTCTCACTGGCAGAAAGTCGCTTCCATTCCTCCTGTTGCAGATTGAATCCTTTCACAACACGGCGATGATACTGTTGGTGGCACTCTTTACAGCTCGTAGTTCAGCTGAGCCTCTCCATAACCCCGTGTGAATGGCATTAGTATTACTTCCGTTTTAGAGAAGAGGAAGGTGAGACTAGGTGTGGAGACCTGCTGACCATCTCATGCCAGTGTGGCCAAGTTAGATGCCAGATGAGTGTCCTGACTGCAAATCCGGTACATCAGAAGATGAAATGAACTGGGATGGACGGAGAAGAGTTGAGCCGAGCCACGGCAGACTGTGTCCATGAGATGGTCATCCTCTTTGCCGGCCACCTCCGGCCTACACTCTCCCCCAACAACAAGGCAGAGCATCGGCTGCCTGGGAAGTGAGGGACGAGTTGCAGATATTAGTTGGAGGGTGGCCACCCAGCTGGAGCTGACTACAGAGCCCAGGTTGGCACAGAGTATGGGATGCCTAACGGCAGGGGGGCCAGGGGAGTGGCGTCCTTCTGGACACTGGAGCATCTCTCCCTAGGGATCTGGGCTGAGACGTGGGCAGGGCCCCTGGATTGTCAGTGTGGAGCCCCAGGGCATAGGCAGGCCCAGGGCCAGGGTGTGGGCCTGGCCCAGGGGCAGAGAGCAGGTGCTCAGAAAGCACTGGAGGGGGACCTCGACTCTCCTGGGCCAACCCCACCCCCTCTGGTCTGCGCAGACCCCAATTTCATTCCCAGTTTATGAGGAGTCTCATTACCAAGCCACAGACAATAAAACCCGCCTGGCCACTCTGGCCCGGATCTCATTAAAGGACATTAGTTCCGCTGGCTGGTGGCTCCACTGGGACACAGCTGCAGGCGTGGCCCTGGCAGCAAAACAGGCCAGTGGCCATAGGCACAAGAATGTCCCACTGGGGCTGTGAGCTCACTCTATGGGCTTAAATGGAATCCCTCCCTCCAAAAGCCTGGAATGCGTGCTCCCCAAAGCTGGGAACGTGGGGTCCTCCCGCCCACTCGGACTCTCAGTTCTGCCCCCTGCCTGAAGTGGAGAAGGACCCAGCTCCCTCCAGGGCTGTTGTGAGGAGTCTGCCTTCTCTGGGAGGAGCTGGCTATGAAGCTCAGCAAATCATCATTCTGTGCAGGGAGGCCCTTGGGGACAGGGGACAGCATACCCACCCACACCCCTACATCCGGAGGTACTCACCCACCCACACCCCTGCATCCGGAGGTACTCTGAGAGGTATGTCCTAGCAGCAGATATGGAGTCTGGAGTCCTCACAGCAGTCTTGGGCTAAATCTTGGCCTCTCTTCTCATCTAAAAAGTAGGGATAGGGACTTGGGGACCCCATTGTGGAAGCATTTCCCCTCACCTGTAGATGGAGTTCCATCCAAGGCTGAAAGAAGCAGCCACTACCAAGAGCCAGCTGGTAGCTGTGGCAGGGGCTTCCTGGTCCCACCCCTCCCCAGGGTTGAGTACCTTGTGCACGGTCTGTGGTGGGGCCTTGCATTCCATCTGGGGCTCTTCCACCAAAGGCGGGACTGTTCCTTTCTTAGCAGAATCTAGTGCCCGTTGACAGGCGGCCTTCTCTCCACGTGTACCCTCCCCCTTTGCTTCGCCTTTCCTCCCCTGCAATCCTGCATACCTTCTGGGCATAAGAATACCAACCACCACCGCTCAAGGATGTCACCATGAGAAACAAGATGAGCACAAAGGCCCCTTCTCAGTGCCCCAGGCTTGCGGAGGAAAGTGAGTGCCAGGCCCAGATAACTGGTTCTTAGCACACATGGGCTCACTTGGTATGCTTGTACCTGTGGGGGGGTCACGCGGGTCAGCCCACGCTTTGGCAAGTGAACTGGTGTGCCCACCAAATGCGTCAGCGGAGATGGGAGCACCAATCTGTTTGGGCAGATGTGAGTCAGCCCTGCTCTGGAGAAAAAGGGACTAGAGAGGCCTGTACCAGCCCATGGAGTGTGCCTGTGAGGGCCTGTGTGCAGCTGGCCTGGGGCGCACACCCCAAGTGGGGCTGGGAGGCTGCTGCCGTGAGCTCTGCTCCTTGTGCCCCAAGCATCCCCTCCCTCAGTCCTGCTGTCTTGTGGGCAAATGCTGTCAGCTGCTAGGACAAGGGTGGTGGAGAAAGTGCCTCTCAGCCAAGCCAGCCCTTACACCACATCATGTGGGTCCCACAGCAGGGGATCCTGGTGGCAGCATCCTCATTGTAAGCTGCAGCCCCTGGCTTACTTCTCTCCTTAACTCCTGGCTCCAGTCTGCCCACGCTGCTGCTGGGATGCATATACCTACAGCATACCTGAGAAAAACACCACAGGCCCGGGAGCATGGGGTGGCTGCCCCTCCCTGGCTCATCTCCCACTTCCCTCCCCTGCACACCTCTTTCATGCCCAGTGCTCACCTCAGGGCCTTTGCACATGCAGTTCCCCCACATTCTCCCTTATTTCCAATACTACATCTAAATACTGAGGGTAAGAGCTGCATCTGTCACGAAGCCTTCGAGAACCCTCCCTGCTAAGGATAATCTCGCTCATCTCAAAGCCCCCCAGCACCTCACTCATGCCACCCTGTAACACTAATTCCTCTCTATCTTACTATTTAGTTATTTGGGCCTGGGATTTATCTTCTCTGCAAGACCAAGAGCTCCACTGCTGCCAGGGCTTGGATTCCCCAGGGCCTGGCACAGCGCCGGCCACATAGGGGGTCAGTAGTACATGCTGGGAGGATAGATGATTGCTTGTTTGGACTGTTGGTGATAATCATAGCAAATTTTATTGAGAGTTCTTGGGTGCCAGGCACTGTTGTAAACATCTTACATGTAATAACTTAATCTTCATAACAACTAATATTCTCTGCGTTTTTACGTACGGAAAAACAAGGCCCAGAGAGAGTTAGGTAACTTGTCCATGGTCACTCAGCTAGTAAGCGGCAGAGCCAGGATTTAGATCCAGGAAGTCAGACCCAGTGTCCGTGATCGTACCAGTTGGCTAAGCTGCTTCTCTTCCTGGGGAGTGGTGGGATGGTGATGGAGGAAGACAATTACTCAGCCTGGAGTACTCACAAGGCCTTGCTTCCAGAATCGCTCCAGGGTAGCACCTTATTCCTGACAGTCCTGTCCCTTTGATGGTGCAGGGATGGCCTGGTGCTGTAGTTGCAAATCCCTGGAACATTTGGGGAGTTATTAGTGCTGGGTCTTCAGAAAGAATTGGTGGTACAGGTTGAGCATCTAATCTGAAAGTCCGAAATCCAAAATGCTCTAAAATCTGAATCTTTTTGAGTGCCAGCACGACGCCACAAGTAAAAAGTTTCACACCTATCCTCATGCGATGGGTCGCAGTCAAACTCAGTCAAGACGTTGTTTCATGCACAAAATTGTTAAAGATTGTATAAAATTTACCTTCAGGCTATGTGTATAAGGTGTATATGAAACATAAATGAATTTCATGTTTAGACTTGGGGCCCATCCCCAAGATATTTCATTATGTATATGCAAATATTCCAAAATCCGAAGAAAATCCAAAACCTGAAACACTTCTGCTCCCAAGCATTTTGGATAAGGGATACTCAAACCTGTATTACTGTTATACCCTTTGGACGCCCTAGAAGTATTAGAAGCGCAGTTGTTATGTTCCTGCCGTGGTCACTGTTGTGTCTCGGGAGCATTCATGTGGATTGCTGAAGTGGAATGTCTTGATGTTATCACTCTTCCATCCCCTGCGTCTTTGGGCATCACTGGTGCTATTTGGGGGGCCTCCTACTATGTTTCATGGTGAGACTGGAGGCAGGTGTAGTAGCTTCTCCAAGAGAGAATCTGCCTGGGACTCCCCCAATGGGTGTTCCCAGGCCAGTGGGTGTTCCCAGGCTAGCCCCAGATTCTGGGTGGATCCAGGGCTCAGTAAGCTAATCCTCTGCCAGAGCCTGTCCTAAGCTTCTGGAAGGTTTCAGTCTTTCATTCCCTCACCCAGAGATCCCAAAAGATGGCTAGGGAGGGGCCCTTACCGGGGAGTGGGGATGGGGGAAGGATTTAGGGTGTTCACCTGTGCCAGCTGCTTTGATCTCCTGGGATGAAAGGGCTGGTGCTTCCTCTGCCCCAGGCAGGTTCAGGACAGGGAGCTGGGGACAGGTGGCTGACCCTGGGCCCAGGCATCCTCAGCCTTGCAGTGGGGGTGGGGAACTTTCTCAGGAAAGAAGATCATGGGAGCAGAAAAATCAAAACCCTTCCCCCGTGTTGTGGCGGAGGACTGCGAGTTGACTCCAGACCGTCCATGTACAGACTGTCCTCGCAAGGGTCACATGGGGCCAATGCTCCTCCCAGCACACTCTGACCCTGCAGGTCACCATGTGGGCTCAGGCCTCACAGACTCCCTTGCTTAATTAGGAAGGTAACTCGGCTGCAGAAGAGTCATCTGATCCGTTTCGACGCCAAAGAGAAATTCCTCCTAGACCCTCTGCTGTTCTAGATTATCCATGCCCCGTTAGCTTGAATTACCGCGCGGCCTCCGTGGCCCAGACACAAGCCAGAGTCATGCGATCGGCTCCTGGGGCTGGATCTGCCCTGCACCCAGGAAGTGCTTGAGAGCAATAGGAGGAAGACAGGCTTAGGACCCGCCTGACTCCCATCCAAAGCCAAGGCTTGCCCAGGGGGCACAAAGGGGCCAGCGTTGCCCAGAGCCCACTGCCCCGGGCCCTGCAGGTGCCTACCCTGGCTCTTGAGCCCAGCCACTTTTATGCCCCTCTTCTCTGCCCCCTGGGGCCAGGCCACCTTGGGGGGTTTTGAATCAATGGTCGAGGCTTTCTGCAGCAGCTCCCGGGTATAAATTGGAGTGGAAGCAGGGACAGGCATCTCCCTGAGTGTAAATAAGACTGGAGTGGAGCAGCCGCACTGCACTGGATTATTATATTATCACTGCCCACCTCCCCCGCCCCGCAACCATCCTGATCTCATTGGCCTAGATTGCCGCATCTCTCAGAATGATGGAGGGGCTGTCTCTCCCTTGCCAGGCAGGGCGGCCAGCCCTGCTACCGAGACACCCTCCTCCCCGGCCCCTTCCCAGATTTATTCCCTGTGTTTATGGTGCCCAGAGAGTAATCAGTGTCCTAGGCCGGCCAGGCACTCCGATTATCTCCACTGGCTTGATGGATGGGCTCTGGGGAAGCTGATGCGACAGGCCCTGCTCCCTGCGCCTGCCTCTGCCCCGGCCGCAGCACCCTCCCTGACCCTCCCGGCACCTCCCAGGAGTCGGTGATAGGCCTCAGGGTCAGTGCTGCAGGGGGCCAGTATGATGCAGGAGGGGAGGCAGTGACCGTCCTTGGCGCCCACCCCTCCTTGCTGCCGCAGGGTCTCTCTGGACCCCCCCGCCCCCAGCTCAGCTCAGAAAACCCTTCCCAGGAGTTCTCCCCCATGGCCCTCTCATCACTCCGTCGCTCCTATCCCCTCGGCACTTGTGTGCACAGTTTGTGCTATAATGATAATCTGTGCTGGTTTATGTGTTTCTTTACAAGTGTTTTTATGTCCTCTGTGTGTGTATGAGAGCGGTTTATGGTGTGTGTGTGTGTGCGTGCATGAGGTCACGTGCTGTGTGTGTACGTGCTCCTGATTAGACAGACTCTGATTGCTGTCTTCTTCCCCACGGAGGTGGGGGCTCTCACCCAGCTCGTGCGGTGGGGGCAGACTCTGGATATGGCGATGGGGGTGGGGAGAAGGAGGGCAGGGTCCACACTGCACCCCAGCCTCCAGGGAGGGAGCAGGCGAAGGTCAGTCTTGGGTAATTGTTTTGTCTATAGGGTCACAAACAGCTGGTCTGTTTGACTATTTTTCCCTGCTAAATTGACTGAATCCACTGGTTATTTTTGAGCCAAGTGGTCTCGGCCCTTTATGACTTACCTGTGTCAGTGTGTACATCTGTGGCTTCTCACACTCGAGTTCCCTTAGCTGCACAGTGGGGAAGAGATATGGAAGGTTAGAGAAGGTAAGTAATGCATATAGTGCTTAGCCCAGGGCCTGACCCGGAGCGAGTCTTTACATCGTGGGCTACGACTCCCCGGGACCCTGAGTCTAGAGGGAAGGTCTGTTCCCTGAGGCTGGGGCAGCCTGGTGGAGGAACCTCTGCTGGGCTCCTGAGACTTCTCCAGGGTGGTCAACGTGGGGAGGGTGCGTCAGGGGCTCAGGGCCCTGGATTCCTGGAGATCTGCCCCCAACCCCAGATGGTCACCTGGGAAGGTGCCCGATGGCTCTTTGGAGCCATCTTGTCCTCTCCTCTTAAAGAGCAGTTGGAAACAAGAGTTAGACTCAAGGTGCAGGGTTCTGGCTGCCCCAAGTGCCCGTGTTAGCCTTTGTGGGAATCCCACTGACCCGGTGTGTTGTGGGAGAGGCGGGCAGGTTCATTCCCGCATTCACTCAGCACTGTGAGCCCTCGGTGCCTCCTGTGTGCCAGGCAGGGAGGTGGGAGCAGGGACACAGCAGCAAACATAACATCCAGTCCAGCATGGGATGGCATCCACCCTCTGACCTTTGACTTCACACACAACAGGTGACCCCAGAGGGTGCCAGCTCTTTCCAGCATGGGCAGGAACACTGACCAGGCAGAGGCCTGGCTGGGCTGGGGAGAGAGGGAGGTGGAGCCTTGTGGGTCAGGCTGGCATAGG
The DNA here is from genome assembly GCF_000956105.1 of Propithecus coquereli. Taxonomy (NCBI): domain Eukaryota; kingdom Metazoa; phylum Chordata; class Mammalia; order Primates; family Indriidae; genus Propithecus; species Propithecus coquereli. The sequence goes on along the minus strand of NW_012147412.1, from coordinate 206,560 downwards.
CCCCTGAGCCATCCCTGGTTGGACATGAAGGGGCAGGTGACTCTAGGCCGGCCACTGCATTCTCTTCACTCTCCAAAGATGTGTTAAACACCTGAGCCCGCTTGGTCCCCTCTTAGACCCAGGTCTGGAAAGAGCCTCCCAGCTGGGCCCACAGCTGAAGGCACCTCCCTGGCCTGCAGGGGATAAGGCAGAGAATCCTAGAGCCTCGGCTTGGAAGGGAAATGAAATAATGGAACACCCCATCCGTTTCATAAACCCCCTAACCACACCCCTACCAGTGAGTTGTCATCTGGCCGCAGCCTGAGCACCTCCAGTGACAGGAAACTCACCAACCTCCATGGAAGCCCGGGCGGCCCTGACCGCCCCCAATTCCTCCCTGCACTGAGCTGAGACCTGCACCCCAGAAGCTTCCTTCTGTTTCTGCCTGTTTCTGTCCTGTTTCTGCCCCACTGGAAGCGCATGGAGCACGTCTGGTCTTGTACATGACCCTCTAGGTGTTCGCAGACAGCCCCAGCCCCAGCATCCTCTCCCTGAGTCTCATGCCCTCCCCATCTCGGGTGTCCTCCTTGGAACCCCAGTAACAGGCATGGTGCTCCTGGTGGGGGATTTGGGCCTAGGCTTCCCCAAGCACCACGGCTGACTAAGGTCTGGGAGGAGGCAGATGGGTTGGCTACCCCCCCACCTCCCTCTCACCCTTTCCCGGTCCTCACCCCTTCCCAGCCCTGTTTTCCTTTGGATTAATGATGAATTTCTGTGAAAGACCTGCTTATCTCCAGTGGGAATTAAGGAATTATGTTGGTAATGAGGAGAGTGGGGATGGGGAGAGGGAATGTATTACTCAAGGTCAGGGCACCGATCTGGGGACAGCGGGGCTGGAGGGGGCAGGACCCTCCACCTATACCAGTTCACCCTGGAGGCGGCTTGGGCTGCGCTCCGGCCTGCCGGTGCCATTGTGGGGGGATGGATTCAGGGCCCCCTTGGATGGGTGTGGTGACTCATGGAAGGAGGCGCATTGCAGGGACCCCACAGGTGGGGTGATCTGGCAGCTTCTCTCATTGCCCGTTGGTGCTGCATGACAGTGCAGCGGCTCCGTGGCCTGTCACGGCTCTGGGAGGGCAAGCCACGGCATGTGGCAGGGCGGGGCGGGGCGGTGCACTTTTTGGCGTTAGGCTGCTGAGGCTGATTCTGCATTCAGGAGTCCAGGGTCGCCCCACAGGTTCCTGATACCATCCAGTGCTGAAACACCCCTACGAGGGCCCTGGCAGGGATGTGTCTTCTCCCGCTGTGCTTCTTTGGTAGGACTGACCGAGCCACCGCCAGTCCTGGCCTGCCTGGGTCCCCCAGACCTACGGTTGAAGGGGGCTTTCACCCCTGGACAATCCGAGCTGCCCTTTATCCTAAGGGAACACATAGCCTCCTTCCTGAACGCCGAGAGAAGGGATCACTCAGGATCTGCTCCCTGAGCCCGGCTCCAGCTTCCCGTGCCCCCAAAGCCCGGGAGGCTCTGTCTGGAGTTTTGTCACCGATACCCCCAGTCTAGCTGCTCCTTACCATCCTCCCTGGCACCAGCCCCCTGGCGCAGGGACTGCCAAGCCCAGGACTATGGCACTAGACAGTGCCTGTCAGTGCCTCCTGCTTCTCTCCTACTGACACCTCCACCCCTCTTGCCAAACCCTGGGCTGAGCAGGGAGAGAGGAGGGCCGAGCTGCCCTGCAGGTGGGGCTGGAAGGGGTGGAAGTAAAGAGGGGGTGGGTCCCAAGGACATGGCTGTCTCCCAGGTCACCCAGACCGAGCTCGGGACCTGCCCCAAATAACAGTTTCAATCACTGTCTGCCCCTTCTTTCCTGATCACCCTTCCGGTGGGGCTGGGAGTAGAGGGTGGGATTCCACAGCAGCAGCCTCAGGCCACCAGGAGATAAGGATAAGGCCAGTAGAGACAGTCTGGGGGAGGAGGGGAGGCAGGGCCAGTGGGGCTTCAACAGTGTGACTGATGCTGGGGGGACAGAAATTGGGCCCTCAAGTCCAGGAGTCTAGCTGGTTAATAATTAGTAACTCTGGTTAATGAATATTGATGGCTTTTTCCCCCAATTTCAGCTTCACCGCCCCCCCCCCAGATCTTTCTAGGCTCTGCCCAGGCTTCAGAAAAGAAGCCCCCACCCCAACCCCTGCCCTGGGCTCTCACTTCCCAGGCAAGATTCGCCCTGTCCCTCCTGGGCCTCTTCCCCCTCCCCCAGCTGGTTTCTTGTCTCCAGGGCCAGCCTGGTGGTGTTTAATCTCCAAGAGAGATTAGTGACCTGCTTTCCCCGGCCCTCCCCCACTGGCTGTCTGGATGCCCCTAGATATTTCCTGCTGGAAGGGCAGGCCCCACAGCCACCCTAGAGAGGCCACCCCAGAGGGCGTCCCCAGGTGCTCTCCTTGGCAGTGCCACCTGTTCGCATTGGCTCACTTGGCTGGGCCCTTCCTACTGGCCAGGCGGTGTCATCGGGCGACCTGTACGTAACACTTCCCTAATGCTTTACATGAGGTCAACAGATGTTCTTTGAGCATCGACTGTGCACCAGGTACTGTGTGTCAGGAAAAAAAGCAACCATAATCGAGGTTAAAGGCTGGTGTATATCAGGGGCACCCGAAGACCAGGATTGGCAGTTTAGGTGAGAAGAGGGGTCACATGTCCCTGAGGTTGGCATTTTTTTTTTTTTTTTGAGACAGAGTCTCACTCTGTTACCCTGGCTAGAGTGAGTGCCGTGGCATCAGCCTAGCTCACAGCAACCTCAAACTCCTGGGCTCAAGCGATCCTCCTGCCTCAGCCTCCCAAGTAGCTGGGACTACAAGCATGAGCCACCATGCCCGGCTAATGTTTTCTATATATTTTTAGTTGTCCAGATAATTTCCTTCTATTTTTTTTGGTAGAGACAGGGTCTCGCTCTTGCTCAGGCTGGTCTCGAACTCCTGAGCTTAAACAATCCGCCCACCTCGGCCTCCCAGAGAGCTAGGATTTTAGGCGTGAGCCACCGCTAGGTTGGCATTTTTCATCTGTAACTCGGTTTCCCGTGCCTCTTGCTGGGGATCCATGTTGCAATCCCATCCCTATGGCTGGCACAACAGTTCTTTCCAGAGCAGTTGTTGTAAGGCTTGTGGTGTGGGGGGGGGCGGGGGGAGAAGAAGAAAGGAGGAAAAGGAAAAAAGGGAAAGTGGGGCAAGGGTTGAAGCAAGGGAACTGGGGGGTCCTCTCCTGCCTGCTCTAATCCTGTGCTGTGCTGGGGCCCAGAGTGCTGTAGTGCAGGACTGGCCTCAGAACAGGCGTGGTCCTGCCCCTGGGTGATGCTCTGCACAAAGCCTTCAGGCAATTCAGGGAATTACTTGGGTGATTAAAATATGCACAAGGCTGTGATGGAGACACAGGGGCCTGACCTGGGGCAGTGACCAGGATTCTGACACCTGGAGGCTAAGGAGGAGTAGGCTGGAGAGTGCCCAGGACAGCTGAGGGAGGGAGGACCAGACCAGACGTGAGCACACCTGGAAGAAGACCTGCGCCTGCAGAGCCTGTGCATGGGGACAGGGGTGTAGGGACTCGGAAGGCCACGGGAGGATTTGGGGCTTAAGACCACAATCCCCCTATCCGTTCTCTCTGATTTCAGCCTGACCTGTGCGCAATCCAAGCTCAACACATCCAAAGCCACCCTCGCCCTCCTCTTTCCAAGACACAGCCCTCCTCAGGGTCTTCCCATTTCTGTGATGACACCCCAGTTCTGCCATTCACTGGAGCTGTGGCCCCTCCTCCTCCATCCCCTGCCTCTTTTTATCATTCAATTTCTGCAGGATCCCTCCCCAGTCCCACTGCTACCGTCCGAGCTCTGGTACTATTAGCTTTCCTGGTTGCCTCTTCCTTATTCCCGGGTAGGCTGCGCACACCGGCAGAGCAAAGAGAAGTTTGAGCTCCATAGCCATCACGGGCTCCCCAGTGCTGCCGACTTAAGTGCAGACTCCATGATCTGAACCAGGACTTTTCAACCTCAGCCCTACTGCTTTAGGGGCCAGATGATTCTTTGTTGTGGGGCTGGCCTATTCCTGGCCTCGATACACTAGATGCCCATAGCATCCTCCTTCGCCCCTCATTCGCCTACTCCCCTGCAGTGTGACAATAAAAAAAATCTTGCTGAATGTCCCCTGGGGGGGAAGGGCACTCCATTTGAGAACCACTGGTCTAGGCCTTCGCTGCAACCAGACTGCTTTTCCAAATACACCTCCCACTTCACATGGACATAGTCTAGGTTCCAGCCCAAACTAACTGCTCCCAGCTCCTGCAGTGCACTGCTGCCCGAGCCTTGCTCCTGACCCCCAGCACACGCCCTGTGAAATACCTGGTTCCCAAACAGCCTCTGCCATGAGCCCTCCCTCCTCTGTCTCCTGCTACTGTGTTTAGCACTTACTTTCCCTCCTCCCCTCACCCTCGACCCTGAACTCTTTGAAGGAGAGGACTCAGCCTTAAAAAATCTCTGCAGGCCCCTAGCTCAGTGCCTGGTACACAGTAGATGCCGCATAAATGTACAGCAAACTGATAGGAGCTGGCCGGCTTCTCAACCCTGATAAGCCATGACCCTGATAAGCCATGAGGTTTCCTTCTCCTGTGCCCCTCTTAGTGGTTTGTTTTCTTGGCACCCTGTTTCACCTCCGTAGCCAAAGCAGGAAACCCTCTGATGCGTGCCGTTGTCCTGACGCCTCCCAAACCCGCCTCATTTTGTTTGCAGCAAACAAAATCATCCTTTTTCTATTTGTTCAACATTTATGAGTACCAGGAGGCTCTGTGGTTGTGTGTGTGTGAAGTTGTGCGTGGATGTGTGGTTTCGCAGGCGGGTGCCGTGTGATGGCACGTTTCTGTGTGTGGGGTGTTTGTGTTTGAGTCAGAAATGACACCTTCCACGCCAGGGCTCGTTTCAGGGTCCTCTCCTCCGCTAACTGCTCTGCACTCCCAACTCCGCTCATACTGGGCTTATCCCCTTCCGAAGCCCTGACTTCTCTGCTCACCATGCCTTCATTCTTGCTGTCCCCTCTGCCTGCAGGGCCCTGCTTCACTGGCTGGCAAACTCCTACTCATGCTTCAAAGCCCAGTGAAATCTTGAACCTCCTCTAGAACACACTCTTCCTTCCTTCTAATTCCCCTCCCCAAATTCGTCATTTCTTGCCTGTATTGTCATGGCACTTTGTGAACAGTCCTACCGTAGCAGTGATCATGTCATTAGTTAATTTATCCCGTGTCCTTAAGGCTAGGGACCATATGCTTCACGTGTGTGTGCACACGTGCATGTGTGTTTATATCCCTGCTTGCAGACACTTGGTAGATTCTTAGTATGTGTTTATTAAATATATGAGAATAAATTGCTTCTTTTGTTTTCCAGAGATTTTCTTTTTACTCCATTAAAAGTGTGTCTCTGCGTGATGACTTTGCTTAACCTTCCTGCACTGCTCCTGTGTGTTCTGTGCATGTAAATGCATGTACATACCACTTTGTTTAGTTGCACACATGTGCCTGGGTGTGCGTGTGCTCTGTTTCTGTGCTCCTGGAAATTTACAGCTGTGTGCCCCCACCGCGGCCCTTCCCAGCTAGCATCCCCTCAGCCTCCACGTCCCCACCTCCCCACCTTTCAGAACTGAAGGGGTGAGGGTGGCGTGAGTGGGTAGTGACCTCCCCTAAGCAGCTTTCTCTACCCATCTGCGGTCCCCCTGCCAGAATAATGACCCCAGGTTTCCTGTCCTTCCTGGGGACTGAGCCCTCCGCGGCCTAGTCGCATCACACCCCCTTCCCTATCCATCTCTGCCCTGTTTAATTGGAATTTGGCTAGTGGAGACCATCTGTTCTATCCGGCCTGTTTCCATGACAACGAAGTGGCTTGAGACTGAGGTTTATGGTGAGAGAAGTGGCCTAGGGGATGCTGGGAAAGCAGCTAGGCCCTCCCCCTGAAGCCCGTGCACCTAGCCCTGTCCTCTCTGCCCTGCCTTCACCCCCAGACCCAGTAGGGGAGTCCCCTGGCATCCTCTCCCACCCCGCCCCAGACCTGCTCTTCCCCGCTCCCTCTGGCTCCTTCCCCGCTTCCACTCACCAGTACTTTCCGCCCTCGCCCTCGCAGGCTGGGGGCTGGCCCTGCCCTCCTCCCTCATCTTCCGATGCCCTCCCCTGGGATGTAAGTGTCCCCTGCGCCCGGTCACAGACTCTCAGGACCCCACAGAAAGGACTCAGTCTTCAGAGGGCGGTGGCGGCCCCGTCTGAGGGGAGCAGCAGAGCGCGGGGTCGCACAGAAGAGCCCTGGCCCACCCTGTAGTGGCGCGGGTGATCCCCGGACTCCCGCTGGGAGGTGCGTGAGGGTGTCTCTCTTATTTCTGGACACACAGTTCTGTTTTCATGTGTTACTTTCTGCCCTAGTTTCCCCATCTATGGCAAAGCGTCTGCGTGCCTGCTCTATTACCAGGGGACCTGTCTGTCTTCAAAAATAGGTGTTGTGGCTTGTCAGGTGACCTGTCTGTCACGTGCAGGATGTGCGAGATATGTTGGCTGCGGGGGGTGGGGGCTACCTGGGGTGGGGGATGCCAGGATGTCTCCGGTACCCCTTGTACCCCAGCAGAATCAGTCCTAGGTCGGGGAGGGAGGAAGGTGACACTCAGGCTTCAGAAGGGGGTTGCTCATGGCAGCACAGGAGCTGGGGACCCCACATCTGGGGGTGCTGCAGGCTTGCAGAGGTCTCCTGGGGGCCTTCCTATCTCCAGTCTAGCTCCCCACCATCCGTCCTTCCTCGTGTGCCTCTTTCTTCGGTTTTTATTGAGACGTAATTCACATACCATAAAATTCACCCTCCTGAAGTGTACAATTCAGCGGCTTTAGTACATTCACAGAGTTGTACGGCCATCACCGCTACCTAATCCAGAGCGTTTTCATCACTCATTAGCAGTCTCTGCCCATTTTCCCTCCCCCAGCCCCTGGCAGCCACTCGTCTACTTTCTGTGACTGTGGACCTGCCTATTCTGGACATTTCGTAAATGGAATAATACAGTATGTGGCCTTTTGTGACTGGCTTTCTCCACTTAGCATTCCACGAGCCTCTTTCTAAAGCACAGATGTGACCATGTCACCACTTTGCTTAAAAGGCATCAGTGGCTCCCAGTTGCCTACAAGGTGAAGTTCAGACCCTTGTCTAATACAAAGCCCTTTTAAAATTGCCTCTTACCTCCCTCTCCATTCACCCGCTATTCCCCACGCCTCTGCCCCAAATAGCCAATGCTTTAACCACATCCGTGCTTTTAAAGACACTCTTTCCTCTTCCTGTTCCCTCGTGTGTGTGTGTGTGTGTGTGTGTGTGTGTGTGTGTCTGTCTGTCTGTCTCTCTGAGGGACTCCTGCTTATCCTCTTGTGTGATACCCCCAACGCCCTCAGATCACTCCTTTTTCCCAAGCCCCCCTTGCTTTGGGTTTATACTTTAAAAAAACAAACAGCTCTTATTACTCACTTGTTATTTGTTTTCTTGTCTGGGCCCCAGCTAGACTGAGCTTCTAAAGAAAAAGAAAATGTCTTAGTCTTTCTTATTCCTCTGCCATCCTGCCTCTTGCCACGACCAGCATCCCCTGCACCCAGAGGCAGCTGGCACAGAGCCTGGCACGTGGTACATGCATGGTACATGCATGGTAACGCTTCATGAATAAAAGCAAGGGGAGGTGAGTGAGGTGATGGATGTCCCAGCCCTGATTTGATCATTACACTGTATACATGTATCAAAATATCACATGTACCCCAAAATATGTACAACCGTGACATAGCAATAAAAAAATTCAAAAAATAAAAACAAGGATAGAAGAACCAGTGGATTTAGTCTGAGAGAGGCAACCCTATAGAAGAATCTGGAAGAAGGAGAGGGTTTAGCAACTTGGCATAGCAGGGACAATGTGGGGTATGACTGGGTCTGGGAACTGCCTGTATGGACGGTCGGAGGAGAGAGAAGGTGGGGAGGGGTCATGCCCTTGGCCTTATGGGACACCTAAGTGGGCACTAGCATGAGGGGTGGGCTGGAAGGTTTGGCAGGGGTGGAAGCAGAATGGGAACGGCCACAAAAGAGAAGGTGAGGGTGACCTTTAGCCAGAAAAGGGGAGTGGTAGGTACAGGGGAGGGTGCTCCCAGCAGGCAGCACAGCTTGTGCAAAGGCCCAGGGGCAAGTAAGAGCCAGTGCCTGGAAGGTCCTGGAGCAGAGCCCAGCATGGGGTAGGGAGATGGCAGTGATGAGGGTGGGCTGGTGGAGCCCAGTCGCCAGGGGCTTTGTGTCAAGGCGAGGGCAGTGGCCTTTACACCTGTGTCTGATGAAGACTTCCCATCCTGCAAGGGTCACTTAAGGGTGGATGGCCTTTCCCTGTCCACCCCGTGCAGCAGGGGCAGCAGTGGTCTGACTGCTCTTGCCAGCTGAAAACCACTGGAAGGCAAGCAATGGATTCTAACCCCTCTCCTTCCTCACCAAGCCCCAGGGGGAAGAATTGAGGGGTGGGGTGGACTTAGGTTCCCTGCCACATGCTAGCTTTGTGCCCTTGGACAACCTGCACCAGCTCTCTGACCCTCAGTGTCTTCTCCTATGAATACTGATCGAATGCAGATAAAAGGGGGATGATGATACCCACTCGGAGGGCTTTCATGAGGATTGAACGAGGTAGCGTGTACGAGTGCTCTGCAGGGGCTGCGCCAGCGCTTGCTCTCAGGTGCGCTGTCGGTGCAAGGTGGCCGAGTGAAGGAAGTGGAGGCCCAGGGTCTCTCTGGTTGGACGGAATCACCAGGGCCCCTGCCCTCTCTCAAGCCCTTGTGTTTTGTGACATTTCCAGGGCATGAGAAGCCCTGGTGGGGGCAACACCAGGCTGCGCAGGGTACAGGTGTACAGAGATAAGGTGTAGTGCTGCCTGGATGGGGGAGGGGGTCCCTCCCTCTCCTGGACACCAGCAGTTCTCAGAGCGAAGGGAAGTTGGGCCCTTTCTGCTGCTGTGGGGTGGGGGGCACATGGGGATGGGCCCAAGGGCAAGGCCACAGCCTTCTCCCCTGGGAGTTACAGGAGCCACTGGCCCTGCCCGCAGCGGGATCCAGTTCCCAAGGAGGGTGCCAAACAGACCTTCTGCCCCTACAGAAACAAAGCCGTCTAATTGCCTTTAACACGGGGCTGTCGGTTCCACTGGTGTTGGTGCTGAATAGTAAAGGGAGATAATATCTTTCCCTTTGAGTGAAAAGTTATTTGATCTCTGTGTGTCGGAGGGAAGCCTGTGCCCAGGGAAGAGGTAGGGATGGAAGGGGAAAGTGGAAGGAAAGAGAGAGGAGTGAGGGCCTGGCTCCCGCCCAGTGGAGGCTGCTGCCCAGGGCTTTATTTCTCCCAATAACACTCATAAATAAAGGGGAACAAGCATCTCTCTTGTCTTGGCTCAAGGCCATTGTTTTGTGCAGGGCTTCCTCCTCACCCCTGCCCTCCCCGCCTCCCTTTCAGGCCCAGGTTGAGAAGACAGCCTGTGTGCAGGGACAGGGGTGGCTGCCAGCTGTCCTACCTGGCCGGGCGGGAGAGGTGGAAGAGGTGACCTCCGCAGACCTGCGTGCAGCCCCTGCCCCGCCCCTAGCCTTGGCTCTCCCTCCCCAACCCTGCAGAGGCTGCGGAGATGCCCCAGATGATTGTAGTCACCTCCTACCCAGTCCGCCTGCCACCACTGCCCACCACTCCCCGCCGTTTGTTCTCAGCAGTGTCAGTGATCTTGTTAAAACACAGCCCGGGTCATGTCCCTCTGCTCACACCCTCCAACGGCTCCCATCTGGCTCAGAGGGAAAGCCTGGGCCCTACATCGTCTGGCCCGCTGCATCCCTCCCCGCCAGCTGCACCGGCCAAACTCACCAGACACACGCCCACCTCTGGGCCCCTGCACCTTCCGCTCCCCGCCAGCCACATGCTTGGTGCACCTCCTTTGGTTCTTTGTTCAAATGTCCCCTTTCTCTGTGAGGCCTCCTCTGGCCACCCTTGATCTAAAATTAAATAATCCTGCACACACTTTTCTTGCTTATTGTTTGCCATTGCTAGAACGTAAGCGCCACGAGGACAGAATTTTTTCTCTTTTGTTCAATGCTGATGCCCAGGACCCAAAAGGTGCTTGGTGACATCGGTAATCAATATTTTAATGAACACATACCCCAATGGACAGCTGCTGCCTCCTTCCCGTGCATACCCTTCCTGCATGCACACATGTGTGTGCACACACATACATAAACACGCAGTCTCTCTGTGGGAGGCCTGCTCCAGGATGCTGTCCCTGCCCAGCACACACTGCAGTTCCATCCCAGCGCGTGGTGAGGACTGCCCTCTGACAGGGCTTTGCGGCATCTACAGGGTGCTCTTGTCTCAGACTCCTAGCACCCGCCGAGGTCAGGGCTGTCTTCCTGGTTTACATCTGAGGAAAGAGAGTTCAGAGAAGTTAATGACTTGCTTGAAAATACCACCACATGTACACGGCAGGACCAGGACTCAAACTTGGGTCTTAGCGGAAGCTGCCCACGTTCCCCAGAGAAGCTCCCACTGGGCTGTGAGTGGAAGAATGTCCAAGCCCTCCCCAGCCGTGGGCCTGACACCCTGGCCGGGCTGCAGGAGTCCAAGCAGCCGGATGGGTGAGGTCCCCCCAGGAGCTGCCCTCTCCCCACAGCCAAGGGCAGTCTGGGCTGTAGCCTGATTCTCTCTGACCCCTTGCTGTCCCATGTCCCAGGGCACCTCCCTCCTCCCTGGCATGCGTACAGGCACAGCTGAGCTTTCAGCCCTTCTTCTGCACCTGTCCACCTGCTAGAGAGAGCCTCTTAGGGTGCAGCGAGGCCCTCTTTCCACCTCCAAGGCCTACCCCTTACTCCAGGGAGGAGAGGGAAGCCCACTCTGAGCACTCCCGACATTTAGGAAGCCAAGTTATAGATGGGGAAGTGGAAGCTGGTAGGGCCCAAGAGACCTCTTCCTACTCTTAGGCTGAGGGACTCAAATCCAAGGTCTCTGACCCTGTTCGGCCCTCTGTCCCCAGAAGCCATTCTCTCGATCTCCGGGCTCTCTCTGTTGCAAGAAACACTGGGGTAGTCAGGGGTAAGACCCAGAGGGAGGATGAAAACTGCTCTTGCTCTCAGGTGCTCATGCAGGAAAGTGATGGTGGGGAGGGCTGCTGTGTGACCTCAAGTGAGCCACCAGAGGTGGCTTCTTGCCCTGAGAACCAAGTCCCTGGGTGCTAAGGCAGGGTCCCTGAGCCAGGAGATTTGCAAGGAGGAGTGATTGTCTTGGAGAACAGGCAGCAGGATGGCACACTAAGGGTGTGTGCGGAGCCAGTGTGACAGGACAGGCATGACGAAGGCCACTCGCTCCTTTGGAACACAGCTCCTGGGCACCCACGTGCCGGTCCCAAGCTGGGAGCCGTGGATATGGAGGAGTTGACAGCCCGTCAGGCTGAGCCGCACATTTCATTAACCTGGCAATAAGCTACCTTGCATCTTACATGATTGATCCTTTTGGGATCTCAGAGTGTGGGGGGTGGGAGTTCAGGCGGAGTCAGACAGGAAGCGGTTTACTAACGTGGGCCAGGTGTGCTTCCATGGAAAGAGGGTCCTGCCGCAGCCGCTTGCCGATCTGTGTGGGACAAGTGACTGTATTTCTACCACTTGGTCAAGTCCACGGCACTCAGACCAGGAAGGGTACAAAAGAGTGTGGTGCCTCGGCTTCCGAGGGTCAATCAATCTGTGAGCTCTGGAGATGTCCGACCGCACCTTGCTGTAAGACATGTATCTGTCCCTTTGGTACCAGCATGAAGGCCCTTCCCGACTAGTGGGCTACAGAGTGGGGCCAGGCAGGAGAAGTGTGTGCTCAGATCCTCTGCCAGGAGCATTTCTCAAACCCGCCCGGGTCCCAGACCCTTTCCACTGGGGCCGGGGGAGCTTTGAGGCACCTTGCCCTCCGGGTCATGTCATGTGTCAGTCAACTCTTAATTACTGATCACACACACAACGTGATTATCACTTCCTGTGTGCGGGTGCCGGGCGTGCAGCTTTGAGCGAGGCAGGTGCCAGCCATGTTCTCGGGGAGCTCATGGTCCAGGGTGCACGGGGACCAGACATTGAACATGCTATTTTGGGTGTGGCAGAGGCCTGGGCCTGGTGGGGACATAGATTGGCTTAACCGCGTCTGGGGACAGGGGATGTCTCCCAGGGGGAGGGATGCTTAAACTGAGACCAGAAGAGTAGACGGGCACTGGAGGAAGAGGAGAGGAGAAGCGGGGAGGGCGCTAGTGAGAGGCAAGGTGCTGCCTTAGGGGCCGGGGAGGGTGTGGTGGGGCCACAGCACCAGAAGCCACCGTCTGCTGCACACTTGACCATGCCAGATTCTGCTCTCCGTGCTTTGCTTATAGAAATGTATTTAATCTTCCCAACAACCTTTGAAGGAGTTATTATTTTCCCTCCATTTGTATAGATGAGGAAACAGGTATAGAACGTTCCAAGCCACAAAGCTAGCAAGTGGCAGAACTGGGATTTGAGCCCAGGAGCCAGGAGCCAGAGGGAACAGAGACCTCCAGCAAATGCCCCTGGTGAGTTGGGACTTGAGGGGGACAAGAGGCCAGGCCAAGCCCAGCCAAAAGCGAAAAGGAAGACCCCCTTCCTTCCAGCAGCAGGGCGGGTTTGGCAACCCACAGACAGCCTCGGCCTGACACTGGACTGACCTGGGTGGCGTCTGGCTGTGGCTGACCCACTCCCAGGCTCTGTATCAAAAGGCGTGGGGAAATGGGCTTCCTCTCCAGCCAAAGGGATGGAGATGAAACAGCAGGAAGAATTTCCCAGCTGTCACGACCATACGCTATTAAAATAGGCAGCCAAGGGAGGTGGAGGCCCTCGCGGAGAAGGTTAATGCCTTTGTTGCTCGGAGCTGCTGAAGAGGTGAGTGGAGCAGCGGAGGTCCACGATGACCCCTCCAGGATCTGGAGGTGAGGTCATGTCACATAAGTCAAAGATACTGCCCCGTAGAAAGAGGCTATTGCCCATCCCCAAGCTGGTGCTACCCTCTTCCTGGGACCCTGTCTGCCCCAGCCCTGCCGTCGGACTTCATTAAATTGCATTTTCCCAGAGGAGGGCAGGCCGGTGACAGAATGAGTCAACGACAGCTTGCTACAACTGTCGCCTCTGGAGCTGGCGGGCATAGAGGGAGATAATTGGGAGTGGTTTGACAGCTTAATGTCTGGGGTTGGCTTCCTGGATCAGGGGAGGGTGGGGTGGGGGTGGGGCGGGGAGCCAGCAAGGAGCGGGCAGGTGGATTTGGGCTGCCTCTGTCTTCAGATTGACCCCCCACCACCGCCTTTCCCCTCCATTTCCCTAGCAGCAGCTTGTTGGGCAGAAAAATAAAGCACGGCGAAGGAAATGAGATCTGGAGAATAAATTAGGCTTTCTTTATTAATTTGTCAGAACTAATTAACATCTCCCCTAGATT
>NW_012147412.1:106650-193023 GCF_000956105.1 Propithecus coquereli | reverse complement strand
AGATTGACCCCCCACCACCGCCTTTCCCCTCTATTTCCCTAGCAGCAGCTTGTTGGGCAGAAAAATAAAGCACGGCAAAGGAAATGAGATCTGGAGAATAAATTAGGCTTTCTTTATTAATTTGTCAGAACTAATTAACATCTCCCCTAGATTTGTCTCCTCTCCAGATGCCCCCCGGAGCCAGGAGGAAGCGAAGTGTCTGGGAGAGGCCAGGTTTGGGCTTCAGAATCCCAGGCCTTATCTCTCCCGAGAGTACCTACCCGAGAACAGGAAAGGACAGAAGAGGTGTCACTCAAAGTAGGGGCCCCCTACAGTCCCTTTCTAGGGCCTACAAACTGAGATGGACCCCACGGTCCCTCTTGTTCACTTACCTGGGGTGCTGACACCCAGAAAACGCCTAGCGCCAAGTCTCAGTTGCTGCACCTCGCTGAGCTCGCATCACTTCCTCAGTGAACCCGAGTTAGCACCTGCCTCGTTCAGCGTTGGTGGGAGGGTGTCCTGCAACGAGTACCGCTCCGGGCAGAGCCAGCTCCCAGCGTTTCTTTGGGAGACAGAACTTAAAGCATGGAAAGTTCTCAAATGTCCTTCATCCTCATGACATCACTTTGGTTTGACCCTAGCAATAATCATAAGGAGCAGTAGTTGGTGTTCCCATTTCACAGATGGCAAAACCGAAGCTCAGAGTGGTTATAGCTTGTTGGGGCCACACAGCGAATGGCTGGCATAGGTAGGAATGGAACTTAGCTGAGCAAGCGCTCTGCTCCCCAGCCTAGCCTCCTGAGCACCCCTGCACCCCCTCACTCCACTGCAGAGCCCTGACTCACTGCTGGGAGCCTCACTTACTAACAGACACCTCACTTCCTGGGTGTGAGTTCCAGGCCTCCCAGCCCAGGAGCCACCCCTCAGCTACAGAAGCTCCGGTGCTGCTGTGGGCTGCCCCTTGACTTGGGCAAGAGCCTGGGTTTGTTGCGTAGAGTTGGTATTTTCCCTCGTATGCCCCCATCCCAGAACAGGGCCCAGCCCTGCCCCTTCAGAGAGTGAGCAGCTCTGAGAAACAGCTTTCCACCACAGGCACACGAGAGGCCCTTGAGAATCGGCCACGCCTTGCATGCAACGCCGTGGAGGGTTGCAAAATCCAGTCTGTTCTGTATCCCGCCAATGCTGCAATAGCGTCCTAGAGGTTTCATTCCCGCCACTTGACAGCCCCCAGGACTCTGGGAACACGTGGAGGGGAACGCTCCCACCGCCACCCCCAGGCCTGGGAGCTTGTTGCCTTTCACACTGGAGCCTGCTGGGGCTGGCTGCCGAGCAGAGACTCTCAGACTGGCCACGCCAGGGGGACCCTGATGAAGGATCCACTGACCCGCCCTCCTGTGTTTTAAATGAGGAAACTGAGGCCCGGAAAGAGAAAGCCACGTAGTTTACTGGCTCTTGGTGGCATCAGTAGAAACTGGGTCTCCTGACTCCCACGCCAGGAGGCCCCTTCATGAACTAGGTGTCAGTGCTTGAAAATGACATTGTAACTAAATGAATTTGTCACATTAGGGACTCTCTGAGCCAAGCATGAGCAACCTCCCAGAGGAAGTGGGGCATATTCCCCATGTGCTCAGGCCACAAGGTCAGTATCGAGGGGCACGGTCACTGCCCGCACCCGCTCCCTGCCTACGGTGGCCACAAGGGTACAGATTCTCCCCCAGGCCCTTGGCAAGGCCCTCAGGAGGTCCTCACCCCCACAGGGACACTTGCTGCTGCTCAGCACCTCTCCCCCGGTGGCACGGCGCCTTTCAGAGCTCGTTTCATGTGATGGCCCCGGCAAACCTGCAGGGGCCGGGGTGGTGGTGGTTGTGACTCCTGCCTTACGGATGGGGAACAGAGGGGGGTTCCAGAGAGGTTGCGTTTTCCCGACAGAGCTGGGCCTGGAAAGCAGCCTCAGCCTCCGGGGACCTTGGGGAGGAAGAGCGAGCCAGTGGGCAGCAAGCTGCATTTGGAGTCTGGCAGACCTGGGTTTGCATCCTGGCTCTGCCGCTACCCGTGACTGCAGCAGTCCCTGGGTGCTGCTGAGCCTCGGTCTCTTCAGCTGCCTTATAACCTCTGCTTTGGAAGTTGTGCTGAGGACTTTATGAGCCAGGTGTGTGACACCTCCGGGCCAGTGCCAGTGCCCGGGGAATCTACTGAGTGTCTTTCAAAAGGCCCTACCCCAGGCTCCTGCCACTCTCCCTCACTCATTTGTGGGTGAGGAGGGAGCAGGTGGAGATGGAATGGGGCCCTCCCAGCCATCCTGTGACTCCAGCCAGGCCCAGAGGCCCGGCGTGCCCGCCCGAGGTGCCAGAGTGCAGAGGTGGGGCGGGCGGTTGGGATACGGGCCTCTGCTCTCCAGGACTCAGGGCTGGGCACCGGCAGAGCTGGGTGTGGCCAGCCTGGAGTGGTGGGGAGAAGGACGCGGGGAGAGGGAGGAGCTGTGCTTGTTGGCGTCTGTCGGCTGGACATGGGAACAAGTCCCAGAGTTCCCTTGAGGACACTTGGAACTTCTTAGACTTTGGGAATTGAGGAAGGAGATTGGGAGCAGCCCCCTCAGCTCAGGTCAAACCTCTAGCACCCCTGGTCCTTCTTTTCTCTGCATCCTTGGGACCCATTGCATGCCACCGTGTGAACGCAGGTCTGTGCTGGTGCCCACCCAGGGGGCCTGCTGGTAGACACATGGCACTTCCCCTGATCCTCTGCAGAGAGGATGACCCCAGCACTCTGTGGAGCTCTCCTGGGTGCCCATGCTACTGGCCACAGGACTCCAGGACCAGACCAGCCGCCATAGGCCAGAGTGAGGGTGCCGATTGTGGGGGAGAAACAACTGAGCTGGCTGGGACCTGCTATGGGGCTTTGAGGCTGCGCCGTAGGCCAGCCCAGAGACAGATGGGAGTAGCCTTGGCCTTTCGGGAGGGCCTGGAACCCACTTTGGGGTGCTGGAAAAGGCCCTGCTGCAGCCCTGAGAGATGATCTCAGCTTGTGGCTCTGTCCATGTCCCCAGGGTGCCTACATACCAGCCACCACCTCCAGAGCAATTATTTACCTGTGTCAGGCACTTGGTTAACCATGTGCATGTGTTGTTTTATTGAATCCTTATAGCCATTTTGTGATAAAATATTAAGTCCATTTTACAGATAAGGAAACTGAGGCTTACAGGGGTAAATCAACTTGTCAGTGAGTGGAAGAGCCCAGCCCCAGGTCTGTCTGCCACCCAAGCTCCCTCCCTAGCCACGGCCACACCCCAATCCCATTCTCTCCTTAAGGGGAAAGAACTGTCTCATCTCCAGCTCTGGTACCTCATCTGGCAGGCCCAAGCACACCATGGGACAAAGCAAGCTTCCACTGCAGCAGCAGGAATTGAGGGCAGACATCAGGAAGAACTTCTCCACCAGTGAAGGATATAGAACATTTTAGCAGTTTTCTAGGGGAAATGGTAGGATTTTATACAGTGAAGACCTTGAAAGGAGTAGAAGAGATCATTTTATCACCTGGGTGGAGCTGTTTGGGGTCAAACTCTGCCAGAGGCAGAGGGTAGTGTATGACAGCCCCTCTCCATTGGGATGGTCCAGAGGCTCAGGCCGCAACTCTGGCTGGGCATGACTTCCATCTGCTGCCACCTGGCCAAGAGGGTCAGGCATGGGTGTTGCTTTTCCAAGAACTTTCTTGCTCAAGTCCACTTGGGAGCCCTTGCCAACTGGTGCCTGGGGCAGCATGTCAGGCAGGGCAGGGCCTGGGCAGGTGTGGTCCCCAGCTACCTGTCTGGGCACCAGTTGGCTCCATGCTGAGACCTTGCCACTCCAAAACCCCAGTTCTTGCTCTCTTTCCTGTCTCTGCCCCTGGTAAGTTTCTGGGAGGTGGCCAGTCTGGGCAGGTCACCTAGGGCATCAGCCTCTGCAGCCCACCCTGTCTGCCCTCTGGGGAAATCAGTCTTAGTCACTTCAGCACATTTGTTGAGAGCTGAGGGCATTCACGCCAGTGAGTTAGGCACTGCTTGCCTACAAAGCTGGCACGTGGTCTTAGGAGAGGGTCCTCATCGAGGAGAAAGAAAAACAGAGCAGTGTCATTCTGAAAGGGAGCACGGTGACCGCCACCAGAAGACTCCGGTTTAAGTTCTCGGTCCACCACTTTTTAACGATGCAACTTGGCAAATTTCTCAACTGCTGGCTCTCAGTGTCTTCCTCTGTAAAATGGGAATATTAGTACTTGCTCCAGAAGACAGAAGTGAAAATACAAGATTCTAAAAGAGAAGCCCTTCCCAGTGCCTGGTACATGGAAGGTGTTCAGTCGATATTGGTGAAAATAAAATAACTCGATGCTAGAATTCTGGGAGGCAGGAAATACAAACACTGTCCACCAGTATTTATTTTTAGGGTTGAGGGAGCCTACAAAGGAGGGGGGCTAAACCTTATAAAAACTTGGACACGCACTCAATCTGCCTAATCGCTTTGAAGATGAAAAGTTGCTGTGAAACGCTAGCCGTTCTGGTGGGACCAGGGCTGGAGCAAAGATGAAGAGACACAGCAGGGCAGATTGTGTAAAATAAAATGCATATTTTTAATTGCTTGAGTTCACATCTCATAAAAGAAAAAAAAATAATAAAGCACAAGCCCTTGCCATTCCCCACCCCCTTTCTCTGCTGTGAGTCAAGAACCAGTTCCCACCAGTCTTTCTGGGGTTCAAAGAGTCTCCCCGCCCTAATCCTCACCAGATCCTCCCCGCCCCCCACATCCATTGTGGACGCGAGAGGGGGCCCTCCCCAATCCCTCCCAGGGCCAGCCTCTGCCTGCTGCGGGTGGGCAGCACCCAGGGAGGGGGCTGGGAGATAAAGGATGCTCTCCACCCCACCTCCCCTGCCAGCCCTCCGGCCTCCTGTTGATTGTCGCCGGCACATTGTCAGGGTGAGCCGGCAGCTATCTCCCCATTCTCAGGCCTCAGCGCGGGTTCTTCCCTAGACAATGCAGGCAAGATGCTGCTTCCCTCCTCGCTGCCCTGTCTGCCCCTGTGTGCCGCCCGCAGCCCTGCTTCCCAGGACCTGCCTGAGCCTGTAACTGGGAGCGGGGCCTTAGGCCAAAGACCCACTGAGCCAGCACCTCCGTACGCCCACCCTGAGAACCCACCTTTCCCTGGCTCCTGCCACCCTGGTCCCCAAGTCCTCTGAGGTGGGACAGACCTCCTGGCCGCCCCCCTTTCTGCCCCACCTCCCAGCCCTGACTCACTCCCTCACTTCCCACTCAATTGTGTCTCTGGGACATGTCAGGACAGGGTGCCTGGGTTCTGGTCCTACAGGCTCCGGCTCTGCCCGTTCTCAGTGGGAGTGGGGCAGGTGGGGAGGATCTGCTTTGACCTGCTTCTCCAGGCTTCCCTCCCTCCTCCATCCCCACCCCAAGGGGGCGGGCGGGGTTGAACTCCAGAGAACCTCCTGATTACACCGACAAGAGCCCCCCCAACAGGCTGCTGAGGCCCAGTGGTGGGGCGGGATGGGGAGAGGGGCTGCCACCTTCACCCCGATCCAGGCCTGGGGCTCTGGGCACTGCACATGGGATGCCAGCCTGCCCTCCAAACGCTCAGCCAGAAGTCTTCACCCACCAGGGGCTGTCTCTGCCTGGTCCCTCTTCCTCATCCTTTTGGGACCAGGGAAGGGTCAAGAGACTTGGATTCGTTTCAGCTTTTACAATTAATTTCTTGTAAGTCACCTCACCTTTCTTGGTCTTAGTTTCAACATCTACAAAATGGGCAGCACTTTCCTCTCAATTATTCCAGAATCCAGGATCAGCAGGGTAAATGGGGCTGTAAGAGAGAGTTGGAATCACCCTGGCGAACTGGCCAGGGTAGGGAAGGATGGGGCTCCCCCTTCCCACTGAGGTGTGACCTGAATGCACCCCCCACACGTGGCCTCTCAGCCTTTCTCTTATGGACAATCATTCCATTTTGCAAATAATCACGGCCCTCACCAGGGAGTCTGCCCTCCTCTGATCAGTCAGCTTCCTGAGAAGTCAACAGGGACTCCTGTCCCCAAGCATGTTGTTCTCTGGGATATGACTCTGGCTTGCGGTTCATTGAGCAAACCTGGGTCCAGGCCCCCTGGGTGCTGGGTTGGGTGCTGGGGCTTCAGAGATGAACACGTCTCTGTTCCTGGCACAGCCAACGCTGTGCTCCAAGGAGAGCGGTTTGAGCAAAGAGCTAGGTGCTGTGGGAACTTGAGGACCGAGCTGGTAGCAATGTGGGACCTGAGTGTTGAAAGGGTGGGGTGGGGGTTGGTGTGGAGGGTGGGGACGTGGGAGGGGCAGGAGAGGAAGCTGAGAATAAGGGCAGGGACAGATTGTGAAGACCTGATAAGTAGTTTAAATTTACCCCAAGGCAGTAGAGAGCCCAAATGGGGACTTGTGCAACAAGATCTGATTTGTATTCAAATCCACTCACTAGCAGTGTGGCTTGGACAGATCTTTTCACCAGCCTCAGCCTCAGTTTCCCAGCATGGGGGGGGGCGAGGGGGGTGAACAGAGTTTACAGCATTTTTGTGAGGATGGAATGAAATTTGTTGCCTAACGTAATACCCGTTAGACAGTGAGTGCTTAGTAAAGGTTTGCTGTTTTCAATGTTATCAGTACCATGGTTCCAGAAGAAATGGTGGGTTGGTGCCTAAACTCCCAGTTGAGCTAAGGATAGGGGAGCTCAAGGGCTGTGTTCTAGAAATTCAGAAGGGGAGTCAAATTGCCATGGTGATGTAACCGATGTGGTTGGGCCCTGGGAGGGGTGGGGGTGAGGGAGCAGCCAGAGCAGCGTTCAGTGGGGCACACAGAGGCTGAGATGCCCCTCTGGCGGATGGACACGTGGGTTTGGGCCCTCAGCTTTGAGGCATCACCAGGGTCATGTGGACCCACCCTGGAGTGGGCAGTGGACCGAGTGTCCACCCCCAGATGGCCAGTCCTCTCCCACCTGCTTCTCATCTCCTATTCTTTTCCCCAGGCTCCTGCTCCCCAGAATAGTACAAAGCCTGTATGTCACCGTAGAGTTCAAGGAGCTCATCCTTACCCACCCTGCCCTCCCCAGCCCCCATGGCTTCAGGCCCAGGTGGGTAGGTGGGTGTGAGCCATGCAGGAAAGAGACAGGAGGTCTGGAAGCTTAAGACACAGGCTCGTCCAGCCCCCTCCCTGTAGACCAGGAAGAGGAGACCCAGAGAGGAGAAAGAGCCACAGCAAGAGGCAGTGGCCTCCCAGGGGACCTGGGCTCCCAATTGCCGCCCACTGTTCTTTCTTGCTACACCTGACTGCCTCCTGACTTGATGAGCTATTTGCTTATCTAGTGACCCCAAGGCAGGGCCTTTATAATCCCAACAGGAGGAACAACCACAGTACATTTCTGTGGGCTTGTGTCTGGCTGATAACTCTTGTCCAGGTACTCTCAGGGCCTTGCAATGATGTGACAACATTATTGGACCTTGGGGTCTCAAGCCACACCTCTCCACCCTCTTCTTCCAGGGTCTGACTCTGCAGCTCCCCCTTCCCCGATTCCCACCAACTTCCCTGCAACCTTGGGCAAGCTGCTTTTCCTTGAGCCTCCGCTTTCTCGTCTGTAAATGGGGAGCTTAGACTCGGTGGTCCCCTTCTAAGGTCTGCCCGCTGAAGGACTGTCAGCCTGGCCCTTCCTCCCGCCCACACTCTCCCTGGGTCTCAGGCTGACTTCTCTGTCCCTTTGACTTTCCTCTCTATTTATACACAAAATGCACCCACAACATTTCAGTTTTCCATTCCAATCATTAATTACCCCAGTAATTAAATCCAATTAGCAGTTGTAGGGGCCTTTCTGAGCAAGGAGCCATTAGCCAGGGTAAAAATGCACGGGAGAGAGAGAAAAAGAACCCCCCCTCCCCCAGCATTAAAAGTGAAAGCAGGAGATAGCGCTGCAAAGCAGAGGGCCCCAATTAAAGCTGGGCCTCGCTCATTAAGCTAATTTGCTGTGCTCTCCTAGCAGCCTCTGGCGGGAAAGCCCAGCTCCACTGTCCAACAGTGGCCGGTGGCCAGGAGGTGTGTCAGGGCGCCCTGCTCACCTTGGGGGCTGAGGCGGGCCTCCAAGCACCCCTCAGGACCCTGAACCCCCGACGCAGGGAGGGGCCTGAGGAGCCTCAGCTGATTTCTCATGAGCTCCTGGCTTCAGGGTGGTAACAACCGGAGTGGGAGGGACAGGGGTGAAAACTGTGGAGGAAAAGAAGAACAGCACCTTCCTTTTCTAGGGAAAGGACAGAGCTTGGCAGTCACTCCCATCTCTTGGCCTGGGGCTGAGGGAACTGGGAAGGTTGTGAGAATTAAATGAGATTGTATTCGTAAATGCCTGGTCCTCACAGCCCCACAGCCCGGGAGGCAGCCGGGGAGGTTGCGACCCCCAGCATGTCACAGGTGGAAGAGCCACTCTCAGAAAATGGTTCAGACTGGACGTCAAGTCTCTGAACTCCTGGACAGGGAGGGAAAGGCAGCGGGGAAGAGGTTTTTTCTGTGTGGAGTCCCCAGAAATGTCCCTGTGGCTGGGCCGCCCCCGTGGTGCTGAAAGATGTGTTGGGGTGGGGGGTCAGAAGCCCAGCTTCTCCCCAGAGCCAGGGGCGGGAGGCGGAGAGGGGGTGGTGCCCGCCTTCCCTACAAGGAGACTGGCGGGGTCCAGGCCGGGATGGGGACGTGGGGAGGCCGCAGAGCAGCGGGCGTGGTGACGAGCAGAGCCTCTGGACGCAGATTGCCCTGGACTGTCTGACCTTGGCCTCTCTGAGTTTCCTCATCTCTGATAGGGACAGTAATGGTACCTGGCTCCCCGAGTTGTCGCAAGGACTAAGTGAATTAGCATATATATATATGATCACTCAGACCTGGGCCGGGCAGTAAGTAATAGGCTGTGCTAACTGTTCTTGCCAACCCTGGGGGGCCTGGCAGGGACCCTAACCCTTTCGGACTCTCTCTCCCATGGAGAGGGAGGGGAGCACTTGAGACCCAGCCGCCGCTGCTGCTAAGGGGATGGGCCCATTCTCGGGCGGTGGAAGGGCTTTCTGCCACCAGCCGCTCCTAGGCTCTCAGGGGCCACTCTGGGCAGGGTGGGAGGCTGGGCCAGGAGGGCACGGGCTTGGGAAGGAGAGGCAGGAGCTGGGAGCAGGTGGCCGCAGAGGCTGGGCTGCGCCTTGCAGCTGGGCGCCGAGCCCTGTGCCTACGTGCTGGCTCCCTCTGCGAGGCAGGACGAGGAGCAGGCCCTGGCATGCCAGCCCCTACCCAGCGACTCCTGAAACCCCGACAAGTCTGAGCTGGAAGCGGGACTGGGCGAGGCTCCCGATAGATTCATGTTGGGCAGAGGGATGGTCGGGGAGGGGGAGGAGGGGAAAGACCCCACGATCGAAACTCTGGCACCGCTGGTGATGGAGGAAACTGTGGGGAGCGAGCAGGGCGGGGGGCAGGTGGCCAGGCGTGGGGTTCTCACCTCCCGCGTCTCAGGTCCCCTCACCCCGCATGCCCCTGCCTGGCAGGGCAGGAAGAGGACAGGCCCCAACGGCGGTGGGGATGTGCTCCTCTCAGCAGTTTGCCAAGGGATGATTTCAGTGCTGCTGAGAACGGGGAGGAAGGGAGGATGACAGCCCGGTGCTGGGAGCAGAGTGGGCCAGGCAGGGCTCCCAGAAGGCCCCCCGGGACTGTGGAGGTCATTTAATGCAGGCGTCCTCACTCCATCCTCACCCCACAGAACGAGGTGGACGTGCTGGGGCCCCTTTCTTTACAGCTGAAGAGGCTGGGGTGCAGGAAGGTTAGGGACTTGTGCATGGGTCCTGCTGCTAGAAAGTGCTGAGGCTGACATTAGCCCCAGGACAGAGGAAAGCTGTGCCCTCCCACAGCTCCCGTCAGCCTCCTGGGCGCTGGGGACAGGGACAGCCTGGGGACCAGGACGTCCCCACAAGGCCCTGCTGTGGTGGGGAGAGAGCAAAGACACAGCATGGAAGCACAGTGCCCCAGCCAGGCAGATCACCCCAGAGTGACCAGCCTTCGTGCTCAGCCTGCATCCCCCCCAAACCCAGCCTCCGGGCCTTGGAGGACCCCACTTTCTATGCCCACTTCAAGCCGGGGGACTCTCAGGTGGAAAGGAAACAGCCGTGGCTGCCCTCCCCCCGGAGGGTGATACTGAGCTGGGGCTGAGACCTGGAGCTCCAGAGTTGTGGTTAGGGCTGGTATGGAGGTGATGTGCGGTTAAAGAGGAGAAGGTTAACACTAGGGTTAGGGTCATGACTGGGGTTTTTCTTGTGGTCTAGGTTGGCATTGATGTTGAGACCTAGGCCGGGGCTACTACTGGGGTTTACATGGGTGGTTGGGGAAGATGCTTTTGTGGGTTGACCCTGGATAGGCACAGTGAGTTGGGGTCTTACAGCCAAGGCTGGTGTTCTCAGAGAGGTTGGGTGAGTTTGGGAGACCCAGCACCAGTGGAACAAAAGACTGTAGCTTATATTTGGAGGGGAAGATGTTCACTTTCACTGGCGCCTTGGCCAGAGGAGAGAATTGGGGTTAAGAGTAGTAGCTGAGCAGAAAGCAGGTTGAGTGCGGGGGACATGAAAAATAGATGGCTTCTGAAGTGATGGAAGGACCATTAAAAGGCTCTCCCTGCCCGTTTCCCTGAGTCCCACCGCCACTGTCGCATCCTGTCATGCAGACCCTGCCCCCGGGTCCCGCTCACATGCTACCCCGACATAAGCCTGAGTTTCCGGGCGTGGGGAAGTCTCTGCTCTGTGGGGTGTGGGTTCTCACATCAGCCAAGGGGACACAAGGGCTAGGGGTTTCACCTACTCCTCTCACCCCAGCAGACCGGGGGCCCTGGTCTGCTGGCACCTGGGGGACCTGTCCTCCTGGCCCACCCCCAGCCCACCTGCTGGAGACCCTTTAGGGGACTCCTGGAGCTACACTAGATGAGAAAAATCAAGAGAAACCTCGGCCCCAAGCCTTTGCCAGTCCCTTGTTTCCAGCTCCCTCTTGTCTGCCCCCAGACCCTGGTCTTAAAGTGCGTCAGATAAAGATTGCCACCCTCTGGCCTGAGGTCCCTGGTCCAGGAGCAGAGCTCACAGGCTGGCGAGGAAGGCTTTTTTTTTTTTTTTTTTTGGATGGAGACAGCCCTGAACCTGGAAGCATGGAAAGAGAGGCTGACCCGCTGGGGTCTGAGTCCAGGTTGTGTCAACTGAGATATTGCCAGCTGGGGCTTCAGCAAGGAGGGGCCGCGCGAGAGGACTCCTGCCATCTTCTCCACCATCGCTGCTCCCTCTCCCAGCACCGCCTAAGTCCTGGTACAGAGGAGACCTCGAGCACCCTGTGCCAAGGCCTGGGGCAGTTCTCGTGCCATCTGTACAGCAAGGGGGTTCGGCCCTGCCCGGGAATGTTCTGTCTAATCTAAACCTTGTGCTGCAGTTTGAGTACACTATTGCTCACTGGGTCCGGACCAGTGAGTCCTGCCCAGAAATGAAATGGCAGGTTTGGTGCCTGTGGCAGACACCTCTTTCCTTCTGAAGCTACTTGGGAAGCAGGTGGAGGGGAAGAGACTGCTCTCGGGCCCTGGCCACTGATCCCAGTCCCTGACCAAGAGTTCAGGATCACCACCGTGCCGTGGCTACAAAGCATTGTGCCAGAGGTCCCTGCATGTCAGCAGCAGGGACTGGTGAGACCAAGGCCTTCCTGGGAGGAAGAGGGAATCAAGAGCCCCCCCTCTCCCCAATCCCAGGATCCCTCCAGCATCCTCAGCGCTGCTCCAGCAGTGCACAGCGAGCTCTTAGTCCTGGAACATGTGGACACGACCCCCTGAGCAGTTAGGTTGCATTCTCCTTGTTGCCCCTTCAGTGGCAGGGCCCCAGCCTAAACTATGGTCTCTGCCTCTGCGGCCCCCTCCCACTCTGGAGTCGCTCTGGGCAGGCAGGATTCAGACCCTAAAGCCTTGCCTAGGAGGAAGTCACCCCAGGCAGGAGGGGGTGGGGCAGGAGCAGAGCTGCCGGCCATGTGGAAGTGCCTGGGACGTGGATGGAGGTGCCGGGAGATGCCAGCCCTGGGAGGGACGGGCTCAAGGGCTGGTGCTGTAGGGTCCAAAGGCCAGAGGGAATGTCTCTGTGTGTGTGTGTGTGTGTGTGTGTGTGTGCACACGCTGTGCACCTCCTGAGACGGTGAGGCGGGAACGACCTGTGTGTCCACAGTCAGACCCTTTTGCATTCAAGGGAAAGACGGGAGAGCCTAGGCCGAGGAGAGCAAATAGCAAAACTTAATGACTTTAATATGAAAGAATTTGCCACTAATTAAGCACAAACACTCCACTAATGCAGAGAACACATGTTGTGGATTTCACTTAAGCAGTAACCAAATGAGGTGAAAATCCTTCCGAAATGATAGCAGTTTACCAGCGAAGGAAGACGCTGCCTGACCTCGTTTCTGCTCCTCGAAACACAGCCCGGCCCCCGCCTTGGCAGCCTCCCTGCCTGCCCTGTCTAAGGGTGCCCGCGACACTCCCCACGCCTGTCTCCCCGTCTGTGCCCCTCCCTCACGCCTCACTCTGTAACCATGTCTGGCAGCCAGAGGGCCCCCGTTCTGCACCTGTCTCCCCCAAACACAACACACCGCCTCCTCCTCCAGAGCTCAGGAGCAGGCTCCCCGGTCAGGAAGGCCTGCACCCCTGTTCTCGCCCACCACTGGGCCCTCTGTCCCAAGACAAATGAAGACAATCCCCCACTGGAATGCCCCTGTGTCCCCCCTTCCCCTCTGCACCCTGCTTGCCGCAGTCGGCCCTGCACATCCATCGTGAACACCACCACCCTGCTTGAGCTTCACACCCCTTCCTCCAGAACGGTGGTCTTAATTGGGGGTGACTTTCCCCCCATGGGACATGCGGCAATGTCTGGAGACATTTTTGGTTGTCCTGGCATCTAGCCGGTAGAGGCCAGGGATGCTGCTGAACTTCCACATTACACAGGACACCCCCCACAACAAAGAATTTTCCAGCCCAAAATGTAAGAGTGCCAAGGTCACTAGGGCTCTGGGAAAGTGGCCTTATCCCAGCAGAGACTTGCTTGGGATCACCTGGTGCGTTGTCAGAGCCGGGATGGAAACCAGCTCACCTCATTTCTAAGCAGGTTCCTTCCCCTACACGAATAAGACAGCCACTTACGTAGCATAACTATGTGCCAGGCACTGTGCTAAGAGCACATATGAATTATCTCATTTAATCCTCAAATGAGCCCTAGGAAATAGTCCTATTATTGTTCCCATTTTATACACGAGAAAACTGAAGCACAGAGAGATTGATGCAACTTGCTCAAAGGCATCCAGCTAATAAGCAGCAGACACAAACCCAGGTCTATCTGAATTCGAAGTCGGGGCTCCTAGAGGAATGACGTTATACACTCCCACCCCATGTTTCTCTTAATCTCTTCCCTATCCCATCTTCCACCCAGCCCCTAGAGCTCTCCTCACTCCATTCCTCTTAGAAGGCAGCTGCACGGGTGGACAGGGCGTCAGGACGGCTGGGTGCTGGGGTGGTCCGACAGGCTCCTCCTGGTGTGAGGCAGATCGAGGGCCCTCTGCTTCCAAGCAGGTGTCGAACATCAGCACAGAACCCACAGGGCTGAGACAATGCATATGTCAATACTGAGCTTTTAAAAGGTTCTCTGGGGAAGCCTGGGGAATTCTCTCTCTGCTTTCTCGGCAGCCCCCAGCCTCTCCCACCCCCACACTAGCCTTCCAAAGAGGCTGCTGCCTACACTCCAAAATGTGTCATTAAAAATGCACATTTGCTGAGGGAAATCCGGGCTGCAGTGTCTGCTATGAGACAGTGCAGTTCGCTGCAGCTGGGGCGGAGAGGGTTGGTATCGGCAGCAGGTGGTGGGACCTGCCTGAATCTTAGCCTGAGAGCCAGGTGGTCCCAGGTCTGCCAGGCCTCAAAAAGCCAGGACAGCAGTACCCCCAGCTATGGTGGGAGGGGTGTGTATCTGGGGAATGTGCAGACACAAACAGGGCTAAGAGCTCAGGAGCAGGGCCTCGGGGCTGCAGCTTGCTTGAGTGAGAAAAATATTTGTCACCTTATGGTCTGGTGTGAGGAAGGAAGAGGGGCTGGGTGCTAGGAACCAGGGCAGAGGAGAGAGGAAAGGAATCAGGAAGTGGCAACTAAGAGGCAAGCAGAGGATATGGGGCTAGGGTAGGCAACAGGTCAGGCCGACCTGCACCCTGCTAGGGTGTAGTGTCCTCCTCTCAGTTGAGGACGGACAAGATTCGGACTCTGACCTGCTTCCCTTCCATGCAGGTGCGAGGCCTCCCCTTCCATCTGTGTCCCTCAGCCGGTGTGCAGTTCCCAGGGAGCTGCAGTCAGACCTGAGATATGGCTAAGCCTGCCCCAGGCCCTCAGCTGGCTCACAGCCTTCTCCACCAACCACTCGGGCCCCTGTGCTTCCTGTATGCCAGGCATTGGGTTGGTGGGAGTCCTGGCCTTCCCCCCGGTGGGGGGAGGAATGGTGTGACAGATACATGCTCAGGTACAGGGCCCTCAGGATGCAGGGATGCCCAACCCATGACAGCGGAGGGGAGAGGGCTCCGGGAAGCCTCTCCTCAAAAGTCAAGTGGAAGGGGATGAGGTATGCATCGTTAGCAAAGGCAATAGCACGACAGGGAATTGATATTAATAGTATTGTTCAGTGTGGCAGGAATGAGAGAAAGTGGGGGGTGCTGGAGGCTGGGAATGCCCGAGATGGGGTCCAGAGCCCGGAAGGACTTGGTCCTAAGGGCTGCAAGAAGCCGGGGGAGGACTGGAGGTCGAGAGTGTCTTCCATTTAGAGGCATCATTCTGGCTGCCGAGTGTAGAGGGGGTTGGAGAGAGAGCTGGAGGCTGGAGACTGTAGACTTCGCATTCCGCTACAGTGGACCAGGCGAGAGCTGATGCTGGCCTGCACAAGGGGCAAGGCTTGGGGAGGAGGAGGAGGGAGCATGAGGTGGCGGGTGCTCAGGCTCAAAGGAAAGGGATTTAGTGCAGAGTCCCAGCCCATGAGTGTTGAGAAAATAAGAAGGTGAGACTCTGCTGGGGGCGCGGTGCTCGTGGGAGGGGCACAGGACGTTTGGATTGGGGCCAGCGGGATGCAGAGCCACGATGAATTCAGAAGCCACTTAGGAGCTTGCATCGGCTGGACTTGGTGATTACTTGGCTGGAGAAGAACCCCGTGCGCCCCAGCCTTGCCATGGTGTGGCCTGGGTTCTCCTGGCATTCCACTTAATCTAGGAGGTCTTCCTGGAGGAGCTGGGCAGCATACAGGGGCAGAGGAGCCACTTGGTAGACAGGTTCCCAGAGGTAGATCCAGGGAAGGTGCAGAGCTGTGGCAGCGAGAGCTGGGCAGGTCATGTCCAGAGTACAGTCCTCCTCCGGGCTCATCAGGGTCAACACTCCCGTTTTACAGACAAGGAAAGTGGCCATACCCAAGGCCATGCAGGGGAATAGTGACCAAGTAGTGGGGACCAGAGCCGCCTCTGCCAATTCCCAGCAGGTACCCTTTCTCTCCACTACCTGTACCTGCAGGATGGGCAGTACAGAGGGGACCGAGAGGTGACTCCTCGAAGGCTAGAGACGGAGGGGACAGGGTGGGGAGAGAGGCTCTATGTTCCTGGGCACCAGGAGTCGGGGGCTGGCTCAGGACCGGCCCTGCCATGGGCCCTGGGGGTGGGGCCAGCAGCGTGAAACAGCCTGTAGGAGAGCAGCCCAGGTGTCCTCAGCCACCTGCTTCTCGGTGGGAGAAGGCAAAACTCAGCTCCCTGATTCATCCCTGTCCCCCAACCTGTCCTGCTAGGTTTCAGAGAGAGATGGGACTTACCAGAGCACCCCCCATCACTGCCACCACCCTGGGGTTTCTGTGCTGCCAACAGAGCAGAGCAGGGCCGGCCTGGCCTGTCTGGACGTGGGCTCCTGCCTCAGCTCCTTCTCGGGGCTTTTCCCAGGCTGCCGCGCCCCCTCCTCTCCCACGCGCTGTGCTCACCCGCCCAAGGCGCCGGCGCCAGCCCCACAGCCCGTCATTAACCCGCTCCGTGTGGGGAGTGGGGGCACATCAGACAAGAGGAAAACATCTGCAGTTTCTGTGACCCCAGAGGAGGGGCGGAGGCGCCTGCCTTGGACGGTAGCAATTAGCCCCTGGCTGTGGGATCATGGGATGTTATCACCACTGCCGCTGAGGCGGGTGTGGAGGGCCCCAAAGGCCCCAAGACACCTGGAGCCGTCCTAGCAGGCACTGCCCCTGGAGGGAATCTCCCAGGACCCACCTCCCACCAGCCAAAGTCTCTGCGCTACGGGAGGCAGGGGATGGAAGCAGAAATGCTGGGCTGCTTGGGTCCGGACTCAGTCCTCGTGCCTTCGTGCTATGCCCAGCCCCAGGGAGGGGTGGCTGGGCTGCTGGGACAGGAACCAGGTCAGCTGGGTCTGCTTCTGCTTCCTCACTGAGCCCACTGGCCTGGGGCACTCTGGACCTGTGCTGGGTGTAGAGGGCATCTGGAGGCAGGGACACAACCTGGGCACTGGGGAGCTCCTGGGCTAATGTAGAACCATGCCCGGGGCTTAGATATGAGCCCGGACAAGTTCAAAGGACTTCAGTGAGAGCCCTGCCCATGTGGGTTTTGCTGGGAAAGTGATCAGGTCCAGGTGACACTGATTGGCAAAACCTTCTGAGGGGGGACCCCAGGAAGGGGATTCCTTCCTGATTTCACACTCCTCTTGGCCAGCTCTCTCCCCGGTGGGGCCGGCCAGCCCTGGGAGCTGACATCTGGGAAAGTGGCTGCGCTGGGAGGAGGGGGCCTGTAACCTTTAGGTCACTGTGCTGACTCAGCAGGGTTTCAGCTGGAGGCCCTTCCCCTCCCCAGTGGGTGAGTCATTCCCGCTTACTACTTAGCTGTCTTCTCACCGGACGTCCTGTTCCCCTCTGCCAGTTCCTGGGGTGGGAGGCGAGCATCCCTAGAGAGACCTAGAGGTGGATCCCAAAGGACATTGATTTCCCAGAGACCCTTATGGGGGATCCCAGTGCCCCCCACCCGCACGTGTGTGTGCACGCATGCCCACATGCATGCACACACGCATGCCCACAGACTCCCTCTCTTTAATGTGGTGCCACTTTGCTCCAGGCCAGGCCTGCCACCTCTGCCCGCCCACCTGAGGGCACCCGGCAGAGCCTCAGGAAAGGAGGGGCTGGAGAGGGCTGGTCCACGCCAGGAAGCCCCGACTGACCCTCGCCTCACCTAGGCACCCCTGTCTCACCCACCCACCTCGGCCCAGTTCCTGCCTGCTTGGCTAGGGCGAGAGGGGTCTGGGGTTTAAAAGGGCAGGAAGAGAAACCACTGAAAGTGGGTACAAGGGGAGCAGAGCATGCCACACCCGCCGCGTGGGAACCTGTGGCACCGGCCTGCAGATTAGCTCCATGGCAGGCAGGCCTTGGGGAGCAGGTTTGTCTGCCGCAACTGAGGAGCCTTTGTGTTTTGTTGCTGAGCTCGGGCTTTTGCAGGTCTGTGACGTCTCGGGGGGCCGGCCCAATGCCTGCCATGCTGGCTCAGCACTTCTGGGAAGCTGGGCAGCCTGAACTGCCCAACCTGAGCTCTAGTGGGGAAACTGAGGCACTTGAGCACAAACCCCAGGGCCTGGGTCCCAGGGCCCGGAGCTCATAGGGTGGTCAGGGAGTATACAGGCAGTGCTTGAGGTCAGGAAACAGGGACTCATTCTTTGGTATCCCTGGGCTGCAAGAACCCCTCCGCTAAGAGCGCAAGAACCCCTCCGCTAAGAGCACAAGTCCCATGGCTAGCCCCACCCTCCTTCTCTCCCCACCTTTCTGGCTCTTCCTGCTCTGCACATAGCAGCCTCCCAAATGCTCCCCACCTGGGCTCCTCAGAGTCCCTGTTTCTAACCCATCAGCTGACACCCAGTTGCTGGACTGCAGGGTAGCCTGCAGGCGCAATGGCCATTGTATTGTAACTGGTATTTGCGCCATTTCTCGCAAGGGCTGATGGAGGCATTGAGGTTGCACTTTGTGAGGGACACCACCCAGAACGAAGCCCCAGGGAGTTAGATTGAGCCAGAATCTGTTTTTGTGGCAGGGTGGGAAGAGCACTGGGCTGGGTGCTGCTTATTTTGTGTCCCTGGGCAAGTGACCCAACCCCTCTGGACTTTGCAAATGATGGAATGCATGGTCCATTGAGCTCCAGTATGATACCGTTTTAGTGGTCCCAGTTCCCACATCTGGGCCAGCCTCTGCTTCTCATGCAAGAAGGAACCTTCAGGGAGGGAGACAGGGTGCATTCTGTGGACCAGCCCTACCTGCTTGGGGAACCAGAGTCAGCAGGGTCACCAAGCCCTGGTGTGACATGGGTGACTTAACCCAAAGCCAAGCCTGCCCCTTTCCTCTCCTACAGGGGCTTACAATATGTTGGGAGACAGGGGACAGACTAGACACATCTGCCAGGAAACAGAGAACAAAGGGGTGTAGGTTAATGCTATATGCTCTTGGGATATGAAGAGCGGTGTCAGCTGAGTAGGAAGGGCTGGGAGTCACAAGGGCATCCTGGAAGAGGGACCCAGTAGCACCCAGTGCAGTGCCCAGTGTGGGGTAGGTGCTCAAAAAGTGTTTGTTGAATGGAGTCCCAGGGAGGGAGGCTACTGCTTCACAGATGAAAGATGATGGTGGCGGTGGTGACGATGATGATGGCACCTAACATTTATTGGGCATTTAATTTGTGCTAAGTGCTGCTTTCTAAGTTTCCCGTGTAGTCCCTCACTTAATCCTTACGACAATTCCATAGGACAGGTATTAACTATTATAATCCCCATTTTGCAGATGTGCAACCTCATTGCAAACGGAGCCTCATAGAGGTTAAGTCCCCGCCAAGAGGTTGCTGATGGGAGAGCCACGGTGGAGAGAAGACAGCCACCTCCACCCCCAAATAGACCGGGAGTTGGGGGTGCTTGCTGCCTGGAGAGGGATTGGTAGATGCAAGGGGGCCTCCGCGGTGCCTGGGCCCCTTGCAGCACCCTCCCCACCCCACACCCGGGCCACTAGCGGCAATCTCGCTTCCTGGCATTGACACACTCTGAAGGATGAGGTCACTGCTGAAGGCGCAGCAGATGAACATCAGCCTGTGCGCCAGGGACTACAGCCTGCCTGTCCCCACACCTGCAGGGGAGTGAGAGGAGCAGGTTGCAGGGCTTGGTGGGCCATGTCCCTCTGCAGGCCCACCGTGCCTGGCGCCAATCCCAAGATGGCTTCTGGTGCCCACACCCCTCCCCCCACTCCCACCTGTGGCCCAAGCCCTCCCAACTGGCTTTTCCTGTTCCTAGCTTTGTGTGTCGCAAGATCTCCAATTATGCCTGCATTATCTCAGCTTCTGGGCAGCCTTCAACGGGCTGGGGGAAGGGCAGGGAGCACCCAGTTATCCCGCTGGGGAGAGCCTGGGGCTTAGCTGCGTGCAGGCTCGCCAGTCAGCGAGAGTGCGGGGCGTCTGGCCCACTGACCTCACCACGGGACTTTTCTTGGGTTGGGGCCACCACTGGGCTGGGCTGCCATCAGACAGTTAGGGCCGGAGGGACCATTGAGATCGGGGAGTCCAGCCCACTCCTTTACAGAGGAGGAAAATAGGCCCCAGAACGGAAAGTGCCTGGCCAGGTCCCACAGTGCTGATTCGGCTGGGTGCTTCTCCCTTCGTACTCCTGCCATCCCATGGTGCCCCTGCCCAGGCAGCACCAGCTCTGGAGCACCCCACAGACTGGCCGAGGGGACAGCTAGTGGGGTGCAGGTGGAGACAGCCCCCATGGGCCTAGAAGGGCTGTAGGGGAGGGGCATGTCAGGGCGTGGCAAGCACCTGGCTTGGTGGGGCCAAAGATAGATTTATTCAGCAAGCATTTCTTGAGTACCTACTGTGTGCTAAGCACCGGGGGTACCTCAGTGACCTAGAGAGACCTGGCCTGCGCCTTCTCGAGGGGAGGGGTGGGGAGCAGCTCATTTGACCAACCATGGGCTGTGGAGCCCTCAGACGGACCTGTGCTGCTCCCGCGTCTCTATCATGTGGGAGGGGGCAAGTGTAAGCCCCAAATCCCCACTCTTGGGTCCCAGACCCCCTTGGGACGGCCATTTAGGCCACCCCCCCACCTTGAGCCAGTTCGGGGCCCAGCATCATTGATATTATTGATGGTGCTCAATAAATTGGGTGAAGTAAGGATATAAGGATGTGACGAGTGCAAACGACAGCAAGGACACAGCTTGCGGGAAGTCGGCAGGGCTCGGGAGAGCTGGAGGGCAGAGCCTGGTGACAGGAACGGCTGCCCCAAGGGAAGGGAGCCAAGCCAAGTTCAGGAGTAAGAAAGCTGAAACAGAAGACATTCTAGATGGGAGGAAACAGTCTGTGGGGAGACCGCCAATCACTCCCTCCTTCTTGCAAATCTTTTCTCTTGGCTCCCATCGCAGTTTGTCTGGCAACAAATATTTACCAGCACCTACTATGTGCCAGATGCCAGGCTGGGCACTGGGGAGTCAGAGGTGGAAGAGACACAGACCCTGCCCTGGAGGAGTACACAGTCTGGTGGAGGAGTCAGATGTGTAAACCACCACATTCCAAGAGAGGAGAGAGCTGTGCTAGAGGTCGCTGGGGTGGTTAGGTCTGGCTGGGAGGATCAGGGAAGCTCCCCCAGGAGGTGGCCTTGGTGGACTGACCACAGGTGGGGAAGGGGAAGGGCCATCCAGGTTGAGGGACCTGCCTGAGCAAGAGTCTGGAATGTGGCATGGATAGGCTCTGTGCCCGCGGTGGCCGGGACCGAATTGCTCATTGACATGCTCCAGATGCTCATAATAGATCCTGCAATCTAGTCACTCAGCAAATCGTGGCTGAATAAATGGGAGGAGGGAGGGACGGAAACAGGGGAACATGGCACGTTCTGAGGACAGGCCCAGGCTGGTGTGGTTGGAAAGCATGGCTGATGGAGAGATGTGGACAAAAGGCAAGGATGTCCAATGCCAAGTGAAGATACCTATGCGGCGCCTACTTCCCTCTTTCTGACTGGGTAGGAGGGGCTGAGCCTGCGCACCCCAGGGGACGGGGACCCAGCTGCAAGGGAGCAGACGGCAGGGGTGGCCCTAATGTCGGCCACTGTGGGCCCTCACGCTCACCCAGAGCTTCCTGCCTCCTAATGCACTTTCTCATCCATTATGCCACTTGGCTCCCCTGGCAACCCTGTGAGGCAGAGAGGACTGGATTATCCACCCCATTTACCAGATGAGGGAACCGAGGCCCAGCAAGGTGAAGCACTCGTGGCTCCTGGGTGGGGGCTCCACTTGGAAAGCAACGCATTCGACCCTCATCAAAAATGAGGGTGTGGACGCATATTTACTGTCACAGAGCGATATTGATAATATGTCACTAGGTGAAAAAGCAGCTTATGGAACAATATCTGATCTTGTAAAAAAATAGATGGTTATGTGGATATACATAGATAGAGAGAAAAAAGTGAAAGAAGATAGAGCCTTCAAGATTGTCCTTCAGGATCCTTCAAGATTATCCTGAGTGGCAGGATCATGGGATGTTGTCACTTTCTTCTCAATACTTTTCAGTATTGCCCAGTGTTTTTATAACAAGTAATTAATATTTTTATAATCAGAATAAAAAGAATAATGACTGCCATAAAAGACAAGACCAGAGCGCAGGGAATTGTGTGGGTGGGTCAGGGGAGCTGTGCCTGCCACTGACCACTGCCTGCCATCTCCCTCGGCCAGGCGCCCACGCCCAGGTGGTCCAGGTGAACGACTCAATGTATGGCTTCATCGGCACAGACGTGGTGCTGCACTGCAGCTTTGCCAACCCGCTGCCCAGTGTGAAGATCACCCAGGTCACGTGGCAGAAGGCCACCAATGGCACCAAGCAGAACGTGGCCATCTATAACCCCGCCATGGGCGTCTCCGTGCTGGCCCCTTACCGCGAGCGCGTGGAGTTCCTGCGGCCCTCCTTCACCGACGGCACCATCCGCCTCTCCCACCTGGAGCTGGAGGATGAGGGTGTCTACATCTGCGAGTTTGCCACCTTCCCCACGGGCAATCGTGAGAGCCAACTCAATCTCACCGTGATGGGTAAGCTGGCCTCAGCCCCCTGTCCCTGTCTGTCCAGACCTGGGGGTTTGGCCATTCTCAGTGTGCCCCAGTGGCCCCAGACACCCTCCTTGGGTGGGCATGCTCCCACCGCTTCAGGCATGGTGCTCCGAGTCCCTTCTGGCCAGGCTGCCCCACAGTTCACTAGGGATGGGGGGCAGGGACCTTAACTCTAGACACAGTGGAGGGTCAGTATTCAGGTTGGAGCCCCACCATGGGCACTTTGTGGATGGCCAAGAAGCAGGCAAATCATCAGTCACTGTGGTAACGAAAGGAGCCACTTAAGTGGCTTGGCTGGAACATGCCAAGACTCCAAAAAGGCCCAAGCCTGATGGAGGAGGATCTGACTAGTAGAGCAGGGAGGACATGCATTAGACAGGAAGAACTTCCTGCAAGAAGTTCCGCGAACAGCTTTGGTGAAGCACAGCTGAGAGGCAGGGGTGGCGAAGGTGACCTGAAGACGTGGCCTGGTGGGTGCCACACCCTCCTGGGTCAGTGCATGTTTGACGAGGCAACAGAGCTGGTCCCATCGTTCTCTCTGGTTCCCCACAGCCAAACCCACCAACTGGATAGAGGGCACCCAGGCAGTGCTCCGAGCCAAGAAGGGGCAGGACGACAAGGTTCTGGTGGCCACCTGCACCTCGGCCAACGGGAAGCCTCCCAGTGTGGTGTCCTGGGAAACACGGCTGAAGGGCGAGGCCGAGTACCAGGAGATCCGGAACCCCAATGGCACAGTGACGGTCATCAGCCGTTACCGCCTGGTGCCCAGCAGGGAGGCCCACCAGCAGTCCCTGGCCTGCATCGTCAACTACCACACGGACCGCTTCAAGGAGAGCCTCACCCTCAACGTGCAGTGTGAGCCGGGGCGGGCGCCGGGCCTCCCGGAGTGGGCGCCACTAGCCCTCTCCCCCAACCTTGCCACTCCTCTGCTCTGCATCTCCTTCCCCTCCTCCCCTGCTCTCCTTTCTCTCCTCCTTCCCCGTGCCCCTCCTGTTTCTGCACCGGGGTTCTGTGGTTTCTACCCGCCCTCTCACGCTTCCCTCCCTTCCAGCTGTTTCCGTGTCGCTGCTCCTTCCATCCCTTCCTGTCTGAGGCTCCCTTGCCCCGAGTCCTACTCTCCTGACCACACCCTCTTTGAACATCCCTTGCCCCACAGATGAGCCCGAGGTGACCATTGAGGGGTTCGATGGCAACTGGTACCTACAGCGGATGGATGTGAAGCTCACGTGCAAAGCTGATGCTAACCCCCCGGCCACTGAGTACCGCTGGACGACGTGAGTGCTGTGGGGCTGGCGGGGCTGGCTGCTCACTGCAGGAGATACCACAGGGGGACCACCCTCCCCACCTCCAGGAGCCGTAGGTGGAGAAAAGATTGGGGTCTGGGCTCAGGTTTCTCAGTGAGAAGTGGTGCATGAGAGAACACACACGCACACACCCCCTCAGCGTTTGAGAGTGTCAGAGTCAGTGGGACACACCATTCTGCCTGAGGGGGCTTCCCCTGTGATCTGCTTCCTTTCCTCTCCCTAATAAAGAGTTTTGTCATTTTTCTTTGGTGATTCAGCCTGAGTCACTCCCACCCCAACCCCTAGTATTTATTTTTATCGAGGTGTCCCCAGGGAAGCCAGTGTTCTTGAGCATCCCAGATCTTTCTTTGTTCCTGTTCCTTCTCTCCAGCACCCCCGGATTCTCAGGGAGAGGCAGCAGTCATCCCAGAACGCCTGTGCTCAAGGAGCACAGCTCCACAGCCCGTCACCCCATTCTCAGCCACATGGCCTTTGGGCCTGGCCCTCAGGGGGCCCTGTCTCCCCCAGCCGGCTCTGCTGGCCGGAGCGAAGGCTCTTCCTGGAGAAGAGCTGGATGGACGGAAAGACAGGGGCAGGGGGCACCGAGAAGAAGGTTGATATGGGTGGCCAGAAAATGGCTGCCCAGGGGAGTCTATGCCCTTTTTCTAGGAAGCAGAGGGCACTGGCAGGGCCGAGCTCTTGTTCTCCACTTCCTGGAACAAAAAATGCTTCTCAAGGTGCAAGTGGGCAGAGCCTGCTTGCCCAGTTCAGCTCTGTGGACCGAAGAGCTGCCGGGTTCAACAGAGTCATAGTTTTGCGGCATCTGGGATCAGGAGGAAGGAAGGAGGTCCCCTGTCCTCAGCAAACTCCCAGGATGCTCCCCACATGCAAAAGTACTGTGACATTCCCAGCACAAGAACACGGATAGTGAAATGGAACACAATTCCCATCTCATTGCTGAGTGGCTTGTTAAAATACAGATCCCTAGGCCTTCACCCCAGAGCTTCTGCTTCGGGGGATCTGGGGTTAGAACCCAGGCATCTGTATTGTTAACCAGCTACCCAGGAGGCCATGGGCCAACAGTCAGGAGCCATGACTAGTAAGCAGAAAGAGCACTGCACCAGGAGTCCGGAGAGCTGGCAAGAGCTCCCTTACTGCTGCTGACTAGCTGTGTTTTCTTGGCCTCGAACCTCAGGTTTTATCTGTTAAGTGGGACCAGTACCTACCTGTCCTGCCTATATTTCAGTGTTATGAAGATCAGATATGAAAAGCTGAATAATATAAAACTGTCAAATACAAGAGATTATTATTATTATTTTTCCTACTTCCAAGACAGAGCCCATCACTTGAACTCAGCAAAAGGGCTGGTGGGCTTGGAGCCAAGTGGGTGACACAGGAACAGCTTCTTGGGGCTGGGAAGTCATAACCCTATGCTGTCTCCCACTCCCTGTAGGCTGAATGGCTCTCTCCCCAAGGGTGTGGAGGCCCAGAACAGAACCCTCTTCTTCAAGGGACCCATCAACTATAGCCTGGCAGGCACCTACATCTGTGAGGCCACCAACCCCATTGGCACCCGCTCGGGACAGGTGGAGGTCAATATCACAGGTAGGAAGCCACACCCTCCCCTGCCTGTCCCCACCCGTGGGTTCCTCCACTCCCTACGTCCCCCACCTCTGGGTTGTGTCACTGCAGGAAGTGTGTCTTCCTTTCCTGCTTCTCTGGTTCCCCCTTGAGCTTTGGCCATTGGTCTTGCTTTGCTTTTCTTTCTCCTTCATTTAAGGCCGTATGGGAGATAGTCAGGGTGACCCCCAATCAGACAGGGACAGGAGGGGGGCTCCAGGAGGCAAGAGGGAAGTGCTGTCTACAGCAATGCTCTTTTGGGGAACAGAGCCTGCTCTTGCGTTTGCCAATAGAACGCTCCATGGGATGCTGGCTTGGTGGGGATGGGTTTGCAGGTAGAGCCTGTCTCCTCTAAGCTGCGTGCCTGCACATAAGGAAACCTGCATGATTTGACTTTGCTCAAGCAAGAAGACTGGCGAGAAAGCAGGGAGATAACCCAAAGCCACGATGGTGTGTGTGCCCTGAAACTGAATTGCTGTTTTCTCTGCATCTTTCTCTCCGTCAACTCAGCTGAGGGGGCTCAGCCACCTCACATCTCAGGGCAAAGGGGGAACAGGGCTAGAATGTTCCGGGGAGAGACTTCACATGGGCTGGATGTCAGACAGCTGCGACCCTGGACAAGCCCCCATCTGTAAAATGGGATCCTATGGCCTGCCTTGAGGGGTTGTTGTCAGAATTACACATAATGTAGGGCAAGTACCTAGCACAGGTCAGTCCATCAATAAGTGGCCAGTGCTCTGTGATTATTATCCTGACCTCCATCATTATCATCATTATTAATGGGAGCATCAAAACAAGTCAATAGAGGGGTAAATTGTCATCACAAGTTGACACGAGGAAGTGTCTTTAGCATTGTACCTGAGCTAGAAGAGGAAGTGGCTAGAAGAGAACACAGCTGTGTCACGCTGCTGCCGAGATGGACGGGAAGTGACGTGCACAGGAGGTGACTTCAGGGATATAGAAAACTGGGCAGTAGTTACTAGGCTCCCGCCACAGAGCTTGGGCCAGCCCTGAGGATTCACTAGCCCTGAGCCAGTGTCTCAGGCGTGGGAGACCTCACTTGTGTGCACATTCAAGGCGCAGCTGCAGAAGGAGCAGCCTGAAGCAGTCCGGGGGCTACCTACCTGTCGTCAGGGCTGTTCTGTCTCCTCTCCCATATGGGGGCAAGTAGGCAGAGTCACTCACTGTTTTCTCCAACGGGTGTTTCTAAGACTGGTTACAGGAGTAGGAACCTGGGGGAAACTGAGGCAGGCAGCCCCTCCCTCAGGCCAGGGTTGGGGGCTCCCATAGGTTGGCAGGTGGAAGGGAGGGCCAGAGCCACAGGTATCTCCCCACCTGGAGAAAGTCTGAGCAAAGCTCACTGAGAGCCTTTGGTTGCCGGAGCCCCAGCCCCAGGGCGATGGGGGCAGACGAGGGGGAGGTGGGAAGGGAGGGTTGTCATGAGGAACTGGACCACCCCTCAGGGAAGGAGTGTCATATGAGGGACAGACTTGGCCTGAGTGTGTTCACATACTGGCTCTTCTTAGCTGTGTGGCCTTGAGTAAGTTCTCACCTCTCTGAGCCTCAGCTTCCTAATCTCTGATACGGAGGTAACCATACTTATCTCAGGCTCTCATGGTGATACCTTCCCCGATGGTGGACTAGATAGAGGGTGGGTGAGCCTGGCCACCCAGGGTTCCAGCTGGAAGAGGGACACAACATGCCTCTTGCTGACAGCCCAGTTAGGCAGGAGCCAGGGAAGCATGACACTCAGTGCATCATTGAGAAGCCCAGGAGCTGTCAGCCTGTCCCTCCCTGGGAAGGGTCTCAGCCCCCTCAGGTGACCTGAGCCTTTTCAGGGCTGTTTGTTCTTGTGCTCTCACGCAATTTCCGAGCAGCAGCCGACCTCACCGCTCTTCATCCCACATCAGCCAGTGCCCACCACATTCTCTAGGGGACCCACCCCGAGGGGCACAGCCGTGCCCTGTGCTCCAAGCCCTGCTGGTCCGGAGGGAATGCATGAGCGAGAAGGATAAGTGGAAATTTAATTTTTCATTCTGGCCACTCGTTCGGGTAATAGCTTTGCCCTGGGCTCATCTGGAGAGGGAAATGAGGAGCAGCTAGGGCAGGGCAGAAGGTGGGCAGCAGAGGGTGTGCCAGAGACACACGTGTGTGCAGGGCATGCACGTGCCGAGCCATTGCACATCTGTGCACACACTTTGGCACAGGCTTCTCGGGGCCCCAGATCACAGAGGAGGGGGCTCTGAGTGGTTGCTGCAAGAGGCGTGAGTGCGCAGCGGTGGAGGGTGTGGTGCCCAGGCAGGGGAGGCACAGGGAGGGAAGATGCTGGAGTGGAAGGAGCGAGGCCTTCTCTCTGCTGGCTGCGGGGAGCTCTGAAGGGCTGTCAGTAGGGAAGCGGCACGGTGAGGCGTGTGGGGTAGCCTGAGCATCCGGGAGGCTGCATGGATGGCACCGGGGCACCAGTTAGCAGCTGTCACTGTGAGTGATTCCCCAGCAGATAGCAGCAGGCCTATGCTATGGCTGTGGGGATAGGAGAACCGAGGAGATGACCCAAACAGAATTGGTGTATGTATTTCCGTGGGCCTGGGGCCCTCACAGAAGCTCATTTCAGAGGTCCTTACACTGAGGAACAATTGCACGAGGTTGGCCTGGTAGTCACAAAACACGCCAGTGGAGCTCCCCTCCCTTCTCCTCTGGGTATAACACTAAGGGGTGGGGATGGGGCCCGGGGCGTGGCCTTGACCAGACTAAAGAGACCAAATGAGGCAGCATCTTCCCTTGGGGGTGTCAGGAGGAGAGTAGCCAGGCCTCTCTGATCAGGACCCAGCCTCTTGCCACTCCCAAGAGCAGGGCAGGGAGGCCACTAGGGCACAGGATGTCTGTCCCAGTGCCCATTTGCAGTGAAGCCCGGGCTTATCCCTTGCGGGTGAAGGTAGCAGTCTGCCCATCAAGCCTGAAGTTCTTAGACCGAGGGCAGCAGGCCCTGAAGGTCAGTGTCCATCTGGAAGGGAGGGGGGTGTGAGCCTGTGAGAGTGCGTGCCCGGGCCTGAGTACGGGCATGTGCCTCTGCACGCATGTAAACGTGAGCCAGTGTGAGCAGGCAGGCAACTGTCTGCATGCTGAGTGTGCAAATGGGAGCGTGGCTGTGCTGTGGGCAAACGTGCTTTTCTCCAAGCCAGCAAATGGCAGTGTGTCGGGAGGTCTGAGAAGGCAGCTGCGTCCGTGCCTCTGGGAGGATTCGGTTCTCCTCCAGCTTGAGGAGGCCCTGCCTTATGGTCTGACGCGATGCACAGCTGCTGCAGCTGCAGGAGGACAGAAGGGCTTCCCAGAGTTTGACCTCAGGCCTTCCCACTCTCCCTGCGGCCGCCGCACTGCATGCTGGGAAGTGTAGTTCTTGCAGCTTCTCGGCCTCATCTGGTGCCGGAACATTTCCTGCCCAAGGAAGCGCCAGGCATTGGTTTTGGAAACAAGCCCAAACATTCTCTTTGACCCCAAACCTCCAGATCCTAGATCCAGGCTGCAAACCCTAACCCTTCACTCCACCTCAGACCCCTCTGAAGCCCCCTGCGCCAGGCCCCCCCACCTCAGTCAGGGAAGCAG
Source organism: Propithecus coquereli (assembly GCF_000956105.1). Classification (NCBI taxonomy): domain Eukaryota; kingdom Metazoa; phylum Chordata; class Mammalia; order Primates; family Indriidae; genus Propithecus; species Propithecus coquereli. Next base: position 164,382 of record NW_012147412.1, on the reverse strand, counting down.
GGTCCCAAAGGAAGGCAGAGTCCTCACTGTCCCACTGTCCTGGCCAGCCTGGGATGCCAGAGGAAGGCTGCAACCCTTCAGGACTGGGGCCAAGCTGCCCCTTCTCTAAGAGGAGGTGGGGGAGGCCGGCTGGGCCCCCGCCAGTAAGCGCAAATGACCCCACTGCCCGGCTCTTCTCTCTCCTCCCAGCTGCGGCCCTGGAGGCTCTGTGCCTGGCACGGAGACAGGAGCGGCTGGCTGAATGTGACAGCTGGAGGGACGGAGGGGGAGGGGCAGGCTCCACTCCTCACCAGACAACCCCCTCTCCTCACAAATGAGTTAGGTCCCCACACCTCCTCCTCTCTCTTGCCCCCTTGCCAGGCATCCTCGCTCTGAGGTCTGCTGTGCTGCGTGGCCACCAAAGCCATTCTCCTGCCGCTGCACAGGCCTGGGCCCTGGGGTAGCCAAAATAACCAGGTTTCCCTTTGGTCGCAAAAGATCCCCAGGAAAAGTAAACCCCTTTAGGATTTAGAAAACAAAGTTAAACGGAGTGCCTGGAAGGAAAAGAAATCCGGTATAACCTGGCTCCAAACCACCGCTCCACTCTTCCTACCCCCAATGCCAGGGAAACAGGGTCCCCTGTGTGCCCCGATATCCCTGAATACTTGCTCCGCCCAGAGCAAGGCTCACCTCTAACATGTAGCCTTGCCGTTATAGATTCATTCTTTCATTCAACAACTACTGTTTGAACTCAGGCCACATTCCAGGCAATCTAGGTACTTAGAGTACATCCAAGAGCAAAACAGACAAGTCCCTGTCCTGTGGAGCTTACGTTTTAGCACAGGAGGACAGACAACAGATAAAATACATTTTAAAAATTGTGCAGTAAATTTGAAGATGAAATGGAGAGAAGAGCAGGATAGAGAAATCTTCAGTGCTGGGGACTGGAGGTGCTTCTGAGCCGCAGTGGGATTTTTTGTTTTGTTTTGTTTATTTTTATGTATTTATTTTTCTTCTGAGCTGCAGTTTTAAGTAGGGCAGTGAGAGAGGGACTCTGTGAGAACGTGATGTCTGAGCCAGGCCCCAGAGGAGGTGAAGGAGTGAACTGCAGGACCCCCGGGGAAGAGCCTTCCAGGGTGGGCACGGAACCGGCCTGCAGGAAAGCAGAGAGCGATGGCGTCAGAGGCGGGTGGGCAAAGGTCTCTCAGAGCATGTCAGCCTCTAGGGACAGCCCTTGGAGGGCTCTGAGCAAGAAGGGACGTGGTGGGATTTACACTTCAACTGGATGTGTCTGGCGCTGGGTTGAAAACAGTCCATAGAGAGAAAGGGTGGACTCAGGAAAGCAGTTATAGGCGGCTGTTGCAGTAAATCTAGATGAGAGATGCTGGTGTGTCTTGGATCAGGGTGGCAGTGATGGAGACGATGAGAAGTGGTCTGGCTCTAGATGCATTTCGAATTATAGTTTACAAACTGGTTTGGGATACCAGCCGTTCTTGTGAAGCTGATAACACAGTAAACACTACCATGCTGTGATTAGTGGGGTCCAAAAAACGCTACCTAGTTGAGGAACATATAGGAGAGCTTTGTTTTTCATTGGATCTCTGCTGTTGAAGAAAGCACAAAAGTAAGGACAGTGGAACTTATATCATAGACAGCTACAACGTACTGAAATGAGGCAATCCCAAATTAGCATGAGGCTGCTGCTTCCTGAACCCCTGTCCTTATTCCTGCACAACGAAAGAACTTTAGCCGTTTGAAAACTGGCAGAAGGACCAGAGTCAACCATGGTAAATCCTAATTTGCATTTATTTGCAATTTGTACGGGCTTTACTATGGTACGTCAGTATATGATTAATGGAATGGCATTAGCAATTGTTGAAACCAGAATGAGAGGTGCAGACCATTTGTCCATAGAAATTTTAAAGAGAAAAAGATCAGTGTGAGTCAGAGAAGAGAAGGCTGCCTGGAGAAGGGACTGAAGACCTGCAGTAGGCAGGAGGGGCTTGGGAAGGCACTCCTGGCGGGATGAACAGCCTGAGCTTGCAGGAAGGCAAGGGCAGCAAGGAAGGCAAACTGGCCGAGCCCAGGATAAAGTGGCATGATGGGAGCCTTGAAGGCCAGACTGCAGGACCCAGCAGCTAGTAGGGGAGTCACAGATGGTCTTGGAGGAAGGTCATGGCCACACAGTGAAAATTAACTGGGTGACTGTGGATGGGGTGAGTGAAGTGGGGCAGAGGCCAAACGAAGGTGGGAGAGTCCAGAATCTACTACAACAGACACCTGGTATAAGGTGATAAGATGTTGAATGGGAAGAGTCAACAAGATTTGACAGCAGACTTGGCCCCAGAGATGAAGAAGGAAGAATCAAAGATGAATGAGATTCTGAGCTGGAAGGGTGGACAGATGGCGGTGGCGGTGGAGGAATCGGGGAGATGTGTTGACTGGAGACGGTTGGGAAGGAAGGTGGCAAACAGAGTTGGAACAGACAGGTTTTGAGGTTATGGTGAGGACGCCAAGTGAGGATGTGCTACAGGACAGGTTTTCAGATGTATACCCCTAAATATTAGTTCTGTGAGAGGGTTCTGGGGGCAGGAGGAGTGGGGTTCATGCTCCAGTCCATTGGGAAATGCCGCATCCTACATGTCCGTGTTCACATGAGAAGGTGAAGGGCTCTGAGGCTTTGAGCCAACATTTCCCAAAGTGTTTGACCCTCGTATTTTTGCTGGCCTTCTTCTGGTTTGAGGTTCCATGGGCCACAGAATGATAAATGCTGTCGCGATAAAGCCCCAGAGTTGAGAGCTGTGTGCCTGAAATGGTTTGAAGAGCCAGCAGGGTGAGGGTAACTCCTGAAACTGAGGCCAGCCTGACACTAGGAAAGAAAGCAGACAGTGAAGGCTGAATGTCCAAGGTCAGGGCCTCCCATGAGACCAGCAACACAGCCAGAGACAGCACTCCGTGAGAAAAGGCAAGAACCGAGGAATCCTTGTATTGGAAGCAAGGGAGATACTTCCAGAAGAAAGGCAGTCCCCTCCACCTGGACGCCTTCCCTACTCTCTCTGCCTCCCCAAACCCAGCCTCCCCCAAGCAGCCTTCTCTAACTAACACCAGGCCACAGCGCTCCCGTCCCCTGCATTCCCGAGCACTTTGCTGCCAGTTCCTGGATAACTGTGTGCTGCTGTCTCTGAGGGTGTCATTTGGTTCCCAGGCAAAGCTGTGAGTTTCTTGCATCCTGCGACTAGCAAGATAGATGCTCAGTACATGCTTGCTGATTGGATGGGTGGATGAGGCGATGCAGGCAGGTGTAGAGCGGAGTATCATTCAGATCTGGGTGAGGACTGAAGCGGCAGCAGGCAGGCTGAAGGCACAGAGGAGGCTAGGTCCCTCCCCGCTGGGGCACCCCTTCTGGCGTGGCTCCCACCTCATGTGGAGCAGGTGTAGGGCCCTTTTAAGGGCAGTAAACAGATGGGACCTGGTGAACCAGGAGAAGCTTGAGGTTCCAGGGAGACTGCTCTGGAGATAGGCAGTGAGGACAAATATTTAGTAAATATTTATTGGGCAGCTACTCAGTGACCTGCATTGAGGACACAGTGGGGACAAGTGGGGCGCTGGGTCCTCGGTGGCTGTGCTTCTCTCTGCCAGCGCCTGCGTGGGAGAGGCCGGGCGCAGGAGCATCTGCGCGGCCCCAGCCCAGCCATGTGACCTTGGGCAAAGGGCCTCCCCTCCTCTGGGCCCCAGTGTTTCCACCAGCCCTTCCAGCCTGAAGTCCAGGAAGGCCTTTCCTCTTTCCTAGAATCCCCACCCTGCTCCAGCCTGCCACTGGTGGGACAGCACCCGCGCTCACACCGGGGGAGGGGCGGGCAGGGAGGAGAAGCATGATTCCCCCGGAGGGAGTGATACTGAATCAGGGCGTGGGCTGGCAGCAGCGGACTCCCAGAGGCCACAACACACGCCCAGCCGGACCTGGGCCTGAAGACATGGGCCGAGCCTGGAGGTCGGCTTGCCCTGGACCCGCAGCCCAGCGCCTCCTGACCCAGGCCAGCCGCGGTCTTCGGTGCCACCCTGTGGTGGTGCTGGGAACCGCCTCCTTTGGTCTCACCTTGGGACTTCTTTGGCCTCTGGGGTGGCCCTGGCTTCGCCTACCCTCCCAGGCCCTGTAGGGAAAGGGATGGCGCAGCGGTGCCCACAGCAGAAGAGTACTGTGGCCTGGCCCCGCTGGCACAGAATGCCACCGCCCAGCCTTCTCTTCCGTCCCACCAGCTTCCTTTCTCTTCTGTTTGCCTCTCCTGCCATCTCATTTCCGCTGTATCCTCAAAGTGCACAGATGTGTACACGAACCCATCACGTCAGCACAGAGTGTGGGCCCTCCCCGGGTATGTGCTCTCTGAGTCGCGGGCTCACCACGATGATAAGGGCGTATACCTGTGCACGTGCTCTTTGTGTGCACTCGTCTTCGCTACAGACACGCTCACTTCCACTCCCCCTTTCTGCCCACCCCTGCTCTGTGCCTGCGCCCTGCCACGCTGGCTGTCTTACGCTTATAGCTCAGGTTGGCTGCACCTCGGGCCCCCACCTTGCCCCGCAGGGCCAGACCACAGCCAGGAACCACAGCCCTGGTTTCTGGTACCTTGGCAGCTGACTGGCACTCATGGCACATCTACTGGGCCAGGACCTGGGCACCCGTTTTCCCTGTGCTCTGGGGGCAGACACAATTCAGCACAGAACACCCAGCCTGTTCCGGGCTCTGGGTCTTGGAAGCCAAGCTGATGGTGTTGGGGCACAATGACTACCAGATGCTGGGCAGAGGGGCACCGGTGACGTTGTCAAAGGCTTTACATACAAGAGAATCAATGTTGCATGTATTAAGTGGAAATCAACAGCACACCTGCTTCACAGGGCTGTGACAGCAAGTGGTGTGTGTTGGGTGCTGCGCGGAGCGTGGAGCTGGCTCGTGTGGCCTCTCTGCACCACGCCCAAGGACGGTCAGGATGGAAGGCCCTGGTGCTGTGGGGACAGTCTTCTGCCTCTCTCCTCTCGCTTGTCCTGCTGCCGCTACCAACGCTGCGGCACAGTTGGGCTCCAGGAGGGGTGGGGTGCCGAGGGGCCTTTGGAACTGGAAACTGGAACTGCTCAAACCTGGGGTGCAGACAGCCTGTCCTTCCCGGCCTCTCCCTCCCCAGCCTCCCCCGTCCCTCCCACCCCTGTAAACACCCCAGGAGCACACGCTGACACTGTCCCCTCCATCTCTTTTCCTCACCCAGAGTTCCCCTACACCCCGTCTCCTCCTGAACATGGGCGGCGCGCTGGGCCGGTGCCCACGGCCATCATTGGGGGCGTGGCGGGGAGCATCCTGCTGGTGCTGATTGTGGTCGGCGGGATCGTGGTGGCCCTGCGCCGGCGCCGGCACACCTTCAAGGGTGACTACAGCACCAAGAAGCACGTGTACGGCAACGGCTACAGCAAGGCGGGCATCCCCCAGCACCACCCACCCATGGCGCAGAACCTGCAGTACCCTGATGACTCGGACGATGAGAAGAAGGCCGGCCCGCTGGGTGGGAGCAGCTACGAGGAGGAGGAAGAGGAGGAGGGCGGCGGAGGGGGCGAGCGCAAGGTGGGCATCCCCCACCCCAAGTACGACGAGGACGCCAAGCGGCCGTACTTCACCGTGGATGAGGCAGAGGCCCGTCAGGATGGCTACGGGGACCGGACTCTGGGATACCAGTACGACCCCGAGCAGCTGGACTTGGCTGAGAACATGGTTTCTCAGAACGACGGGTCTTTCATTTCCAAGAAGGAGTGGTACGTGTAGCCCCCTTCCAGAGCCTCCGTCTGTGCCCACTTCTCCCCAGCCCCTGCCCGCACGCCCCCCTGCCCGCCCCCTCCTCCAGGAGCTCAGCAGAGACTCACCCAGCTGCCCAAAGCCAGCCCCCTACTCCCGGGGCCAGGGGAGCCCAGGGCAGACATGACTCAGCTTTGTTTTTTATTTCCTCCCTCTCCCTGGCCCTTCCCCATGGTGTTGTGTTCGACTGTGGCTTTAGTGTTGCTGTATCTTCCCTTTACCCACCCCACCCGCCTGCCCTCTGTGTAGGGAGCCCTGTTCTCGTCTTGTGTACCTGGGCGTCCCTCCAGGGTTTGGGGAGCCAGCCTCCCCCAGCCCCTGACACTGGAATTTGTTTATGTTCTCTTCATTGAGGGTGGAGGGCTCAAGGGGCTCCACAAGGAAAAGCCCTCCCACCCCCAGATGCTGCTCCTCCTCCCCTGAAAGGAAGAGGGAACCCGACACCCCCCATGAGAGCTGACACAGCTGGGAGTTTGGGCCCCCAATCTAGACAGCCGGCGCACCCCAGAGGCAGGGGCAGGGGTGTGGCTTCTCCCAAGCACCCAGAGGAGTCTTTGTTAAGTGGGGCCTTGGGCAGGGTTTTCCTGGTGAGGTTGATTTTACATTTTTTTTCCTCATTGGCCTACAGAGGGTAGAGTTGGCCCAGCTCTAACATGTCCCTCCTAACCCTGTCTGCTCCCCACACGGTGGGGCTCCAGGTGGACTCTGGCCCCCGCTTCCCATACGCCTCCGCCAACACACACACACACACACACACACATGCACACACACATGCACACCTGCACACACACCCTCCCCTCCACCCCTGCTCTCCCTGGGCCGCGTGCCCCACCCAGTGTGGACGCTGCCCACAGCCCACCCTTCTCTTCTCTGCCTCTCCCCTCTTTCCAGCTGAGGATGGGGGCTGCCTGTAGAAGCTTCCAGAGATAGCTAAGACTAGGCCCCCCGGTGCCTCCACCATAGGATCTCGGGCCAGACCCAAACTGTGTCTTACAGCACAGAAGTTTCTGATTTCTCCCTTATCTGCCAAGTGCTGGCCACGCTTGACTCTCTGAGATAGGCAGGGCTGGGAGTCACCTGCAGGAGGGAGAGGTGAAGAAGTACCTACGTGCAGGGTGATGGAGACAGAAGCCCTTGGCGGGGGTTGGCGGGGGAGCTCTGCAAACACAGCCTGATGGACGGAGGAGTCCCGATCACCACCGTGAGGGCCACTGTAGAAGCCTCAGGCCTGACAGGAGGCTGGGGTGGCCTCCTCCACTCTCCATCCCTGCCCAGCTGCCCCTGGGCCCCGTTCTGGGATGACAGCGGGACCTGGGAGAAGCCCTCCCTTTTGTGGAGATTCCCTCCTTGAATGGGACACTGGGTTCCTATCAGCTACCCAAGACTGGGTCTTCCTATGTATAATGGAGGAAGACCCCTCCCAGCTCAAAGTGCCTCAGTTCCTCCATCTGCTCCCTAGAGACCCCGGCACTCTAGAGACAGACATGCCCATGGGAAAGCCCCTGGGGTGGGAGAGGCAGTCCCCAAGGGCCTCGTGCCTGCCCGATAACATCCCAGCTAACCTGGCCCAAGGTGTCAGGGGCTCTGTAGGATGGCAAGTGTTGGGGGGGGAGGCAGACCTCTCTGTGCCCCACGGGCACTGTCCTACCCTGCCATAGGCTTCTTCAGGGAGCCACCCAGCTCCCCACCTCCCCTCCCTGGTGCTGCTATTGAACCCCCAGCCAGCTCCATCTCTGCCCTGGCAACCCTGGGCCCACCAGCTGGGCCTCCCTCGCCTGGCCTCACTGCCCTGGCCCTAGCCCAGGCCTCCCAGTAGCCACGTAGCAGAAGTCTGAAGCCATGCCAGCCCTGGGGCGGCTCTCCCCTCTAGGCATTGGAGATACTGCATGGGGTGGAGTTAGGGGAGAAAATTCTGGGGTGTTTCTAGCCACTGGGTAGAGGGAGGTTGGAGGAGCTGGGCTGCTTCTCCCAGCAGTATTAGTGTCCACCCGCCCCAGGGCAGGGGACCTTGTCCATGTTACATCACTGCCCCATCCCACCTCACACCACTCTGGCCCCTCTGCTTGGTCCCTTTGCCCTCCAGGCAGGAGGCAATCCCAGGGGCCTGCCTGATGGAGGCGTTCCCTGTCCGTCCCCTGCTCCTCGTCCTGTGTCTCTCTTATCCTGCACTGCCACCCCCTGTTCCTCATTCTGTGATGGACTTTGAAGGCCCTGGGCCCAGCCAAAGCACTGAGTCTCCCTTAAGACACCTCCACACCCTCCCCACAAGCAAAGCACAAATTATGGGGTCCATGTAGAATGGGCCATGTAGGGGACTCCTGCCCTGCCGGGAGCCCAGCCACAGCATACCCACGGGCTGCTCTGGGCCAAGCGTGGGCATGAGGCAGGGTCGGCACTTGGGCCTAGGGAGGGGGATTTTCTGTGCCCCACGTCTGGGAAGGGGGGCACTGCTGCTGGGCCCACAGACACAGCCAGCCGGCAAGGGAGGGCTGGCCCGGCAGGGAGATGAGGACGTTTTGCTTCCCTCGATGCCCCAGCATGAGCTGAGCTTCCGCTTTGCTGAAAATGAAACAAACTTGGTATGAGTTGTGCCAAGGCCTGCCCAGTTGTCACTCTGCCTCTTGTTGCCCTCCCTGTCCTTGCCCCCCACTCTACACCCCATTTCCTTACAGATTTTGATATTGTTCTAATGTGTAACAGGACCATCTGAGTCCCCTTTTATCAGAAGGACCTGAAAAGCGGCAGCACAGAGTAGGTGAACACAGGCCTGCAAGTGCAGCCGCCTCAGGCCCAGCGCATGAGCACACAGTGGGCTCGCACAGCTCCGGCAGGCAGACCCGAGCACGGGAGTGTGCACGGCCAGAGGGGCACTCAGCACACACGTGGCAGAGGACTGGGCTTCTCGGGCTTTCTGCTGGAGAGAAACTGATTTCCCAGTGCTCAGACGCTAAGAGCCTCACAGGGGCCTGTATCTTGGGCATATGGCCCCTCTGCCAGCCACCCCCATGTGCCCAAGTCACTGGTGCAATAACCTTTCTGCCATCCTCAAAGCAGAGGACTCGGGAATTGTGTTAGGTGGGTGCCGGCCGCTGGGCTGAGCCAGGCAGACACAGGGGTCCCCTCTCCTGGGAGGAGGGCAGTGCTCCCAGGCCTCGAGGGTCTAGACAGAGACCTCCAGAGCCTGACTGCCAACAGACACCCTCTCCCAGTGAGGGGCCAGTGGGTCTCCCCCAAACCCCCACACCCACAGGGAGGCCTCACCAACGCCCAGTGCCAGGGATGCTGGGAGCAGGCCCCCCACTGCGGCCCAGGCAGTGAGGGCTCCCGGGACCTGCCGCTGCCACCGCAGCGCTGCCTGCAAGGTGGGGGGCGCCCTGCCCACCTGGTGCTGCTGCTCTTCTGACCCCTGCTGTGAGGAATGGGACTCTTGGCCGAAAACATTGGTTTTCTCTTTTTGTATAAACGGAAACAACCCAGGAGAAGCTGCCATCCTCACCCTGAGTGTGATACACGCGACCTTTGCTTCAGTTTCTTCGTCACCCTTTTCGCCTTTGGTCCTGGGGATGGCCCAGCAGATTCTCCTGGTTCTGACCCGGGGGGTGTTTGCATCACCCCCTTTTACTTGTATTAAAAAAAATGATGGGTTGAAAAATGTACTGAGGAAAAAAAATGTACTTTTTTATAAATAAAGTGTTGAAAACAAGCCTGTTTGCCTCACATTACTCCTCTCATCTCCCTGCCGCGGCCTTTCTCCATGGCAGTGGGGGTGGGGATGGGGTGCAGCTGGAGGGGCGTGCAAGGAGAGTGAGGGGACAGCCCCACCCCGACACCTCACAGGGGCCCCATTGGAGAATGCTCCCGGCTGCCATGGAACCACCTTCCTCACAGTGGGAGGACCGTGGACATCGGAAGGCAGGGGCTGGCACCTGCAGACACAGGAGGTAGCCCCCATGGAAGGGAGGCCTGGGAGGGCTGGTGCTGGACCCGGCAAAGAGGGAGAGCCCGGGTGGGCTGGAGCCCTTCTGGGGGGTTCAGGCGCCTCCTGCCCCAGAGCTGCTGAGTTCTCCAGTTCCCTTTGTTGCCCCACTCCCTGCTGTCCTGCTCCTTCCTGCCAAGTCCCCTCCTGTGGCTGTTTGGAGAAGAAAACCAGCAGTGTCACACCTGCTGTGTTAGACAGATCCCTGGGGAGGGAGAAGAGATGGCAGCTTTATCCTTTCATCTTCTGTTTGGAAGATTCTTCCCGGCCCCATCCCCTGCACGCTCTCCCTGAGACCCAGCCCCCACCCCATTTCTCTCCAGGGGGCTTGTTGGAGGGAAGGTCTCCTTGTTCCTTGGTTACCTCCCCTCCGCTCACCAGACCCATCTGCTTCCCATCTCCTGGGCTGGAATGCAGGACAAATCGATCCTGGGGTGGGAGTGGCAGGGGCTTCAAGGACTGCCCTCTCCCTGCCACCCCCAGTAGCATCTCCTTTCACTGAAATCCACATGATGGACCCCTGAGAAAGGAGGTAGGGAGGACAGAAGCCAAGGTGGCTGCTTAGCAAAGCTTTCCTGCCCATTGGGTGAGGGGCAGGGGTGAGGCCATGTCCTCCACACCTAGGATTAGGGGCAGGGTGGGCAGAATTAGGCGTGAAGGAGAAGCCAGCTGCCAACAGCTGCTGGGCCCCTCGCTGGAAGGCCACATCCAAATCCCGCACCCTAGAAGGGGCTGTGTTTAGGTGTTGATATTCGAATGAGATGCAAATTGGTTGTTTAAGCGGTCACTTCCTCAGTTTTCCAGGCTGTCCATTTAAGTTAATTTTTAATTTGTGCAGGCAATAAATGCTTAATTACATTATTAATATATTGGAAGAGAGCAGTGGACAGAACGTCCTAATTGGCATTTAACTAGAGCGTTCCGGCAAATTAGCCAAGACTTCCTACGGCAGCGGAAGGAAGGCAAGCCAATTCGTCCCAGGGCGGTGGTTTGGGCTGGAGAACCCAGACCCAGTCCCTTCCCCCAGGCCCAGATGCTAACATGTCCCAGCTCCCCTTGCAGACATCCCAGCCCCCAGGGCACTGGGAGTTGGTCTTAGTCTTCCAGTCAAGTTAGGCTTAGGAAGAATGTTCCGATACTTAGGCTGTGGCTCCTGTGCTCAAGCCTCAACCCTTGCCCACGTCCCCCCACCACCACACTCAGCAGGGCAGGGGACCAAAAGCCGACAGCCTGGAGGCAGCACCTGCCTCAGTGGCTAAGTTCCCCCCCACCATTGCCCAATCTCGGCTGGTGGGCCCAAGACTAATGTACCTGGACAGCCACAGTGCCTCTCTGGAGACCACTGAGGCCTTTCTCTCCATCCCCCTCACCTTACCCCTGCCTGGCTACAGACAGTTAAGTAAATAAACTTGATGAGTTCAGGGCTTTATTTATTCACTTATGCATTCATTCATTTATTTCATATTTTTGGCCACTCTAGGCCAGGCATTGTGCAATACCATGATAGTCACACCCAAAGTTGCTGCTCTTAAAGAATTCAAAACCCCAGGCATCCCAGATTCCAAAACCGACAGTGCCATATTGGCCGCAGGCTGTAGCAGAGCTGTGTGTAAAGTGTGGTGACAGCACAGATGGAAGGAGATCATTTTTGTTTGGGAGGGTCTGAGATGACATTTCACCTGGGCCTTGAAGGATGAGTAGGAGCTCTCCAGACAGAGATGTTAAAAGTATTCCAGGCAGCCTTGAGAATTTATCATCCTACATTAGTTTTTCTAAACCAGATCATCCTAGCCCAACATTTATTCTGCTCATGGAGAACTAAAGTCTAGAGAGGAAACTAAGGTTCAGCCCAACTGACCCATCAGAAGGCAGGCACCAAACATGCTCAAGGGCTGGGACGTCCTGAGAGCAGCAAGAGGGGAGGAATCCAGGGGAAGGGGTGGCACCAGGGGACACTAGATCTGCTACAAGTTTCTCTCCACTCACAAAGCAGCAGAAGCCCCCAGTGGGGTATGAACTGGGTTTGCAGGAACCACCTTTCATGCTGAGTAGAGTTGTCAGACAGGGCTCATTGGGGAAGACTTCCCAGAAAATGTGGTATCTGAGATGGTTTGAAGAATGGGAAGGACGGATTGGTGCAAAAGTTGGAGGAGGAAAGGCCTCTGGAGGCTTGAGGGGAGCAACAGCTAGACCTGCTTCTGGAAACACCCCTGCACCTGTCCCGCAGCCGGACACCCGGGGAGCCGTCCTTGAGTCCCATCTTGGTGCTGCCTTCTTGGCCCCTGAACCTCTTTGCTCCCCTGGTTTACAGGCTTGATTGCAGAGCCAGCCAAGTCCTTCTCTATGGGGACTCCCGGCCCACTCCCCGTCCCCAGAGCCGACTCCCAGATGAGAAGCTGCAGGCAGTGTCCTCACTCTCCCTCCCCTCTGCCAACAACTCCTCCCCAGTGTGTGCACGCGCGCGCACACACACACACACACACACACACACACACAGAGCACACTCCCACTCCGTAGGGGCCTCATCGCAGCTGCCCGTCCAGCTGCATTACATCCAAGGTCATCTTGAGCTCCATGGAGAAAGGCGCAGGGAGAGCCATGCGTGGCTTGAGAACCAGCTGTGGGGCATTGTCAACATACACCGCAGGCTCCATCAAGTGCAGAGAGCTTAACCAGGGATACACACCGGAACCATCTGGGGATTTAAAATATCAGGCCCCACCCCAGGCCAATGGGGTCAGAGGCATATTTTTAATAAGCTACCCTGGAGGTTCTAGTGGACAGCCAGACCCAAAGCCCCGCGTGGAGCAGAGGCCATTCCCGGTGTCAATCGTGAGGAAGAGGTGGGTCTTGAGATGGGAAAATGGGGTGGGGGAGGCAGGTAGTAGTCGGGTGATTCAGCGAGTTAATGCACGTACGGTGTGGGTGCCAGACAACATGACTTACTGTTGTTATCATTAGTCATCACGGATCATTTTCATCATCATCATCATCATCACCTCTGAGACTTGGGGTCCTGGGTGACAGTGACTGCAATGGAGGCTGCCACCTGGAGGCACGTGGGGAGCCAGGAGGGAGACGCACTTGTAATCCTCAGGAAGCAGGTTTTCGGGTTTCGGGCCACTCCCCGGTGCCTGGTCTCTGGGCACCCGCCAGATGGGAAGCAGGATGATGAGTTCAAAGCCCAGCATGAGGTCCCACAGGCCCTCTCCGAATGGAGTTCTTGCTCCATGATGTCACCAACCCGGAGGAAGTGGACATGGCCCATGAAGGAAGGAGGCAGTCCCCGTACAGCCTGTCAGGCGGATGCTGGGGACCCTCTAGAGAGGCAGAAGGGGAGGTGGCAGGGCCTGTGCCCCTTACGTGCCTCACTCTCTGCCTGAGGACTGCCCCAAAGGTCCCTAGGAGGTTTCTACTGCACAGTGAGTAAAGACCTTTGGGAGACGACTGACTCAGAGGCCAGTGGGCTGGGGTCCCCCAGCCTGACCTCCTCCTCACACCCACTCTCGCCTCAGTTAGTGGCCAGGTCCTTTTCATTTGACAACACTCCCGGGACCCTGATCCCTGAGAGAGCCCCCGTGGCCTTCAGGGTAATCGGGCAATGGGCTGGAAGCCCCCTGAAGGCCAGGATCCCGTCTTTCATGCCCAGCGCCGAGCCCAGAGCTGGCACAGAGTGGGTGCTCCAGATGCTGAACCAAACCGAATTTATCACAGTGAGAGTCAAAAGAGCCCTTGCGGGGAGTGTAGCTAGCCTCCCGTGCCGTGCCGTGCCTCTGCTGACGGGCCTCCCCTTCCTGCCCCCACAGGGCCACTCCTCTGTGCAGACAAAATGCCCCTCCCCTACGTGTCACCCATTGGTGTAGGCACTTCCCCGGGAAGCAACGCAGAGTAACTCAGCCTGGCCTTCCTAGCACAGTTCTTCAGATATTAGGAGACTGCCAGTCCTCGCCAAACCACCTGTTACATGTTCAACCCTATGCCATGGTCATCAGGCCACTTAGCAACACAGCTGTGAGGAGCCTGGATGTTGGCATCAGGCAAACGTGAGTGCAGGTGTAGACGCAGAAGGTCAGTAGCTGGGGGGAAGCAACATCACAGTGGGTGGCAAAGGGCAAACGTCCAAACCAACACCAGACACCCCATCACCTGTGGACTGCAAACATTGTGGTAATGTAGACCCACCAGCTACAACAAACATGCCACTCTGGCGTGGGCTTGTTTGGTAACGGGAGAGGCTGTGCATGTGTGAGGGCAAGGATTCTATGGGAAATCTGTGCTTTCTACTCAATCTTACTAGGAACCTGAAACTGCTCTGAAAAATAAAGCCTGTTTTTTAGAAAGAAAGAACAAAAGTTCTCATTACTCCACATGTTCCTGAAAAAACCTCATTGCTGTCTCCCTCTCATTCTGAGAGCCAAGGGTCAAATACTTTTTCTGGAACAGGCTCGACCATCAGGGGAAGGGGGGTGAAGGCGTAGGGGACTGTTCATGTGTCCTCCCTGGACCTAGCCTACCCCCACTCAATGCAGAGGGCGCGGCCAACCCAGATGGCCTCAGATGTCAGCACAGAGCACAGAGGGGCTCAGTCCTGGTGGCTAAATTCTTGGTGGGTGGTGGGTGGATGGATGGAAGGAGGGATGGATGGAAGGATGGATGGAAGGCTGGAAGGATGGATGGAAGGATGGATGGAAGGCTGGAAGGATGGATGGAAGGATGGATGGAAGGCTGGATGGATGGTTGGATGGATGGATGGATGGATGGTTGGATGGACAGATATTTAGATGGACAAGTAAGCCTTTAGGTTGTTTTCATATATGCTACCTCTAAGCAGATCTCCTTCACCCCGTACATGGGCTACCTCTTTCCCCCACCCCACCCCCCAACGTGTGGTGATTTTCATGTATCCCTGCTGAGTTTGATCTTGACGATCAGGGCCAGCATTTCAGCCCGGGGCAGTCCTTTGGATGCTCATTTTATCATCAGTTCAGCTCATAGCTGACGTTCATGGAAAACCTGGTGACAGAAGAGCCAGGGCTTTAGAGTCAAACCGCCCTTGACTCAATCCTAGTTCCACCACCTCTCAGCTGTGTGGACCTGGGGCCAGTCGCTTGCCTTTGCCGAGCTTTATTTCTCCAGCTATGTGAACAGACCGCTGGAGCGAGTAGAGATTGTACATGGAGCAAGTTATTTGTAAAGCGGATACCTACCACAGACTGTTGTAAGGACTAAAGGAGAATAACCTTTGTGAAGTGCTGACCACAATGCCTGGGACAGACTGAGTGCTCAGCTGCGTTTAGCTAGGATAGGATTATTTCTTGCCATTATGTTCACCACCGTGTACCTGCCCTAAGCAGGGAAACAGAACCTGTCATGGAAAACGACATCGGGTATGAAGACACTTGCCGAGTCCTAGGTGGGATCCCAGCTCTGTGCCACCCTGGCTATGCAGAGACCACCACCCCCTTAGCATCTTCCTCTCTGATTTGCATTATCCCCCACAACAACTCACCCACTGGCTGGAGGGGCACAGACATGGAGGGGCTGGGAGTGCCCCTTGGGGCAGCACCCTGGTTGGGATCCCCACGCTGGGCCACCCCATGCCATGGGGGACCAGGGCCAGCTATGGGAATGTGAGGCCGTGTTTACCCAGGGCAAAGGCTTCCAGTGCATCCTCCAAAGTTTCGCCTGCAGAAATGGCCCAGGCATTTCGTGACGTGGGAAGCAAGAGAATGGGTCTCAACTTTGGTCCATTTTACTTACCAGGATTCTGTTTAAAGTTTTGGCACTTTGTTAACACTTTTGTGTCTGTGAGACTCATCCATGAGGGTGTTCAACATTGCAGGGGATGGGGGCCTGTATTATTCCACTGCGTGGACAGGCCACAGTGGACGTCTCTATTCTGTCATCAGTGGATATGTGAGTTGTCCCCAGTTTGGGACAATTATGAATAAAGTTGCTACAAACATTCTTGTATGTAACTTTGGGGTCCATTTGCCGGGTACACACCCAGGAGTGGAGTTAGGGTTTAGCAGATATGATCAGTTTTCCAAAGTGGTTGTGCCAGTTCATGTTCCCGGCAGTGTATGAAAGTTCCCAAGGCTCTGCTTCCTTGCCCACACTTGGTATCATATGTCCTTTTAGTTTTAGCCTTTCTGGCAGGAGCATGGTGATATCTTACTGCGATTGTATACTAATTTGCATTTTTCTGATGACTCATGATGTTGAGCACTTTTTCATATGACTGTTAGAGATTTGGAGTTTTGAAAGGTTCGTAGACTTTAAAACAAGAATGTTGGAAAGCCCATCATCACACATTCGCTGGAGCTCCAGAGGAGGGGTTGGTGTCCATCCAGCTGTGCTGGGGTCCTCCTAGGAGATGTCCCCGTTCTGGAGGCCCAGGAGGCACTGGGGAGGCTGGGACAGGATGGGTGCAGAGAGAGGACGATGGGGAGGATAAGTGCTCTGGGGGAATCCCAGAGGAACAGGAGGGACACACCAGCAATCAGGAGACAGGCGTCCTGATGTAACACGGAGTGGGTGGCATGAGGCACTGAGGGGTCATGGTGACCACACTGGGCAGGGTTCGTTGGAAAACCTTCCTCTGGTCCCCGTGACTGACTCCTAAGCAATGCAGATTTCCTGGAGGGGGTTCTCAAGAAGAAGGGCAGGGGACAGGGAGCCATGCCTGGTGGAGTTTTCCCTGATGACCATAATGGGTTGGAGGGAAGGGCTGGACCGCAGGTGAGAAGGAGGAAAGGGGCGTGGCCTGGGAGGTGGGAGGCTGGGCTCTGCTTCCAGCTCTGCTGCTCTCCCCAGGTAACCTTGAGCAAAGTGATTCCATGACCAAGGGGTCTGGGGCATGGCCTCTCTCTGCAGATGGAACAAAGAACCTGAGAGATGGGAGCCTGGTGGCCTCTCCTGAGCTGCTCCTGGCACAAAGCAGTAGGGCTGGGGTGGCAAGTCCCAGGAGCTCGTAGACAGCCCTAACAGTGATGAATCGCCACACCCTGTCCCATCACCTCTAACTATTGCAGCTGGTCCTGAGATCAGGTGCTTAGGGGGATCGTACCAAGGGCAGCTTCCAGAGCAGTCTGGCTGGCAGTAGCCACAGAAAGAGTGTGGGAAGGGTGGCAGCAGCCTCTTAGGCTGGCTCAACTCTCCCTGGTGAGAGTGCCCCGCTCTGCCCTCCCCTGCAGAGAAGTGAAGGACCCACCTGCTAACAAAACAAATGACCCCATCCCCAACAAGAGGTGAGCAGAAAAGGGGTTCCCACAAGGAAAACATGGGGGCAATGGGCTCCCCACATGTCTCCTCTGACCAGCAGGGTAGGGGAAACAAACCCCCAGGAAAGACTGTGGCTGCTGTGTCCAGGATTTTCCTCTGGAGAAGTGTCTGTTCACCCTAGGAAGACTTGGGGTTTTGATTAATGAAACGTGTAGGTCCCTTACATGAGCTCTTTCTGGAGACATAGCCAGTGGGAACTGGAGCCCCAGCTGGCTGGCAAGGGCCTTCCTGCAAGCTCTGGGATAAGACAGCACCCAGGGCCCCTCAATGGGGAAGGGTCACCCTCCGACACCTGCTGCCTCCTCTTGGATGTTCTCTGCTGCCTCTTCCCAGGGACCAGGCTCTCCAATCCAAAGCCTGGGCCCCTGGGTGTCCTGCTTCATGCCCTGTTCTTTTATCCTTACAGCTCGACACCTGCAAATCCCAAGCAGGAGATCTATCTACCTATTTTAAAATTACAAACCATTATAACCAGATAGAACCTCAGAGATCATTTTCCCCAGTCCTCAAATGAGGAAATTGAGTCCCAGGAGCCTAATGACAGTAAGAATTCCTTACACTGATATAATGTTTAGAAATTACAAAGTGACCCAAGATATTTTAACAGTAGCTAAGACCCACAATATCAGTAAGTACTAGGTACTGTTCAAAGTGCCTTACGATATTAAATCCCTGCCTCAGTCCTGGGAGGTGGGTATTATTATTATCACCATCCAGGCAGTCTGGCCCCAGACGCCATGCCACTAACCATTCCACCACCCTGCCCTCTGCCTGTCGAGTAGACTGTGAAGGACAGGGCCATGCCCTGGCCCAGGAGAGAGGGACCACACCAGCCTAAGTCCTGGGGGATCCCGGGGTCCAGACAAGTTTTAGTATACCCACAGAGTGGCAGGTGCCCCAGGCAGGGAAAAACCTGAGCTTGTGGGAACCACATTTGGTATCAAATGGAGTCGTCAAGGCAGGCAGGGCTTATGAGGAAAGAATTCCTGGAAAAGATGGTATGGGAGATGATTTTTTAAAACGGAAGTGATCTGGAATACACAGCACCTGGCAGGAGTGAAATTCTCCACGTAAATATTTATAGCAAGCATCAACTTGAACAGACCAGGCCCCTTGCACTGCAGGTAGGGGACCTGGGTGCCCTGTGGTCCTCATAGCCGCCAGGGGAGGCAAGTGAGAGGCAGGTCTGCCACTCTGATTAGCTGACGATTAACCCCAGGTTCAGGGATGTTCAATGTCTGCCCAAAGGCACACAGGTGGTGTGTCGTACACTCAGGATTGGGACCCAGGCCTTCTGACTCGAAGCCAAGGGGCTCTTCACACTGTACCGAACCTCCCATTAAAAAGAAACAAAACTCCGTCACGGCCCACAGTGTTCCGTTGGCTCATCACTTACTAAACGCATTGAACATACACAGTCCCATTGAAGCTGTGCTCTGGAATCGCAAAGCGTAGCCGAAACACGCACAGACGCTGGTAGACGGGCCCAGTTTGGGCCTGAGTTTAATCAAGTCTGTCTCTCATTAGCATGGCGATTTGGGGCAAGTAGTGTACAATGGAGACACTAATGTCGACCCCCAGGGCTCACGAGGGGCGAGTGCACAGGAAACACTCACTCCACGCCGCCCCCGGCCCCAGTCCAAATCAGTCCTCGTCCAGCTTCTCTCCCAAGAAGGACCCAGAGTCCAGCTGTCCCTGTTTCTCTTCTTGAGAATGTTTGCCGCTCAATTTCAAAGGGATAAACAAATTAATCCAAATCTTCTTTCTGAAGCATCCCAGGGTGCTGCCCATAGAACTTGCCAGAGCAAAACCTGCCACTCCTCATCACCTCCATCAGTATGTTGAGGTCTTCAAGTTCCCCAGATTTCTTGAGTATTCAGTGCCCCCAGGGTACTGGAGCTCATCCTGTCCCCCACCCCCTCAGAAAGCACACACCACCTTAGAACCAGGACTCCCGAGCAGGGTGGATTTGTGCCTTCCACCTCGGCAAGGCCAAGAGCAAGTCCATTCAATTTAATTGCGTTTATCATAAGCATTTACATACCTAAATCCCCTCTCATTTTAATTACTTCAGACCATGCTGAGGTTATCTCAATATATGCTCAATTCAGGGGATTTTCCAGTAAGACCTGAGGCCACGTAGTGGGGTCCTGGGATGACTGAGGGCGCCCTGCTCAGATGGACAGAGGGTTAGACCACAAACACCCCTCACTCCCAGGAAGACAGACAGCCCCTCAGCTTCTGGCTATTTGCTTTGGCAATTCCAAGCTTTTCGGGTCCCCTCCCCTCCCAGCCCCTCCTGGGTGCCAAGTCTGTCTTGCTAATGTGACTGTGTGAGGGGATGCCCCCGCTCTCCCTGCTGATGGCTCATTAACTCCGGAATCACCTCTGTCCACCTTCTAAGTGCCCTGCAAAGGTGGACATCCCCGGAAGAAGAGGGTAAATGGGCAGGCAAGAGGCAAATTGGTGGGGGTGGGCTCACCATGCTGGATTAACTAAGGAAAGAAATGTGGGTGCCCTGAAGTCCGAGCAGCTCTGCTTCAGCTGGGGCTCAGAATCCAAGTGTAAATCCCAGCAAGCTTAGTCACATCTTCTATGTGACTTTGGAAAAGCCACTTCGTTCTTGTGCCTCAGTTTTCTCATCTGTAGAATGGTAATATTAACCCATGCCCTGACCATTTCCTGGGATTTAGCGAAGATAATAGAATGCAAGTGAAAGCCCTTTGTAAACCATGAACTTTGGTGCCAATGTAAAAGATCATCATTCTGCAATGACCTTTCAAGGTCATTCCCCACCCCGGAGACCTAGAGATCCTGCTAGAATACCCCCAGTGGCAAGAAGCTCACTTCCTCCCGGGGTAGCCCAAGCTCGCTACAGGCAGCACTGACCTTCAGAGATTTCTAGTGAGTCTGTGGCTGGATGATATGTAAGGAGAAGAAATAGGTGCTCCGTGAACTCCACCATTCCTGTGTTTTCGTATTTTCTGTGTTTCTTATTTTCCTGGTTATACACTTCTTAAAAACTGCTCATCCAGGGAAGTCCTGGGGCTTGAGTGGATGAGGGTGTCCTTGAGCACCCAGCAAGACTGGGAGGGAGGGATAGGACCCCAAAATAGGGAGCGGGGGAGCTCAGAAGACAGGCTGTTTCTGAGACTTGGGGCAGTGTGTATGTTGGAGTGGGGAGAGGGGCAGCTAGTCTGCTGTTCCCTCCTCCCAGCCACCACTTACGCCCCCGCCCCAAATACAGGTTCCCTCTTCCTCCCCCACTCACCAGGCCAGCTCCAACCATGCCTGCTTTCAGCCCAACTCCCAGGTGCCCAGGGATTGTCTCAGCTGGCCTTGGGTTTGCATCGTTTTGACTCCACATGCTGTGGAGTAGGAGTCGGCCTTGACCAATCTAATGCTGTCTCTCAGGCCTTCCTACCCCCGGCCTCAGACCCGGGCCCCAGGAAGGCAAGCCACGGCGTCAGACCTCCTGCCAGCCTATAAGGGAGACCTTATAGGAATTCCCACCCTCAGGGAGAACAGAAGCTTCGTGGGTGTGGGGAGTCCCTGTGCAGGGGTTGGCAGCCGAGGGGAAAGGTGGCTGGAGAGACCTGGCATAGACCCAGACTCTCCCAAGGCCCTCCCTGCACAGGCAGCTTCCTGGGCCCCGCTCCAGTGACTTTAATGGGGTTGGGGAGGGGTCTGGGCAGGGACCCCCGGAACCTGGCTATTTATGGAGCTCCTCAGTGGACACTGACCCCAAGCCAGTGACGTTTGGTTTCTGCGGGGACAGTCTCAGGCCCTTTGCTCTTCCAGCTCTCCTGCTGGGTCCTGGACAGTGGCTCTAGGGGACTGCAGCCATGGGGGGTGATGAAGGAGGATCCTGCAGGTGCTGGAAGGATCCGGAGGCCATCTGCTAGCAGCCAGCCCATCACCACCATCCTGGGAAGTGGGAGAACCCACCACCACCAAGCTGTGCTTCTTAATACTAATACTATTAGAGCACTACTCCTGCCCCTGCCACTGCCATCTACAGAGGCCGCTCCGGGCCGGGTTCTCCACGTGCGTCACCTCACTTGTTTCTACCCTTTCTCTGTTTTACAGAGGAGAAAACTGAGGCTTGGCATGGGTCACACCGCTAGAAAGTGGGGAATCCGCCATCATTTTTCCCACTGCACTATGTGCCTTTTTGGATTTGGCGCTTCCTCCCCCACTTAAGGAAGCCTTTGAGAGGGGGAGATAGGGAGGAAAGAGTGAGGAGCTGGCAGAGGAGAGGGAAGAGGGCGCGCTGGGGGCGGGTGGGACCGGTGCGTGGCAGATAAATGTGTTCCCCATGCCCCCAGCCCGCCCCACCTGGCTGGGCAATTCCCTCACTCATCCTCCTCCCTCCAAGAGGGCTGGGGGTCAGAGCCCTGAGCAGCAGGGTCCCCAACAGCGAGATAGTCCCTCTCCCCCCAGGAATGTGCGTGAAATCCCAGTAACTCTCTCCAGCTGGGCCTGACCTTGGAGGGGGCTCAGAGTCAGCCCCACTCATGTTCCTTCTTCTTCCTGATGACAAGTCAAGGTGTGAAGGGCTGGGGGCGGGGGTGAGAAATAGGGGAGCTGGTGACATTGGGGAGATCATTCCAGATAGAGGGAACATCGTGGGCCAAGTGGAAAGTGACTGTCCTCAACTCCTCCCAAAGGTGGTCACAGTCTCACACATGCACGCGCGCGCACACACACACACACACACACACACACACACACACACACACACACGGATGCCCTGACCTCTCTTCCTGAGGCCTGCACGGGCTTAGAAAAGTTGGGGTGCATGGATCACAATGGTGACGGGACTAAGGAAAGCTCAAGGCAGGGGTGAGAGAGGCCGACAGGCAGGATTAGGACAGGAGCCCCAGCCCTGGCTGCCTGGTGGGTCTGCTACGGAGCAGAGACGTCGCTGTCCTACGAGAACTGACACTGACTAGGCACTGAGCATCTAGGCATTAACTATCTAGGCACTGACTATCTAGGCACTGAGCATCTAGGCACTGAGCATCTAGGCACTGAGCATCTAGGCACTGAGCATCTAGGCATTAACTATCTAGGCACTGAGTATCTAGGCACTGACTATCTAGGCACTGAGCATCTAGGCATTAACTATCTAGGCACTGAGCATCTAGGCACTGACCACTGACTATCTAGGCACTGAGCATCTAGGCACTGAGCATCTAGGCACTGTGCTAAGGGCTCTAACATGCGTTACTGCATTTATGCCTGACAACAATCCCATTGTTATTCCCATTTTACAGGTGAGGACACGGAGGCTCAGAGGGTTTAAGAGATTTGCCTAAGACTATGTAACTAAGAATGTGGCCAATTCAAGGTTGGACTGGCCTGTCTTCCTCTGCAGATGAACTGAGAGACAGAGGCAGCCAGGGGGCATGAAGACAGACCCCGGCCACACAGAGCACTGCACAGAGAGTCAGGGTGCCTGGATTCCCATCACACCTCCATCAGCAATGGGCTGTGTAACCTTGAGCCTTTCTCTAACCTTCTCTGAGCCTCCAATTACTCATCTGTCAGTAGAGGCAAAGGGTGGGGGTATCAAATGAAATCATTTAAGTAAAAGCACATGTAACATACAACTGATATTATGATAATGTGGCCACAGGTGTCATCTGGCCCAGAGTGCCAGCATGGGTGAAGATGCCAAGCTTCCAGTGAGGGCAGAAGTGCCAACATCATCACCACCATCAACACCACCACCATCACCACCATCAACACCACCACCATCACCACCATCAACACCACCACCATCACCACCATCACCATCATCGCCATCGTCAGCAGCTTCATCACCTTCATCAACAACTTCATCACCATCAGCAGTACCATTAATTTCCATTTATTAAATAGCTAATAACAAAATAGCAACCATTTATTACACATCGACTATGTGCCAGGCACTTTGCTAAGCACTTTGTATAATTTATGTCTGCTCCAGGTGAGCAGAATGGAAGTCAGGGCGAGGGGAAGAAGAGGGCAGGGCTCAGAGCCTAGGGCCTCCAGCCTCCATCCGGGAGGTCTGAAGAAGGCGACTACAAGGTGACCTCCACCTAAGTTCAGAACCAGAGCACATTCTGTGGCCAAAGAGAAAAGGCTTTTTGCACCAAGGGGCCCACCAGGGAAGACACAAGGCTGAAGCACAACTCAGTCCAGGCCAGAGGGAGTGACCAGGAGCCCAGCCAGGGGAGAGGCAGGCAGGAGGCTCAGGGCCAGCTCAAGGCCACCACAGGCTGTAGCCTAAGAGGAGGAGAGGGCAGGGGCCCAGCTGCACAGGCCAGGGAAAGAGCTCTGAGACTCCAGTCTCTGGGTGGGTTCTCTCACACCCTGGATCAGAGGAAAACACCTGAAAGAGTCCCCTCCTGTACGGGCTAAACTGGGGGAGGAGCAGGTATGTCCCCTCCCGGGCGAGGGGAGAGGAGATTGCCACATGCCCCAGGTGTGATGGGGCAGCAGCCAACCCAGCTCCGAGTCCTGGGGAGAAAGAATTGGAATGAGACAGAGACAGAGATGGAGAGAGCTGGAGCGAGCCAGGACATGCAGTAAGGCAGGCGCGGGTGGGACACAATGTGGGGCCTGGCTGGGAAGTTTGTGCAAGGCCTTGGTGGGGCAGGCTGGGGAGCTTAGTCTTGATGCCGAGGCCACAGGGATGCGGGGATGGCCATTGCTGGTCCCTGAGCATGGGACCAGCCCTGCAACATGCCAGCTCCAGCCTCCATGTTGCTCTGGCCTGTGCAGTCAGAACTTTCCCGTCCCTGGGGCCCAGGTCCTGCATTCTCACAGTTGGGCTTCAATGTAACAGTGAGATTCACGTGAGTCTTGGGGCCCTCCCAGCAGTGAGACTGCTGGGTTCTGCCCTCAGATCTTCCAGACAGAGGAGAGTTGGCCCAGAGCACCCTCCCTCCAGCCCTTGCCTTTGGCAACAGGAAAGAGGTCGGTCTTGCACACCTGGGCTGGATGAATAGCCAAGCGGACACTGACCCACGGGATGGGCCCTGGGCAGTAAAACCAGACCTTCCTTCAGCCAATCCTACCTCTGGGCACTAGGTCCAAACACCCAGCCTCTTCTGAGCTCCTGGCTCTCCAGAAACACCTGCTTGGCCTGCATCGGAGGAGACTAGCAGAGGGCAGAACAACCCACAGCAGCTTCCTGGGCAGAAGGGCCAAAGCGGCTGCCTTAAGGAGCTCTGGAGGAGAAGACCCCAAGAGAGCCCCGTCAGTCCAGCTCCTGAGAAAGGCAATGTCTCTGTCCCCAGGTAGGGGCAGCGGGAGAGAGGGCATTACCATGACCTATGGATGAAATCCAAACCTCTGAGCATGCTCTGCCCCCCACTGCCCCCAACCCCAGATTCCTGCCCTGTCTATCTCCCCTGGCACCCCATTTCTAAGCTTCAATACCTGGGACTTCCCTCATATAACCCACATTTCACACACGTGCTCCTGCAGCACCCCTCACTCTGCCTGCAATGTTCTTCTCTCTCCCTTTCTTCTCCTGGTGAACTCCTATTATGTTTTCAAAACCCTGCTCAGAAGGCCCCTCCTCTGTGAAGCCATGAACTCCCAGAGTTAACTCTCTTCTCTATACCTGCCTGGGCCTTGAGGAGACTTCTCTTGCAGCGTGAGTCACAAAACAGGTCATTTAGTTGTGTCCATGTATGACTCTTCCATTAGCCAGGAGATGAGAGCCTCAGCACCTGGCACAGTGCCTGGCACATAGAAGGTTCTAGGGACATGTTTGTCTAATGGAAGGAGGGGCAGTGGGAAGGGCAAGTGTGAAGCAGGATGCCTGGGTTCACCTTCTGCCCTGTGCTAGGCCTGGGGCACAGGAACACAAGGTCCAGCTGGGAGCTGGGTGGTAGCAAGACCAGGACTCAGACTTTGGCTGCGCAGGTGTGATCCAAGGCTGCTCACACTCTCTGACCGCAAGGCTCAGTGAAGCAGGCAGGTCTGGCTCCTGGAAGAGCAGAGAAGCCCCTGATGTCCCTGTCCTGCAGCTTCCCAGAAGGGGGCCCAGGTCTGGGTTCACCTCCTCACAGTGGATTTTACTTTCTCAGTTTGAGGGACGGGAAAACCAGATGTGCTGTCGCCACGTGTCAGGTGAGAGAACTGAGGCCCAGGGGTTAGGATCCCAGAGACAGGAGCAGCCAGGAGCGAGTTGGCCAGAGGCCATCCTGGGGCCTGAGAGAGGACAGAGCTCAGGCTGTCCCTAGAGAGAGGAGACCAGGCGCTCTGACATAACAGGACAAGAGGGACTTCAACAGTCCACCTGGACCCAGTCCAGCCATGGTGGTCCTCGCTGTGGGACTCTGGATGGTTGACTTGACCTCTCTGAGCCTGCTCAGGAGAACAAGGCGCACACGGCCAACCTCCCAGGATCATGGCAGGACTGGGCCCGGCACCGAGCCCAGCGTGCAGTAGGTCTCTCTGCGGGCCCCTTGCACACTCCCTCACACTGACTTCCTGCTCAGCCGGGCTGACTGCCTGCAGGTGACTGGGCCTGCCCTGAAGCCTGCGGAGCTGAGAGTAGGGGAACAGATTCGTCACGGTGTAACCAGAGAGTGTCTGGGGGCTCCATGCCAGGGCTCCCGCTGGGGCCAGCGCCAGGCCCCCTCCTCACAGCTGTCAAGGCGAGGCTCAGAGACAAAGCAACCGGGCTCCCCCCCCACTCGGGCGGGGCGTGGGTAGGGCCGCATCTGGTAAAGGATGAGACAGGGTGCCAGGTCCCTGCCGACTAAGGGATCAGGACTACTGAGAAGGCCCCGCAGCCTCAGGCAGAGTCACACACAGGCTTGGGCTCCAGTGCCCACGCTGCCACTGACCAGCTGGGTGACCTCGCGCAAATTACTTCACTTCTCTGAGCCTCGTTGTGCTCGTGAGGAGTAATGTTACCTAATTTTGCAGGCTTCATATGAGGATCACACAAATCCCAAATCAGCAACGGCCCCCAGCACAGTGCCTGGCATGCCACAGACGCAGGCCAGTTTCTCCTCCGTGTCTTTTCCTTGTCCGTTCCTTTTCTTGTCCCCATTTCTCATTTTCTCCCTGCCACTAGTATTTAACCCCCCAGGGTGGGACCCTCCAGGTGATCAGGCAGGGATCCGAGGCACCAAGGGAAGCTGCACTTAGATTTTGAGAGGGTGGGACGTGGAGAGAGGGCAATTTGGAGGGAACAAAATCAGAGTCACCCACTGTGGCCCTGGCTCGTTTGCCCCTGCCCACTGCATCCCACCTGCTTGGACCCTTGGTTTTGCTACTGCCCACGTTAGCGCATTCACGGGCTCCCTCGTCACATCCAGGCAGCCCTCCGTACCTGTGGGCTCTGCATGCGTGGATTCAACCAACTGCAGATCAAAAATATTCCCCCCAGAACTGGATGGTTGCGTCTGTACTGAATATGTACAGAATATTTTCTCGTCATTATTCTCCAAACAATACAGTATAACAACTATTTACATAGCATTTGCATTGTATTATTAGTGTTGTAAGGAATCCGGAGATGATTTAAAATATACAGCAGGATGTGCATAGGTTACATGCAACTCCGACACCATTTTATATCAGGGACTTGAGATCTGAGGATTTTGCTGTCCTGGCGGGGGTGGATGCTGGAGCCAATCCCCGACAGATTCCGAGGGATTACTGTACTTGTGTTTTCACTGTAAGGGTGACATGAGGCCTCCATAAGAAGAGCTGCCTCCCTCTCTTGCCAAAGTGGCCCCAGAGTCCGTGAGGGGCAATGGGCAAAGCCTCTGAGGGAGGTCCCCCAGAAGCAGGAGTTGAGGCAGCAGCTGAAATCCCAGCCCTCTGTCCTGAAACTGTCGCTCCCTCCTGCTCCGATCCCATGTGGGGCTGGCCGTGTGGGAGAGAAACCTGAACTCCGTGAGCCAGACATTGTGTATGTTCATTTCCCTACTGGTCCCCCCAGCCCAGCCCTTTGGAAATGCCAGCCTGCCTCAGCTGTGCTGAGAAGCAAAGGGGATATAGGTTTGGGTTGTGTCCAAACAGAATTCCTAGCATCCTGCACAGACATAGCTAAGGACACAAAGTGAGAGCTCCCCCTGCTGGAAGGTGAGATTCCAGAACTGCCCTCTGCACGTTCATTCCGCCAAACCTCCGTTCATTGACCACGCACCTACTGAGTGCTTCCTGCATACCAGGCACCGTGCAGGGGCTGGAGAGACAAGTCAGATGTGCACTCACAGTCTGTAGAAAAGACACCGAAAGAGGGTGCTGGGGAAGTCAAGAGGAAGACACCCATTCCAGCGGAGGAGGCAGGGAAGGCTCTCTAGAGGAAGCACATCCAGCTTAAACCTGCAGGACGGGCTGGCCTGGACAGAGGCAGGAAGAAAGAGAGTCCCCTGTAGAGAGAGCAGCTCCTACTAACACCTGAGACTGAAAGGAAGCAGGGACTCCCGGTATCCCCTAGGGGAATTGCAAGCGGTCCAGGCTGGCTGCAGCATGGCATTTCCTCCAGGAGCCAGGCCATGAAAGCCTTAAAAGCTTCAGCCCTTGAACACTTCGCTGGGGGCCAAGAGGTCTTAGAGGATTTTAAGTAGGGAGGTGCCCTGATCAGATCTGTAGGCTCGAGGGCAGAGAACAGTTTAGAGGGGACAGGACTGGAGGCAGAGGGGCTAGTTAGGCTGTGGCGGCAGTGCAGGTGATGCTGGTGGCTGGACCCAGAGGGGTGGCACTTTAGATAGGGAGGAGCCGCCATACCTGAGAGCTATTCGGGAGGTAGACATGAGCGGGATGAGAATCAGTGGTGTTCAGAGGCAGGGACTGTGCCTCACGCATCTCTGCGTCCCAGTGCGAGAGCAGTGCCTGGAACACAGCAGAGGCCCCATAAATGTTTGCTAAACCAAAGCGGGAGGCAGAAATGGAAGGTTGCAGGGGCAGAGCAGAAAGGCGTGAGGAAAAAGAAGAGAGAACGTGGAAGAAAGCTACGGTGGGTACCAGGGTGCCAAGGTTTAGAGAAAAGGGGACAAGCTTTGTTTAACTGATTGCAACATCCAAGCCCAAGAGCTGTGCAAAATGAGAAAGATGAGAAACATGACGCTGGGGCAGAGGGTCCTAGGAGGAGCCTGGGATTTCTGGGTCCCTGTGATAGACACGCACAGGGCCCAGCCCCTGGAGCCCACGACTCTCACACAAGCCTGCCCCTCCCGGCCAAACTGCCTGCCCAAGGGGGTCACAGCCCACCAGCAATGGATGGATGGCTGCTGGGGCCAGAGCCTTTGCAGAGAGAGCTGTCGCCGATTATCAGAGGCTAGCGCCAGAGAGTAGCTGCGTAGTCGCTTGGAGCCAGGGTGGTGCTGAGGTCTCTGCCAGATACCTGGCACTGGGATGGAGAAGAGAGAGAGAGAAAGAGAGAGGCAGGTGCTTGTCAATTCCACTTTAGGAAAATTGGCTCCATGATGTTTATTGCAAACTGCAATTTAGCATCTCTATTCAGGTGCTCTGCTTTTAATTATATATAATATGGTGGTGGGGAGGAAGGAGAGAAAGGAGTCTACAGTGTATGATTTTTCTCCTCAATCGAGTCCCCTCTGGGTGTTGTAAAGGTCAAAGGTGAGAAATGGAGCCCAGCAGAGGGAGGGACACAAAGGACCAGCTGTGGCTTCACAGCCAAGCCTGACAGCCAGAGAGCAGCAAATACCCCTGGCCACACGCTCAATGTCAGCTGCCTCATGGTCTTCAGGGACGCACTGGTGGCTCCAGCTCAGCCTGAGAAACATTGCAGCACACTGAAGCAATCCTCCAAGGCCCTTTTCTTTCTGAGGCCCAGAGAGGTTGAGTAACTTGTCCCACCACAAAGCAGGTTGAGAGGGGCTGCTAGACACCCCAGCCCTGCTTCCCTCCCGTGGGGCAATGGCCAGGTGGGTCCAGACAGAGGCTGGCTCAGCCCCCTTGCCTTAGACCACAGCCCTCTGGGTTTTGCAGCCTCTCTGTACGGGACTTAGTTTCCCTGAGAGGAGCCCCCAGGCGCCCCCTCCCCATCCAGGCTCACAGCTCCCGTCTTCCCGTCAGGGTCCTCACCCTCTCTCCAGAGCTGGGAGGGCAAAGCTCCAATTAGTTCATTTGCTTGTTTAATTGGGTAGGGAGGGGGAGGAAATTAAACTGCTCAATAGGAATCTTCCCTGCAGGGCCAGAAACAGAATGAGAGGGTGGAGACGCCATCTCTGAGCACCCTCCCCCTGCCCCGGGTCTCCCCTCCCCAGCACACCCCTGTGCCCTAGATCCCACCATCAGAGCAGGGTCTAGGGTTGCAGGGTCCTGAGGACCTAGAGGATGAGGTTCTCTCCCACCCTGGCTGGGACAGCCCCTCCTAGAACAGGAGCACAGGTGTGGGGCGGGGGTGGGCAGGGGTGTTGAAGGCCAAGTACTGCCTCAATGGTCCGATTTTCTCACTCTTTTACCCTCCTGACTCTCCCTGGCTTACTTGAGTCTGTCTGTCTGTCTGTCCATCTCTCTCTGATTCTCTTTGTCTCTTGGTTCCAGAAAAGCCTGTCCCCCAGGGAGTCCCAGGAAACGCGGCCAGGCTCCTGGGGGGCGCCGTGGCTGTGGTCCTCATTCTTGGCGTGGCACTTGCTGTCTTCTTTCTATATCGCCGGCAGCAGAAGGGCCAGCTGGGGACAGATGGTGATGGGTGAGTGTTGACAAGCCTCTGCCCACCCCAACTCTCCCTTCTCTGCTCCTGCCGCCCAGCCACATGGCTTCCCAGACACACTGAAGCACCGGAACTTGTGAGAGCTCAGGGCCTTCTGAGGGCTGCCCCACCCCCACCTGTGGGGAGAGGGGCATTAACCCTTTGTGGGGAAGAGCTAGCCCTCAAGGGTGCTGTGCGCCAGGCACTGCCCCCCGTGTTCACACTGCCAGAAAGATACACTGAGCCTCACAACAGTTCCCAGGGGCAGGTGCACCATTGGAATCTGCAATTTACAGATGAGGAAACTGAGGCATGGAGAGGTTAAATAACTTGCACAAGTTTACTTTCTCCCAGCCGCTGACAAGGGTGAGGGCAGGCCCAGCGCCGGGGCAGTGAGTGAGGCACAAAGTTTATGGGAGTGCGAAAAATCTCAGCCCTCACGATAAATAATATTTTAATGCAATATTTTAAAAAATCAAAATGAATTCAAAAAATCCATGATAAACAAAATATTAACATTTTAAATAAAGACGGGATTAGAATTACTGATTTTTCCCTGTTGCCTCAGGTTCAGCATGCCACTATTACCGATCCTGTCTTTACTTCACATGTTGATATTTTGTTCAGTATGGATTTTTGCATTAATTTTCATCTCAAAAATATTGCATTAAATATTATTTATCGTGATGGCTGAGGTTTTTGGCACCCCCATACTTTGGATCCGGGGCCTCCCTCCCCTGGCCCTGGGTGAGGGCCCACTGGGCATCTTTTGGATTTCCCACAGTTTTTTTTTTTTTTTTTGAGACAGAGTCTCACTCTGTTGCCCGGGCTAGAGTGCCATGGGGTCAGCCTAGCTCACAGCAACCTCAAACTCCTGGACTCAAGCGATCCTCCTGCCTCAAGCGATCCTCCTGCCTCAGCTTCCCGGGTAGCTGGGACTACAGGCACGCGCCACCATGCCCGGCTAATTTTTTCTATATATTTTTAGTTGTCCAATTAATTTCTTTCTATTTTTGGTAGAGACGGGGTCTCGCTCTTGCTCAGGCTGGTTTCGAACTCCTGAGCTCAAACAATCTGCCCGCCTCGGCCTCCCAGAGAGCTAGGATTACAGGCGTGAGCCACCGCACCCGGCCTCCCACAGTTTTTTGAGCTGGAAAACCTGAGATTCACATGGTTCCAGTACCCAGGCTGGAGGGAGGGACAAGAGGGACGGGACAGGCTGGGCACAGAGGCAGAGACACCTGGGAAAGGTGGGCGGGGCACTCAGCCTCTAACCACTCCGCTGAGTCACCACATCCCAGGCTCTGGCCACCCAGGAGGCTGCCCAGGAGCAGAGCCCTGCGGCCCATCGTTGAGAGTGAGGCTCAGGGACCTGTCACTGTCAGGTGGCCTGGCCAGGGCAGAGACCACCCCAAGCAAGCCCCTGTACTGAGCTCACCTTCATCCTGTTCCCCCAGGACCGACTTAACCCCCTCCCAGAAGCTGGAGCCGCCTCCCAGCAGGCAGAGCTACCTTGCACCTGAGGACATCCAGGTGGGCCTGGAGCAGCAGAGAACAAGGTCCCTAGACTGGGGGAAGGGGAGAAAAATGGGATTTGGGCTCAGGGAGGGAGCTCAACCTTAAGGCGGAGCCAGCACTCCTCCATGGGCCGGTTTCCGCAAGGCCAGGCCCAGGCTAGAGGCCACGGTCCAGGTCTTCCCTCCGTCCCCACCCTGAGAGATAACAAACTAGGACCCTCCCCACCCCAGGCCCCCCAGGGGAACCTCTTCCTCCACCTCTCAGCCCATTCATTCATTACAAAATATTTGCTGGGCACTGACAGGGTGCCTGGCCCTGTGCTGGTAGAGTCAGCGCAGCTGAGGTCTCAGGATGCACGTGTGTCCTCCCAGGTAGCCACCAGTGTGGCAGATGCCAGGATGGGGGTGCATGGAATCGAGGAGGGGACTCCCAGTCAAACTGGGGGTCCAAGGGGCCTCCCAGAGCAGGGGCACAAAAAAGCATGTGCAGCACTCACCTCCTTCTCTTCCAGATTCTCCACCTGGAGGCAGGGAGGCTGCGGCAGGAAGAGGAGGAGCTGCAGAAGCTGTCCCTGCAGCCCCCCTACTATGATCTGGGGATCTCCCCCTCCTATCACCCCTTGGTAAGGACGACTGAACCTTAAGGACAGTGTCCCCAGCCAAGCTCCACCCGGCTTGGCCAGGAGCCCAGCTGCCTTAGAGGGAAAGAGGACAAAGGAGGCTGAGGAGGGCAGGGTGGCACTGGGAGCCCACCCCAGGGGGAGCCTCAGCCCCTCAGGGCTGCCCACTGCGGGCACGCTGGGCAGACCAGCTCGGGAGAGTGGGATTTCCCATGAGGCTGGCCCCAGGCTGATGCGGAGCTCTCCATCCCCTAAGCCCTGTCCCCAGCTCTGTACCCTGCACCCCAGTCCACTGTCCTGCCAACGACCACCAGAAAGCCAGCCCTCCTCTCGGCCCCTCTGCCAGCCGCTCAGAGGGCCAGCGGCCACTTGACTGGCTGCCACCTTTGCCCACAGCCTGCTCCTTTCAACAGACTCTGGGGCTAGGGGCGGTACCCGTACAGTGCCAGCCCAGAGGCCCAGGCCAGACCACCTGGGCCCAAAGATAACACACAGTCTCCTGGCACTGGTGGGAGAACCAGGCCTTTGTCTCCACAGCGCAGCCATCCTCCCTCTTGGCTGGAAGTGCCAATGTGAACCCATCTTAAGGTGCCAAATCCTGCCCCCAGGGAGATAGCATTCCATTCCCAGGGTGCTGAGCCCAGAGGCCAGCTCAGCCCCCACCTAATGATGCTATGCAAGGGCAAAAGACCACCGACCATTTGTTGTTCCTCAGCCAACTTATGTAGACACAAGGACCATTCCTCAAACAGCTGCTGGGCAACCCTTGTGTCATTGTCCTTCCCATCCGAGTGTGCGCCCTACATCCCAGTCTGCGCTGCACAGCCCTGCCAGTTCCAACAGAAGGGATCACAGTGGCAGTGCGGAGTGCTTGCTGTGTGCCAGGCACCTTGCGAGTCGCTTTCCAGACATTTTTCTGTTTAATCTCCTAGCAATCTATGTGATAAGTCTTATTGTTGCCCCATTTTATAGAGGAGGAAACTGAGGCTCGGTGAACTTAAGAGATGTCTTAGTGCATTCTGTGCTGCTATAACAACATACTTGAGACTGAGTAATTTATAAAGAACAGAGACTGATTTTTACAGAGCTGGAGGCCGGGAAGTCTGAGGTCGAGGAGCCTGAATCCGGCAAGGGCCTTCTTGCTGCATTGACCCATGGGGGAAGGTGGGAGGGCAAGAGAGCAGGCTCTGAGAGCGAGAGAGCAAGAGGGGCCACACTCGCTTTCATAACAAGCTCACTCTCTCCATCACTAACCCACTCCCTTAATGACATTCACCCATTCATGGGGGCAGAGCCCTCATGACCTGATCATCTCTGATTAGGCCCCACCTCCCGACACTGTTGCATCAAGGATTAAGTTTCCAACACACGAGCTTTAGGGGACACATTCAAACCATAGCAAGATCACCCAGTGCGTAGCTGGGGGTAGCGTAATTAGGACCCTGGGTGCTCTGGCTCCCAAGGCCAGGCCCTTAGCAGGAAGCAGCCACCAAGACCACCAGATGTGTGGGGAGGGCACCTGAGGACAAAGGAGCCTGGGCAGGGCTTGAAGAGCCTCAGGGCAGCTCGGCTCAGCTAATGCGAAGCCCTCTGCAGACCTGGGCCTCCTGTGTGCTGCTGCCTGGCTGCCCCACAGCTCCCGGAGCCCAGAGGGCAGGTGAGGTAGCCCTGAGAGCTTGAGTTCAGAGTCCTGAGTTGGAGGTCATGGTGCCACTTTGGGCCCCACGACAAGCACCAAGCAGGGCGGGAACCTCCCACCTGGAGAGCCTCACCTCACCACCCCACCCCAGGACAGAGAGAGAACACTACTCCAGGCCTGAACGTGGGTGAGGCAGGACGGAATGGGGAGCCCCGGAATCTCCGGAAAATAGGAAGCCATGCCCCACGCAGTGTTCTCTGAATCAGCCTTCTCCTTCAGTGTTGTCCTCAGCAGTCGCCAGCCTCACTTGTCTGAGCCGTGGTGTAAGGAGGGGTGGAGGAGTGGGGCCTGAGGCACAAGGGAGAAGTAAGATGATGGAAGTTAGCAATCTGGAAAGTCATGGAAGACTCCGGCAGGATCCCCCATAGAGTGGCCCAGGCTCGGCGTGAAGAAGGCCGTGATGTAAGAGAACAGCTGCAGCCGGCCCTAATCCCCACTAACGACTTCTCAATCTTGCTCTCCGACTGCTGCCCCCTCGGCCTGGCATGCACAGCCCTCCCTGGGGACACCGAAGGAGCAGGCCAAGCCTGGCAGCTCCAGCTCAAGGACAGCACCCACCACCTTGGCCCCTCCCCCTGCACACTCCTCCCGTCATCCCGGCCTCAGCCCCAGCCCATGGCTCTGACCCACCCTCTCTCCTAAAGGCCTTCCCTCCCGGACTCTGCTTGTGTGGGATCAACAGGATCCCCTGATGCGCTTATCCAATCAGACAGAGTGAGCTCCTCTACCCACCAGCCATGGGCAGAAGGGGCTAGGCGAAGGCCCAGGAGAGCATCCGCACCCTGTGTCCTGAGCCCGGGGACCGTGTGATTAGGGCATCAGTGGAGAGTTGCTCACAAGAATGGCCTCTGGGGTGGCATACGGAGGGGAAGGGAAACTCTGGCATCCTGGGGAGGCTCTGTTGTTGCCAAGAAAAGTGTAATTCCTTTTGGCTTACAGAGAAATTACAGGGCCAGGAAAGGATTTATCCCCAGTACTCGGGTTTGTTGGCGGTGCAGCATGTATAC
Organism: Propithecus coquereli; assembly: GCF_000956105.1. Taxonomy (NCBI): domain Eukaryota; kingdom Metazoa; phylum Chordata; class Mammalia; order Primates; family Indriidae; genus Propithecus; species Propithecus coquereli. The sequence continues at coordinate 129,785 of NW_012147412.1, read as the reverse complement.
AAGTCACATTATTGATGTTGTCATCAATTCTCCTTCCCAACAAGTCGTGAGCGGGAGCCAGGCAGAGCATGCACTGTTCGCTGAGGCGGGGGAGTGGGGGGAATGGGTGGGAAGGCTGCAGGGAGCCCGAGGGGGAAGAAACTTGAGGCTCATCCAAGCTTGGCAGCCCCAGCCTGGTGGGCCCAGACCCCTCTGTGCGGACCAGGTCCACGCTGCATATACACCCAAGGGTGCTCACCCCCCTCAACTTCTGCCAAGACTCCTGGGCTAGGAGTCCACTCAGGTGGCGGGTACCACTGGGAGAGCTGGGTGGATCTAGGCTAGGCTAGGTCTAGGCTAGGTTCTGGGGAGGACTTCCAGAGGATCCAAAGTCAACATCTAGAAGAGTAGAGGCGACACTGCCTGACTTTAAGAAGAGCTTCCATCTCCTCAGTCTTGAGTACAGACAGCCCAGGCTAGGAGCAGAGGGCTGGACACAATGCCTTCGGAGGGATGGGCTTCTGAAGCCATTATGTCTGTTCAAGTCTCCCAAGAAGCAGCCGCCAAGGTGAGATTGGACATGGGAGAGTCAATAGGGAAGGAGCAGGAGAAGGCAGGGAGAGGCTTCAGACCACAATGCTGATCCGCTTCCCTTGAAAGGACAGGGAAGGAAGGAGGGTGAGCAGCAAGTCTCAGGGGGGCAGCGCAGCATGGCCAGGCAGTGCACCATCCTCGGGCCATCGCTGCCATTAGAGGACTTCTGCATCCCACAGGCATGGGCCTGCACCAGATGCCTGTCTATTCAGTCATTGGCTGGGAGCAGTCCAGGGGAAGCGTGGTCTCAGCACAACACTGGGTGGGTCCAGAGGGGCAGCAGGCAGGGCTGCAGCCAGCCACACTCCCGCAGCTGAGACTCAAGCCACACAGGTCCACGGCTGCCACAGTCCACTGTGCACCGAGGTCTGCCAGCCCATCCAGGTACAGGGAGCAGCTCCTCCGTGATCAATGGACCTCTCTTCCTGAGGCATGCACCTCTGCTGCTACAGTAGATCTTAGGGCCACACTGCATTCATCCTCTCCTTTCCATATCCATTCCCAGCTCCCCTCACTCAGCTATCTCCCCAGAAGCCTTGGTGGCTAACCTGGTGGTGTGACCCAAACCTTCATTTGCAAGGGCTCTGAGTCCTTGACAAGCATACCCTTCTCAGGCCAGGGTTGCTGCATGTGTGCATTCGCCCAAGCAGGCCAAGTATGGGTTGTACCCGTATTCCTCCCTGGCCCTGTGGTGCAGCAGCAACCTGACCTCCTTCTGCTGATTGGGGCCAACATGCAACTACTCTTCTTCCACACCTGGAGTCCAGGTGCCCAGCAGCCACCCTAGCTATAGTCCAGTGGGACCCTCTACCCTGCAGAGCCTGAAGTTGTGGGGATGGGAGTAGAAAATTCCCGCACTGGGTCACTGGGAGTGATGGTTAAGGGGTCACTCCTGCTTTCATCCTTGGGTTCCTAGACCCATGTATTCTTCCTGTTGAGGACAGAGCATCACATAGACACATTTCAGAGTATTACCACTGCGGCCAGCATTTAGAAGAATGTTCCAGCAGCTGCAATCGGGGGTATCACTGGACCAAGCCTATGGGTAGTGGACTGTCTTAGTCCAGTAGGGCTGCTATAACAAAATACCATAAACGGGGTCATTTATAAATAAGAAAAATTTATTTCTTGCAATTACAGAGGCTGGGGAGCTCAAGATCAAGGCGCTGGCATGTTCAGTGTCTGGGGAGGGCACCCCTCTCTGGTTCATAGACGGCGCCTTCTCTCTGTCCTCAAATGGTGTAAGGCACATGAGCTCTCTGGGGCCTATTTTATAAGAGCGCTAATCCCATCCACCTCCCAAAGGCTTCACCTCCTAATACTGTAGCCTTGGGGATTAGGATTTCTACATCTGAATTTGAGGGGAAGGGACACCAATAGACCACAGCAATGGTCATCATTCCCTAGGGTCAGTCTGGTTTCTGCAGGGGCCGGATTGATTAATTTAATGGAGGTTAGACAGGGACCACCCCTCCTTGCATCCTGTAGGCCTCTAATGATGGCAGTAATCTCGGCCATTCTCTGTACCCTGAGTACACTATCACTTTTGAATTACTCTCTTGGCTGGTGGGGGCAGTTTCAGAGGTTTCCACCTGGCTCTTACCCCATGGACCCAATGTGGGGTCAGTATGTCAATTCTGTGCTTGTGTGCTGGGGAAGCGCCATGCCCCTAGCAGCGAATTTGCCCTCTTCCTCCGGGGTCCTTGCAGAGTGTTGAACCCCATGTCCTGAGGAAGTGTCTCCAATGAATTCTTGCTTATCCAGCCTTTGTTCTGGCCTCCTGGATGAGGAACCCTCCATATGCGACCTGGGAGTGCTCACCAGGCTTCTGCTGGTTCATGCTGGCTGATTCCTGCCACTCCTGGCTCACGGGCATGCAACCTCTCCTCCTTGATCAGGCCCAGTGGGTCCCCAGCTAGGTCGTGCTGGGCTTTAACCCCATTATCAGCCTGCAGCCAGGAACAGAGATGGAGGCAGCCCCAGGGGCAGCAGGGGGCTCTGCAGTGTCTTCCGATGTGGGTGGGACCAGTTCTTAATAGGGAAGGGTGGGCCACCTGCTCAGGGATCTTCAGCCACTCATCCCCAGCTCAGTTGCAGGGACCCAAGTTTCCCAAGCAGGGCCCTCACTGAGCACAGCAGACCTGCCATGGCTGAGCGCCCTGGGCTCTTCGATTCTTACTCTCAGATCCTGCATCTGCTCCTCAGCTCTGTCCACTCTCCTATCACAGGCCATGGGACTTCTGGAAGCAGCCGAAGAGGGTCTCTGGCTCTCGCATTGAGCCTTTAACTGCTGACAGCCCTTGGCTTCTCATGATCACACATCTATGCCAATATGACTTCGGAATAACCAGCCAACTCTGCTGCCCTTGCAGGCCTTGCTCCCTGCGTATCTTTCAAGTGCCTAAGCACCGCACCAGCAAGAGTGCTCCCTTTCCTCAGGACGTCCTCCCAGGTCACCGCCGCTGAATTCTTCAGCAACCAGGCTACCGCTTTGCACCAGGGACACTCTTGCCCTACTTTCCACTCAGGGTGGGGTCCTCCTCACCAGCAGGCAGTGAGAAAGTGAGGCCCAAATCTCCCTTTTACCTTTATCCACCTGTTTTCTTGGGCTTTTCCTGGCATCACGCAGCAGAAGTTGCAGGTCACTGCTCTCTGTCCGCCTTTGAGACAGATTCTATGATGATTAAAGGCAAAGTGCCCAGCATGCCCTGGGCAGCCCCACATCCTTGGAATGTTCATCCTACAGAATGAACTGGAGAACTTTCCTCCACCTGTCTGGATGAGATGTTCCCAAACCACCTTCTGCCGTCAGCCCAGGCTTCCCTGGGGGTCAGAGCCAAGGTTGCTCCATACCAACGGCTCTCAGTTGGGAAGGGCCTGCACAGAGAAGTTATCTGGACACTGGCAGTCTCTCAGCAGACATCCTCAGCTGGAGCCTATAGAGTCTGGGCAACCCCAGGACACCCCCAGCCTCCCATCCACCTAAGGCACCTGTCCCTAGGTATGCTCCTGATGATGGAAAGGACAAGAGGTGGGACCCCCTTCAGTCCTACCACACTACTGGTGTACAGAATGAGGACACAGTCAATGCAGGCATCTTCTGCCTCCGCTGGGAGGTCTTCACACCATCCCTGAGTGGCAGCCACCCTTCCCACCCATGGGACCCCCTGCAGTGCAGGCAAAGCCTCTATCAGGGACAAGGCACATCTGGGCTGTCTCCCGGAGGACTTTCATGCCAGCAGCTCCCACTTGCACAATGCGCTGCCTGCTCGCCCCCACCTCCCACCCCTCAGTCACGCTCATAGGCCCTCCAGCTTACAGGTTGGGTCCCAGACCTCCTGTCTGTCCAATCCCCTTCCCCTTCCTTCTGTCCAGGGCTTCCTATATCCCCAACCTCCTCCCCAGGCTCCTTCCTTCTGGAAAGGAGGTGTCTCCTCCACCCCCACGCCAGGTAGTCTCTGGAAGCAGAGGGCTAAGGGAGGAGAAGGTGTCAGGGTGTGACTCTCACATGAGAAATCAGGAGCTAATTGCACTAATTTTAACTCTGCCACGTGTCCCTGCCTGCGGTCATCGATGGGCATGAGATGGGCGTTGCTGGAAGGCAGTTGAAATCAGGACACTGGGCCTTCCCTGCTGCCCAGACAGCCCAGCCAAGGGGAGGAGAGTGGGCAGCAGCCCAGGTCACGGAGGTCCCCCTCCAATAGTGTGTAGCCCTCTTCCTGCCCAGGGAGAGCCCTCCTCTCCCTCAGGCCCTGCTCTGCGGACAGATCCGTCTGCCTGAACATCAACATTGCGCACGGAGCTGAGGAGGAGGAGGCTGTGAGGGAAGATCCAGAGATAAGAGCTGGCAGGGCCTCTGGGATCCTCAAGCCACTCTCCCATTTTGCAGAAGGGGAAACCAAGGGCCTGGGAGGGAGAGGGGCTCGGTATGACCACACCTCGAGTAGAGCCGGCTCCCAGCAGTGGCAGGGTGGGCCTCTGCCTTTCAACTGCCCGGCAGCCCCTGCTCTCGGAGCACACTTGTTCTAATAATTTCCAAATCAAACTGGGAGTCAAAGTACTGCAGTCCCACCGAACAGAACGGGGCTGGGAGTCGGAGCCCTGGGTTCTAAGGATAGCGATAGTGCTCACAAGTTTTACTTCTCCACTTTACAAAAGAAAACTAGGCTCAGATGTGTTGAACCTGCCTAGCAAGCCACAGCAAGTGGCCCAGGTAAAATTCAAAGCCAGGCCCTCTGACTCCAAGTTCCATTGTGTGCCACCAATGCTGCGCTAGACACTTGCCTAAGACCCGGGGCACGACCTGTCCCCTCTACAGGCCTCTTTCTTGTGCAAAATGAGAGGGTTAGCATAAACAGTCTCTTAGAGCCAAGTATAGTGGGGCAGGGAGTGGGACCCACCCTGCCTCTGCCCACCCGTGCCAGGGTTTAAGGGGAGATAGCTTAGCAGAGCGTACAAATGCTTCGTGCCAATTTTTGTACACACCTTCTCCAAGCCTTTGTTTTCTCTGTGGTCACTGATTAATCGGTGTACTGCTTCTCTCTCTCCCGCCCCACCCCCAATCCTCCACGGCTCCCTTTCCCCCTCCTGCACCCACTGAACCCCCACACACCTCCCTTCTCATCCCGACGCCTGGCCCTGGGGTACTTCATCCCGGTCCATACTCCCCTCGCCCCCTCCTGCCATCTCCCCCTTCTGCCTCATTCCTAGAGCTCTGGCCTAAAGGATCCTGACGTCCACTATGCAGAGCTGGACACCTCAGCCCTGAAACTCATGCCAGGGCCATGCAGTGCACCCCCAGGGCCCGGAGAGGCTGTGGAGTATGCCACCATCCTGCTGAGCCCACCCTAGCGCATGAGCCGTAGCAACCACCCCTGCTTCTGGACTACAGGTACACCCTGCCACCTCCCTCCTGCTCTGGCCGCCCCTCCTCACCCGTCCCGGCAGTGCCCGTGCCCCACCTGTGTGGGACTGGAGGGATGCAGAGTGGGGCCTCGGCAACGGAAAGGGTGGGGGAGGTGGGCAGGGGCCAGACCGGCGTGGACCAGGAGCCCAGAAGTCTGGAATGCAGTCCCATTTCTGCTACCAATTCGTGTTACCTTGAGTGCATCATTTCCCCTCTCTGAACCTCAGTTTCCCCACCTGTGAAGCCCAGACATCTCCTCTAGGGCCCCTTCCTGCTCCAACAGGCCTCGTCTTCCCGTGGCCCCAGAAGCTGCTGCACTCCTTGCATCACAGGTGGCTCCTTAGCCCACACTGGGCACCTGGCGCTCCACTTTCCCTTCCTAACAAGGGGCCCTCGGGGTCAAGGCTGCATGTCCACATTTCCTCTTGACCATCCCTGGCCCAGCTGAACGGTTTAATTAACCCACATTGATTGAGCACCTGCTCGTACCAGGCACTGTGCTGAGGGCTTAGGGCTCAGGATGGTCGCTGGCCTCGAGGGACTCCCAGTAGAGCGGACTGCTCAGGACCGCTAAGCCCCTGGGCCAAAGGGAACTGATGGGCCTGCAGGGGGAGGCGGGGGAGGCGGCGGAGCAGGACTCCCTCCCTGGCTGGGCCCTGGAAGACACTGTGAGGTGCATGGAGGCCACAGTGTGAAGAACTCAGACTTGACTTGGACATGGCGAAATGGGAAGAGTCCCAGCAAACATGTGACCTCCCTAAGGGGTTAGAGGGAGCTGAAGGTGCGTCCAACTGAGAAACTGGAATCACAGAGGTGGGGACTCAGGCCAAAGGGTCCGCCCTCTGGCACAGAGAGAAGCCCGACCTGGAGGCCCTTGAGCTTGAGCTGGTTTGGGTGCGAGCAGGGTGGGAGGGGACACAGAAAGGACAGGATGGAGGAGGCAGGACTACCAGGAAGAACATGGTGGTGCTGATTGTGAGAGAGCTCCCATGGGCCCAGGAGGTGGCAGGTCCCAAGACAGCTGGCACAGGGGGATAGACGCAGGAGGGGCCTCTCTGGTGGCTGCTGCAGAACTTTTCCCACCTACCAGGAGCCAGTTGGGTTCCAGGATCCGTGAACTCTGTTCCCCCCCCACCTCCCAGTGTTCCCCAGCGCCACTCTGTCTCAGCGACCTCCTGTCCTCCCGCCACCTGCAGTCCCCAGCACTTCACAGTTAGCCTCCACCCCCGCTGTTAGGTGTGCAGGAGTGTGGAGCCAGCCGTCGGCTGCACGCCGTCCTTGGGGGACCTGGCATGGAAGCGTGGACGTCTCCCTACTCCAGCGCGTGCTCTGCCTCACCAAGGAAGGGTGCTGTGGGCAAGGAGGGGGCTAGGTGCCAGGCGCGCCCCCCACCTCCCAGGGAAGCATGCTCCACTATGGCAGCTTCTTGTGAGGTCTGGGCCACAGGGGAGAGGCCCAGCTCGAGGAAGGCATGAGGCTTGGAGTTGGGGAGACAGGCTGGGGGACCAGGAAAAAAAGCCATTAATCCCATAAATCCTAATTTGGACGCCCTCCCAGCCTCTCTGAAGTACAAGGAGTTGCGGCGGGTTTAATCCTGGGCGCTCCTCGTGGAAACCCAGGAGAGGGAGGGGTCTGCTGCCCCCCTGGTTGGCTTTCACTTGCCACCCTGTGCCTCAGTGAGGCCCTCTGTTTGGGTCTGGGGTCTGAAAGGTGCTGGACCAGGGTGCCCAGCACAGGGGAAGAGCTGCAAGGACCCCACGGGAACCTGGGGAGTGTGGGGGATGGGCGTGCAGAGCCAGACGCAGAGCGGGGCAGGCAGGGGGGGCGCTGCCGAGCTGGGAAGCAGCCCTCTCTGCTGGGGAGCCCTCCGCACCACGTGTTCCCACTTGCCTGCTTGTGGCAGCCCCACTGGAGGAGCTGGGATGTCAGACAGGAACAGGTGCACGGCTACACTGCAGATGCCCGCCCCGCCCCCTCGCCTGGGCGACGGCCTGGCCCCTAGACCCCAAGAAAAGTCCCGGATGTGAGCTCCTCCCAATCCCCTCACCCCATTCCTCCGACCATTCGATGCCTTTGATGAGGCTTGGCCGGGAACTTGTTGGACCTTTAGACACCAACAATCAGTCTGTAGCAGAGCCAGCCGGAGAGAAGGGCCTCCCTTGGGAAGCGAAGAGGAATTTGAGGCCGGGGCGGTGGGCGAGGGGGCTGGCGGGCTCCACTGCGCAGGCTCCCCCGGAGCCCGGCCTGCTGGCAGAGGAGACAGGGAGCTGGACCCCCACCGCCTGCCCTGCCCCAGGCCTCTCTCCCATGCCCCCCACCCCGCCCCTTGGCACACCCAGCCCTTCCCCTTCTCTCCCCCTCGGCCTGGCTTGGCCCCGATGTCTGCCCGCAGCATCTCCTCCCCCCAGGTCCCCCAGTCCCTCTTTCCCAGCAGCCTCTCCGTCTCCCGCGCTCTCCTGTTCTTCACACATCTGTTTCTCTCCAGTCTTCTTGTGCCCTGCCTCCGCCTTCCCTCTCCCCCTCTGGCTTCCCTGCCCTTTCATCTCCCCCTTCCCTGCGCTCTCCCCATTGAGGTTGCCAGTTCCAGAGGCCTGAACTTCAAAAGGAGATCAAAGCTGGGCTCCCCCATCAAAGAGCAGGCCCTGCCAGGAGCTGCCTCCTCCCCACCAGACTGTAACTCTCCCCGACAGGCTGGAGTCCTGCAGCCCAGCCCCCTGGGAAGCACGCTCTCAGCCAGAGCTTCGTGCTGGATAGACGCTGGAAATCTCCGAGATTCAGAGAATCGGCGGCAAAGCTGACACAGCCAGCCCCTTATTGGCTGCGTGACCTTGGGCAAGACACTGAACCTCTCTGACCCAGAGTTACATTATGGTTTTTTTTGTTTGTTTTTTAGCAGGATCTGGCTCTGTCACCTAGGCTGGAGTGTAATGGTGTCATCATAGCTCACAGCAACCTCAAACTCCTGGGCTCAAGCGATCCTCCTGCCTCAGCCTCCCAAGTAGCTGGGACTACAGGCTGATGCCACCACACCCAGCTAATTTTTTTACTTTTTGTGGAGACGGGGACTTGCTATATGCCCAGGCTGGTCTCTAATGCCTGTCCTCAACTGATCCTCCCATGTTGGCCTCCCCAAGTGCTGGGATTATAGGCATGAGCCAGCACGCCCGGCGCACCATGGTATTGCCAAATCCTCTGGCGTGGGCGTGTGTGGAGATGAGCACAGTGGTGCTGGGGAGCAGGGCCTACTGGGGCAGCTGAGTTCTGACGTCCCTAATTCTGGGCCCCACCCCACACAGAGGCCCTACCTGAGCCCCATTCTCTAGGCCTGGGCCTAGCAGGATATAGTGGCCACCTCAGAGTCCCCCATCACCCCCTGCCAGGCACTGAGCCTCTGGCCCGAGTCCTCATCCTCGTCCTCAGCCCTGCCCCACAATCCTTAAGGGGACGATGGCGTCTGGATGGGGCAGGGGGTGGGGCTAAGAGGCCGAGGCTGCATTTATGAAACTTTTCTTGGCTCCGAACATCAGGGAACTTCAGGGACGACGTGACTTCAGTAAGTCCCTAAACCTCCCAAAGCTTGTTTTCTCATTTGTAAAATAAGGGGTTAGCTGCCTCAAATCCTCCTTAGGAAGCAGACTCTGTATACATTATAATTTTAAAGAACTGAGGAGATAGAATTCAAGGATCCCTGTGGTCCCTCAGGACAGGGGGAGACAAGAAGGAGCTGGTCTTCAGTCTGCGTGTTTCCCACTGCTGGCAGGGAGGACACTCACTGCGCCTCTCCATGAGCCCCACGCAACCCCTGGAGGTAGAATCTGCTGGTCCTCTTGGACCAAGCAAGGGACTGAGGCTCAGCGAGGTGAAGGAACCGGCTCTAAGTCACACAGCGAGCAGTGGCAGAGTGATGAAGCTAACCCGAGCCTCTCTCGGACTTTCCTCGCCCCACCATCTGATCATTCCTCCCAGGCTGTGAATGGGAGTATGGACGCTCAGAGCCAAGGCACACAGACACGGCTCGATGCTGCGCACCTGCCCCACAGCCTGGGACCCGCCCGCCCGCTCCCCACGTGTCCAGCTCTGGCTCCACACCCTTCCCTGGTTCCTCTTCCTCTGACACTCCTAGTGCCAGGGCTCTCCATGGCAGCTCCCTCCCCACACACACCTGCTCCTGAACCCGGCTTCCTGGCTCCGCAAACCCCAACCCTGACGCCAGGGCCTCCCCCAGGCGTTGAGGGGCCAGACCAGTGCTGTCCAGTAGAACTGCCTGTCATTATGGAATGTTCTACATCTGCACTCTCCAGTACATAGCCACTAGCCACGGGAGGCTGCTGAGCACTAGAAATGTGGCTAGTGCCAGTGAGGAACTGATGTCATTGTTATGTTAATGCTAATGCTATTTAATTTTAATTTAAACAGAGACACGTGGCTGCATGCAGGCTGCCATACCGGACAGCACAGATGGAGGCACCACCAAAATGTCTGGCCTCCTGCCCTCCCCTCTGCAGGCACATTCAGCAAGGCATATATTGGGTGGCGAGGTGGGCAAGAAAAACTCCTGCTTCCTGAGTTCCTCAGCCCAGGGCAGCCCCCTCCAAGTGGACAGGGAGTGCTGCCTGAGAAGTGAGTTCCACCTCACGCAGCAAATACCCGAGTCACGGTATGCAGACCGGGAGCCCCGCAAGCCTGAGCGTCCTTCCCAGACCTTTGATGAGTGCTTCGTTCCCTTCCTGAGGATGGCCCTTGCTCCTGACACCCCTCCGCCTTCTCAGATGTTCTTTCTCTCCAGGGCTGGAGGAGGTGGGAGGGCCCAGGCTCACCCATGAAAGGGGCTTGGGAGCCTAGTGGCCTGAGTCTTACGTCCAACCTCATGGGAGGCCAGGAGTCACGCAGGCCAGGCAGGCCCAGGGCAGAGGGCTGAAGAGCCTTCCCCAGAGCCGGCCCGTCCTTAGAGGGCAGTGCGGAGGCGGCTGCCTTGGCCCTGCGGTGGCGAGGGGGTGGGCAGGGGCTCCCCCTGCTGGGAAGCCCGGGAAGTGTGCCCCGGCCTCACACACTGAGGGCTGGAAGCCCCTCCCTCAAGGTGAGCCCCCCCACCCCAGACTGCCCTGGGATTTCTGGCGGGGGATGGAAGACAGAGTGGAGTGACCGTGAGACATCCCCTCAGGGTTTAGGCTGGAGGAGCAAGCGAAGGTCAACTTAGGACCCCAGGAGTGAACTCACCTCCCCATCGCCACCCACACCCCTGCCGAGAGAGAGAGAGTGCCCTTCCTTTTCCTTTCCCTGTCCCCATTCCTCTGGGCCCTGCCCTGGTGCAGGAGAGAGATGGCTCGTGGGCTTCAGAGCCAGAAAGACCTGAGTTCAAACCCTGCTCTGCCACTTACTTGTGTGTGACCTTGGGCGAGGCTCAGGGGGAGAATAATGCCCATCTCCCTGCCTCGTTGAGTGGTGGAATGGACAGAATGAGATGACTCGTGAGGACACAGAGCTTGCAGTGCCTGCCAGATGTAGGCAGCCATTATCCCTGGTTCTCTTCCCTGCCCTGCCCGCCCCTCTTCTCTCCTTCCCTAGAACTCCAGGATGAGAATTGCCATCGCCTGGGACCTCCAGAGCCACCTGACCCCTGGGAAGACCACCACCTGGGGCTGGCTGCCCCCCTGTCACCCCAGGACCACTTCTTCCAGCCTCTCTTCACTGGCTTCCTGGGCTCTGCCCCTCCTGCTAAGGACGTCTGTATAGAGGACTCTGTCCCCCTCACACACACACACCCGAACCCCACCTCGGCATCCAGGCCAGCCCAGGACAGAAGCCTCATCCCACATCCCAGTTCCCTCCACCCAGACCTCCAGAGCCCTCAGACGCCACGTCCCTCCAGCCCCACACATAGGGGTGAACTTGTGAGTGAACAACTGAGTGTGACCCCCTGCGGACGAGCGTGGAGGGTTGGTGCGCCTGAGTGCGTGCAAGTGTGCACACCCCATCACCACACACTCTCTGTCCTCTCACGGAAGCCTCCAGACTGCCCCTCGGCTTCCCAGGCTCAGCACCCAGTCCAGGCTGCCAGGCCAGAGACCCCTGCCTGTCCCCTCTGCTGGGCAGCTAAGCCATTAGGAAGAGGCAGTAGGACCCCATGAGGCAGCCCTCCAGCTCTCCAGCACCCCCAATCACCTCCAAACTCAAAACCAAGGTCCTTCGTCCCACTCCCCGCCATCTCAGGCACTGCGGGCAGATCCCTGAATTGCTGGGGGCCAAGCAACTGAGACCGACTACAGCCTCTGCTGGCCACTCAGAGCCAGGGGTGCCTCTGTCTGGCCTTTGCCCACCCTCCGGGCCAAGGAGGTGAGGTCTGGGGGCTCTAGGACTAAGCTTCTCCTCCTGCTGGGGGTTGTGAAGCATCTGGGCCAGTGCTGTTCTAACCTGGCTCCTCCAGTTGGGAGCCAACCCAGGAAGCCACAGAGAGAGCGACCCCCTCTCCCACCTTCCAGCAACCCAAACCTCAAACCTGGCACAGGATGCATCCCCAGTGCAAGCTCGTGCACCATGGGTGAGAGGGCCCTGAGGACATCTGGGCCATGCCCTGTAATGCTGCCCCCAGGCCAACAGGCCCTGTGAATGCTGAGAGGAACACGGCCTGGCAGTCACAGTGACCAGAACGCTGGACTAGGAGACCGGTCATCTCCTTTCTTCTGAGTCAACAAGGGGCCGAAGGACACAGGGATGAGACGAGACCTGCCCACGTGGGTGGTGATGAGTGGGGAGCAGGGACAGGCACGCTCAGGGCAGCTTAGGAGCGCTCCGTTTCCCGGATAGAATAAATCTCCTCTCCCAAATTCCTAGTCCCATCTAGGCCCCCAGGAGCTGAAGAGGCTTTGGGGGCCTCCACGCCCCCACACATGCTTCTCTTCTCAAGAGCCTCCTTGAAATCTCCTTTTGGAATCAGCAGGAGATTGTGCCCCACACTGACAGGAAGGAGCAAGACCCAGTGCAAGGCCAGGGTCGCGAAAGTGAGTATGTAGGGAAGGAGATTTAGAAAGAGCTCAGCCCGGTGGGCTGATGAACCCGTCCGCCTGCGACTAAAAAGCTCACGCTATCGTCTGCATTTCCAGCCTCTGGCGCTGCCCCTGCCAACCAGACTTCAGCCCTAACCCCAAACCAGAGCTAAGGGCCCAGCTAGGACAGAGGCAGAGAAGGCCACACACTGACCATCCCTTCCCACACACGGACTCATGCAGAGACAGCCACAGCCCTGGGCACATGCGCACCCAGCATGGTTCTGTTATGATCAGTTCCATTTTTTATAAGGAAGGGCGGTGGGTATATCATAGTCATTTCATCCTGATTTCGGCACCTGTCCGAATGCGGGGTGCGTGACACAACTAGGCAGCCCCCAAAGGTCTGGCCGTCCATGCGTGAGGTTTCTGGAGTGGTGTTGCTGAGCTCTCTCTTTGGCCTGGTTCTTTTCAAGTTTCTTTTCATTTCCTCGAATGAATAAATTGTGCTTATTGAAGCTCTGTGGGTGAAGGAGATAGTGTTGAGAGGCATTAGGAATAGTCTGCACAGTTAAGTTGATAATCCGAAAGGTCTGTAGAAGATGAAAGGTTAGATCAACACTGAAAGATAAAGTGTAACAGAGATGAACGTAAAATCCTTTCTTTAGGTTCAAAACTCAGTCACCTTTAGGATTAGAGATGCCTGGTAGAGTTGAATTTCATATAAACTATTTCACTGACTACGTGTTTAAAATGGGTTAACAGGTTTGGGGGTTTGCTTAAAATGGTAGGTGTAGCCCCAGCACTGGTTAACTTATCTGTTCAATGCCCCCCACTGTTTGTTTGTTTGCCTGCTTGTGTGTTTATTTATTTTGTTTGTTTTTACACATTTCTGCTCTGTTAACCTTAGCCTGTCCACTATGCCTTCAGATTAGCTTCCCTCATGGTCATAATATAGCTGCCACAGTTCCAGGCATCACATCTATGCTCAAATTTCTAATAAAAGAAGAGGCCAGCCCTTCTGTGTCTCTTTTTAAAAGGAAGGAAAACTTTCCCAGAGGCCCTTACCAGGCTTCCCGTCCACCTCATTAGCTAGATTATGTCAGATGGCCGTTCCCTTTGCCTAAATCATTCACTGGGAAGGGAAATGGGCTCACCACAACTCCTCAGACCAGTTATGATTCTCTCCTTGGCACGTGGAGGAGGGCGAGTACTTGATTAAAAGTAGGAAGGGGAAAAGAGGGTGGTGGAGAGAATAGATATAATTAGGTAACCAAATGTTCCTGCTCTGATGGTAGTGAACTCTCCATCATTAGAGGCATTCAAGTAAAGACTGAATAAAACCTGCCAGAGATGTAAGAGGAGATTCTTGCAGTGGGTCAGAGTTGGATGTGATGACCCTGAGGTCCTTTTCTATGTGGCTCACATGTGTACACACTTCCACAACAAAGGACCAGGTCTCTTGTTGAGATCTCATGAGTTGGCTTTGTGACTAACTAAACACAACCCCCATGCCCCAGGTTGTCCCTCCGTTTCACACTGCTCACCCTTCTCTCTCTCTCAAAGACCCTTCCCTTGTCTCCTCCACCACCACATCTGGGCAGCTCAGACTGTCCCAAGAGACTGGAGTGAAGACACAGGAAAAGACAGAACAGGGGCTTCTGGGCCGACCCTGGCCTCCTGCCCAGGCCCAGGTGTGGGCTCTCAGGACCCATCGAGGGATGGAATGTCTAACACCCACGGCAGCAACAGACATCTGTGGGGCCGATACTGTGAGTAAGACTCAAGGAACCAAAGGAGACGTGTCCATTTGATTTCTGACTCAAAGAGCTTACAGAAAAATGAGAGGAAAGAAGACAGAATGCATAACGGAACCAAAAACTAATAATTCTATTTCCATAAACCACATACGAAAAATCAGCCAGATTTCTTCCATACAAACAAAAAGTAGTAATCCAAGACTGCACAGTGCCTGATGAGTGGAAGCAGAAAGAAGGTGCTCTGGGAACGCAGTGGAAGAAGAACAGTTATTAAAAATAATAGTAGCTCACAATAACCAAAAACATGGACGTTTCCGGATATGGCCAGATCATCCTTGTTTGGTCAGTGTCAGCAGCAGCTATGTGTCCCCCTTCGGGGCCTGGGTGCCACAGGAGGCTCAGAAGAGGTATGTTCCACCTCCGTGCCCACCTCACTTCTGATGAGATTTTTGTATCCTTGCTATCTACAAAATTGGACATTATAATGTTTTTTAAAAATAGTAACTCCCTCCAGTGTACATTTCCTGGGAAAAAAATAAAAATAGTAACTCCCAAATTTCTAAGAGTTTCCTACGTGTTGGGCCTGGGGCTAGGAAGTTTAGGTGCATGATCTAACCGGCTTCTCAATAACCCAAATGCTCTCTTGATGTCCCTTTAAAGCTTCAGGGCTCACTGTTTCCTTTAGCATTCAGGTAAAAATAGTTCTACACTACACGCTCCCCGAGAGCCCTGAGAACTGCTAGGACCTGGCATTTTCATGCTTCCCTCTCGTTCTGGTTCCTCTTCTCTCTCAACCCTGTTCTGACTCTTGCCTTTTTTTTTTTTGCCTTCTTGCTGGCTCAAAGAAGGGGCAATACCTAAACCAGACTTGGGGGACAGGAGGAGTCCAGGAAGACCTCCTGGAGGAAGTGACAGGTCGGGTGGCTCTGCCTTTCCTTAATTTTCCCCCAGAATGTTACTACCAGAAGGCAAAACTTGTAAGAGAATTTTACGAAAAGTTGGGAGTAACTGGGGAGGAGGTGGGACTTTTTTTAAGCCTAGCAAGCAGCTGGAAATTTAAGTCAGGCCTCCTTTCCTGCAAGTTCCTTCTGCACCAGTCACATCTCTTGAGATCTGTCTTCTGCCTCTGCCCTCCGGTCCCTCTGCTGGGCCCTCCCTCCCCTCCCCCACTCTCCCCTGGCCCTGGTTCTCACCCGCTTCCTGCTCACATGCCCCTTTGTCTTCAGAGCAATTCAGCCCCCTCTTTGTGTGCCCCTCTCTTCCCACACTTCACTCCGGGGGCTGGAGAGCTTTGTGGGTCACACTCAAGGGGTCATCTTCCAACAACACAAAGGTCGCTGTCTCCCAGGCAGCAATGAGCGCCTTTCTCCAGGATACAAAAGCAGCTGGAGACACACACTTGATTCGCTGCAATCTTGCGACACAGTGACCACCATTTACATAGGAGGCTTAGAGAGGGTAAGAAATTTGCCCGAAGTCACAGAGCCGGTAAGGGGTGACAGATGGCACCGATCTGGATTCGAGCTAGGTCTGTGGGCTCCAGAGCACCCCTTCTAACTATGACATTCGTCTTCAGAGGCGAGCCTTCAGGAAGGGGACAGCCAGGCAGAGAAGCTCAGGGCAAGGGGCAGAGCCCAGCTGAACCGAGAGGAGTGACCAGAGGAAACTGAGGCAGGCAGCCTGGAGGAGCCGTCACAGAGGTGGAAAGGAGGTCGGGGGTGGACTGAAGAGCTGATTAGAGGGAAACTCTAAGGGACAATTGGGTCAAATCAAATGGAAGGACGGACCACGGGGGTGACAGGGAAGGAGAGTCAAGAATCATGTCCAGGTTTCTGACGGGCACCCAGGGGACGCTTATGGAGATTGCGACCATGCAGGAAGGCGGGGAGGGGTGTTGAGAACATGTCCGAGTTCGCACACACGTGGAGGCCAAGGTGAGCAGGGACGTTCTCAAGCTGCCCTGTCGCTGCTCCCGAGACAAGCCCACACTGGCCACTCCGCCGCCGGCCCGTACATGGCCAATAGAGCCACAGGGAGGATGAGCTCACGCAGGGAGAACGTGTGCAGGGAGGAGGCCGGGACCTTGGACACACCCAGGAGCAGCCACAGCCAGGGAGGGGCCGGCAGAGGACAACCAGCGGACGAGACCCAAGGCCAAGGCACCAGCCAAGTCCAAGGGGACAGAGCAGGGAATCCAAGAGCGGGAGCTTTCTAGCAGCCACGTTGTCAAATGTCACCCATCAGAAACATCCTAAAGGTGACCATTGGCTTTAGAAATGGGGGGTGGGTGACTTGGAGACCACTGGGGAGCCTACTCACAGGAATAACGCCTGGAAGCCAGTTTTTATTGGTTCGAAAAGCAAATGAGAGGGAGAACACGCAACAGCCAGGAGAGAGAATTCCCTCCAGGTTTGAGAAAGATGAAATGTAATCTGAAGAGACAAGTGGGGCCAGGGGAGAGAGGGTTTTGTTTGTTTTGCTTTAGGAGAGTTGAGCAATCTTAACTGATAATGGGAAGGAGCCCCGCGGGGGGTGAGTGGGGAGAGGAGAGAAGGCAGAAGAGAAGATTTGGATGGAGACAGACCAGAGACTCTGTGAACCAGGAGCAGGGGTGCCGCCACCCTCCCTAAAGACATACTGTGTCAGAAAACTCCCAGTCGACAGGGATCTGTTAGATCTGGGCCCAAGCAGACACTGTGGTCCCCGCAGGGTCAGAGTGGAAATGGCTCCTGACAGAAGAAACCCAGGTAGGGGATGGGGAGGCATTTCCTAGGAAATACAGTGGCAGCCTGGGACCTTCTGGGACATCCGTGACCCCCATCCCCAGCACAGGGGCCCACCCTCCTGGGGGCTGTTTGTGTGGCCCTTGGGCCACCCACCTGTGCTGCGCCTGCCAGTTCGCATGGACTGGGGTTTCTGTTTCCCTCTGCCCTCGGGGGCTTCCCTGTGTGCCTGCAACTTCCACCTGAAGTCACCCCAGTCCCCCGTGGCCTGGGTGTCGAGTATCTTAGCTCCTGGCTCCTTGCTTCAGAGCGGCAGGGGTCCCAGAGCCCTCAGACCCAAAGGAACTGAGTCTTTCCCTGAGCCTGGCCTCCCACAGCCCCTGGAAGAGGTCTGCAGACCCAGCTCCTCCGGCCTCCCCTCCACATCCCCAGCCTGGGTTAGTCGGTTCCGCCAGCAATCCTGCTTCTACGCCGTGGTTACAACGGTGGCCACTTACTGAGGTCATGCTACTAACTTATTCTTTTCCTCAGCGAATGCTCGTGGAGCAGCTACCACGTGCCCAGCACCTGGCTGGTGGCTGGGGCTGCGATGGGGACCAAGTC
Source organism: Propithecus coquereli (assembly GCF_000956105.1). Lineage (NCBI taxonomy): Eukaryota > Metazoa > Chordata > Mammalia > Primates > Indriidae > Propithecus > Propithecus coquereli. The sequence goes on along the minus strand of NW_012147412.1, from coordinate 112,237 downwards.
AGATCTGTCCCTGTCCTGGTACGGCCCGCAGTCTGCTAGTCTAGGCGTGTGCTAGACTACCTGTTTTATCCTAGTTATTCATATGGCAACCCTGTGAGATTTGTATGACTATCTCCATCTTCGAAAAGAAGACATGGAGGCCCAATGTGGTTAAAAATCACACAATTTGTAGATAGCAGACCCACAACCCACCGCCCTTGGAGGCTTCGCTTTCTCCACCCAGAGCAGACTTTGAGCCTCTCTCTGAGTTTGGGTTTCCCGAATTCCCTTCTCTCCTCTCCTTCTTCCAAGTTCCCTCCCTCCTTCCTTCTCTCCATCGGAGGAAAGAGTGTGTCATGAGTCCAGAGACCCAGTCTGAGTTCTGGCTCCTGGCTCACAGCTGGGTATCCTGAAGCAAGATGCCTATTTCATGGCACAAACCCCAGGTACCCTCCTCTGTGAAAGGAGATTGATCCGCCGGGCTCTGCCTGCCCCAGATGGGTGCAGGGGGACTCCATGAAGTCCAAGAGGTGAAAGTGTTTCAGAGGCACTCACAGGCAAGGGCTTATTCTTCTCAAAATGTTCCGTAAGCGGAAGCCCCGGCATCTGCAAATTACATGTTCACTAACACGCGTTGCAGGCACCGTACTTCCTTTCCCAGGCTGTTTACACGCCGGGCCCTTGGCTGGCTGTGTAATGAAAGGGTTTTCCTCTTCTAAAGGAATTTCAGGTGTCACCTAGCAGGGACAGGAAGGAATTGGAAGCCTTCCTTGCACTTCTGAAGTCATAGCCAAGAAAGATGAGAAGGCTAACATTTACGGAGCATTTAGTATACGCCAGGCACAGGGCTAAGCTCTCTGCACACAGCACCTCGTTTATTTCTCACAAACCGTTAAGACGAAAATACTATTTATACTTTACAGATAAGAAAATTAATTTATCTGAGGTCGTAAAGCTTTGAAGTGGTGAATTTAGGACTTGGAGCTAGGCAGGCCTGACTGATTCCAAAAACTCATGCTTTTCCCAGTAAGAAAAACCAAACTCTGCCTCAAATCCCTGCTGAAAGTGACCCCTCCACCTGCAGCCTTAGCATTGTCACTCTGTGATGATCCTGGTGTGTCTCCCTGCCCACCTCTGCACTAGACAAGGTGCTCTTTGAGGACAGTGACCGTGTGAAATTCATCTTTGTATCTCCAACCTTCAGCACAGTGCCTGGGCCAGAGAAGTCATCACCAAACATTTGCTGAAGGATTGAATGATCAAAGAATAACCTTTGTCTTAAGGATAAAATCATGACTGTCACACAAATACAAAATCAACCTGTGTCAAAAATCTTATTTAGCTCATTAATCAATGGGGAAACCAGTAAGATGTTACAATTGGTTCAAAGAAAAACTCAAAGAACTCAAATAAAGCTCGCTCCGTTTGCTTGGGCTGCCATAACGAAATGCCAGTCTCGTGGCTTAAACAACAGAAATCTGTCCTCAGAGTTCTGGAAGCTAGAAGTCCAAGAGCAAGGCTGAGGTGTCCGGTAAGGGCTCACCTCCTGGCTTGTGTGTCCTCTCGCTGTGTCCTCACGTGGCCTTTCCTCAGTTTGTTATTACCAGTTTTCTACGACTTCCAGGGCTGTAAAATAGCTCAAAGACCATGAAAGCCTGAAAGAATCCAGAAGAGTCTACTCGACAGAACACCCAGTAATCTTTTTGGTCCATTTCAAAGTATCTTTTACAATTTTTTCCTATAGAATGAATCAATGAATCAATGAAGGCCGTTGTGTGGGTCGCTGCAGGAAGCGTCCACTCCCCCAGTTCCATCTCTCTGGGGTTGCGCTGTGGCACACTCCTTTCATTACCCCACCTCCACCAGACAGTGGGTGGTCCCACAGCCTGGCCCCGAGGCCTTCCAACTGCCAATCAGCTCCCACCCACAGTGATGTTAGCATCCCAAATTTACACTTACAGCTGCCTGTGCAATATCTCCTTAGTCTAGACTGGAGAAAGAAAGCTGATTACGATGTCCCAAACGGAGGGGCCTCTGACTCAGAACTGCCAACAGCAAGGGCGCAGGTGGGCCGGGAGAGGAAGGCCCTCCCCTGGGAGTGCTCCCTAGCCAGTCACGTTGGCGTTGGCTCATGGAGGGTCTTCAGCCAGGAAAGAAGGGGCATCGCACAGTCCTACAGGACAGGGGCAACCCCAGGCTGCTCAGGCCTAACTGCTCCTTCACGAACTAGACACTGTTGAAAAGTTTCAGAGCTCGCCAAGAAACTGCACGTGACAAGGGGCCGAAGGAGTAAGAGGAAGACCAGGCGTGTGAAGGGGGCCCCCACTAGGTGTTTAAATGCCAAGTGGAGCCCGGCTAGCTCGTTGGGAAATTCAGCCTTGACTTCAGGTCCTCTGCAAATCCAACCGTTGCTCTTAAAAAACATTTCCTGATGTCTTTCTCTGCCTTCCTTTTTGAAGGTCAAGTTCTACCTGCAAAATGGCATTTGTGGTGCAGGTCCATGATGTTTATCTCTGGAATAACAGTGGGTGCAACCTGGCCACACCCCTATCAGCAGCCACAGCAGCATATCCTGGCCTGGACCAGCAGCAGCAGCTGACCAGCTGGCTGGCCACCCCCCCCCCCCCCGCCACCCTACCCCTTCCGCCCATCCCACACCATGCCAGACACATTTGGCTTTATCATTTTCCTGACTAAAACTTATTGGCCCATGGTGCCCGGGTGCAGCACACCTGTGCCCTGCTTGCCCCTAGGCTGGCCTCCATCACTTCCTGATAACTTTATGCTCCAACACCACCCACTCCTGGTAATGTCCACGCGCCTTTACTCACACCTTTTCCCTGACCAAGTCCTATCCCCGGGGGGCTTGGTTCAGGTGTCTTCCCCACTCCAACATGCCCATGTCCCTCACCACGTCGCTCCTGTTGACAAGTCTGCTCCCCCTTCCACCAGACTAGGGGCTCTTTGATAGCAGAGATTGTTTCTTGTACTGTTGAATAGTGTCCCTGAAAGCACGTGTCCATCTAGAACCTGTGAACGTGACCTTATTTGGAAATGGGTTCTTTGCAGATATGATCAGGTTAAGATGAGGTCATGCTCGATTAGAGTGGACCCTAAATCCACTAGGAGTGGTATCTTCTTAAGAAGAAGGAAATTTGGACACAGACACGTAGGGGCAAGCACCATGTGAAGACAGAGACAGACCAGAGTGACGCTCTACAAGTCAAGGCGCGTCAGGGATTGCCAGAAGCCACCAGAAGCTAGGAGAGAGGTGCGGATGTGGAACCAATTCTTTTCTAGAACCTAGGAGGAGCATGGCCCTGCTGTCACCTAGATTTTGGACTTCTAGCATCCCAAGCTGAGAGAGACTAGATTTCCGCTGTTTTAAGCCACCTAGTTTGTGGCAATGTGTTGCTACAGCCCTGGGAAACTAATGGATTTCTTATTAGAGCCCCTAGCCAGTGCTCGGTTTACCACTGTGTGGTCAGCAAATGTCGAAAGAGTGAGTTGGAAAGAGCCTACAGTATCGCTGCCTGCTTCACTCCGTGGCCTCACGTTGCGGCTGAGGTGGGGAGAAAAGTCTCAGGGCAAGAGTTCTCACTCTGATGCGGGGAGGCAGGCTTAGTCAACGCGTATTCGTCACGTTCTTACCAGGTACAAAGGGCTCTACCAGGTCTAGAGACTCAGAAACGGCTCCCACGCTGACAGAAATGACCGGAAACCATGGATAATCCAGCCACTGTCCATGGGGTGGGTTTGCCTCACAAGGACGTCTGTGCGAGGCTCATAGCAGCTCGGTGACCAGAGCAGAGCCGCTGAGGGAAGTGGAGATGCCGTGGGTGCAGAAGACGGGCTTTTAAGGAGACAGACTCCAAATCTGGAATGGACAGTGTGGATGAGAGAGATGTGCTCCCTGTGCCTCCAAGATCAACGTTTGCAATTCAGAGGGAAACGGATTTAGGCTCAATCTAAGAAAGTTTTCCAATAGGAAGAGAAGGGGACTAACATTGCTGAGTGCCTGCTCTGCGCCCAACAACAACCCTGTGACATTAGCGGGTTTTCTGACCAAGGCCCAGTCTGCAGGTAAGAAACAAACCAAGGACACTTGCCCTCGATTCCATTGCTGAGGGCAGAGCCAGGACTCAGGCCCAGGCTGTGTGACACAGATAACCACATCATCCCCTTTGTCTTTCGCCAAAGACAATGTTGAGTATCCCCAATGTCCTTGGTGGAACCCGGAGACAGGACAGCTGGATGCGGAAGCTACAGAAATGCTCCAACTTTGGGGTTGGGCTAAATGACCTTTAAAATTTCACCTAACCCTGAGGGATTCAGTCCCCCTTCAGATCACTGGGATGGTGTCGCAATCACTCTCCACCACCTCGCTGTCTGCATGGAGGGCTAGCACACACGTCTGCCCTCGGAGGCTGGCCCTGCACAGCGACCAGCTCTCAGGCATGAGCCTGCCTGCTACACTGTCTGCGTAGCCCTCAGGGAGGGACCTACAGTGGAGGGTGAGTGGAGATTAGACAGGCAAGAAGGGGAAATGGTGTTCCGGGTAGAGGGAATAGCATCAGCAAAAGGCAAGTTGTGAGAGAGGGCGTTTCCTGGACAAGGAAATTTAAAAAGGTTTATAGTTAAAAGAAGGGAGAGCAGTAGATGGGGCCACCAAGAAGGAAACCAGGTTAGATGTGGAAGGGCCTTGCAGGCCATGGGAGGGACTGAAATTCATCCTCTAGACCAGCAGTCCCCAACCTTTTAGGTACCAGGGACCAGTTTCATGGAAGACAATTTTTCCACGGACGGGGGAATAGGGGGTGGGTGGAGGAGGAGCTCAGGCGGTGATGTGAGTGATGGGGAGCAGCTGTAGATGCAGATGAAGCTTCGCTGGCTCCCCCGCCACTCATCTCCTGCTGTGCAGCCCGGTTCCTAAGTTTCATGGAAGACAATTTTTTCATTTTTCCAAGGACAAGGGACAGTGGGGTGCAGGAGGAAGGCCTGGCTCAGGCAGTGATACATGGCCTGCTTCCTAACAGGTTGTGGACCCATACTAGGCCATGGCCTGGGGGGTTGGGGACCACAACCCTAGACAAAACAAGGCCACCGCTAAGGGTCTAGGATACAGAATATATAAGGAACTCTTATCACTCAGCAATTAAAAGTCAAATAATTCAATTTAAACATGGGCAAAGGATTTGAATACACATTTCTCCAAAGAAGAAATATAAACAACCAAAAAGTACATGAAAAGATGCAATGTCATTAGCCACCAGAGAAATGCAAATTCCAACCACAGTGAGAGACTAGTTACCCACACTGGGAGGCAATTACCGTGTGACTCAGCTGCCCCGCTCCTGCATACGCACTCAGGAGAACCGACGACGTCCATCCCCGCAAAAGCTTGTGCACGAATATTCATAGCAGCACTTTTCCCAATAGCCAAAAAGCAGAAACAACCCAGGTGTCCATCTGCTGATGAATAAATAAATAAAGTGCGGTGCATCCACACAACTGAATATTATTCAGCCACGAACAGGGACGAAGGACTGAGGCATGCTACCTCGAAAGTGTTACGCTAAGTGAAATAACTCAGTCATAAAAGGCCACA
>NW_012147412.1:95598-99330 GCF_000956105.1 Propithecus coquereli | reverse complement strand
GTTATTTACCTCTCCTTGGAAGCCTCAGAACAAAGGAGGTTTGATTTCCCCAAGCAGATAAGCTGTCAATGGATATTCCCAGGAGAAAGAAGAGCACAAACAAGGACCTGGATGGAGTAGGAGCAATGGAAACAGAAGTGATACAATTGATTTAAAGACAAGGAGGTATTGTTATTGCTGGGTAGTATTAGGCAATTGACATGAGCTCATCTGGAACATGGAAATAACCATGAGACCACTTATATAAGGTTGTTGAGAGTATTAAATGAGATATATCAAACACTTAGCACAGTGCCTAGCACATAGTAAGCTACTAGATAAACACAATGTTAACTATGAGTACTTGTTAAATCTTCCATCTAATATTAGAAGCATTGCATGAAAATAACAGTTCAGTCACATAGATAGATTTTTGCACGTGGAGAAAGGTTCATTCAATCAACACTTAAACATCTACTCCATCCCTAGACACTCTATGGTTAACGTTTAAAAATCAACAATCAGCCCTAACTTTAAACTAAGCCTGCTTGGAATTTAAAGCTGAACTTTAAATTTCAGCTTTCTCTCTTAAGCTCCAGCTCTTGCAAATCAAAATCGCTTTGTGCATAGACTATTGTATCTGTGTATGCTTCGAGTTAAAAAAATCCATTCAGTAACTCAATTGACTTCTTTGTTCGAGGCTGTAGCCGCCCTCCCCAGAGGCATCAATGCCATTGACTCAGTGGGTGCAGGGCCAGCAGGCAATAGGAACACATCGCTTTACTATTTCAAAAACATTATCCAGCCTCTTATGAATCTGGAAAGATTTAGGGATGAAGCTTGGGTAATAGGGGCGGGAAGGCTTAGATCCGAGAGGTTTGATTTATAGAAAGGTTTGCCTTTTGGGGGTCTTTTTTTTTCCTCCTAGGAGGGAATACTATATCTTGTTAAACTGTTCCACTTAGCGGAAAATAGGATGGCATATATTTACCGATGTTACCAAACCAGGCTTGTTTTACCACTGCACAATAAGCCAAACACAGAGGTGATGACGTTTGCAGCAGAAAAAGGGTTTCTTCATGTGGTAGCCAAGCAAAGAGATGGGAGAACAGGTCTCAAATTCACCTCCTCAAAAATGGGTGTTAAGAATATTTGTGGGGTAGAGAAGTAGCGTGGTCTGAGGTGTGGAGAAAAGTGATCGGCATTAAGAAGTGAAGTAATTGGTGATCCATGCAAGCGTGGTCAAGCTTCGTGCCTCTTCATGGGATGCATGTTCAGATAACAGTGGCATTAGTGTCGCTGAAAGTTCAGCACTTGTCCTCGAGGCTACATCCGAAGAACAAGAACAAGTGGTTTGAAGAGAAGGAAAGAGGACTTTATTAATTTGCCAGCAAATGAGAAGGTTGGCAAACGCCCATTTCAAAGTACCAATGTCCTATTGCTGAGCAGAAGTACAGAGCTTTTAAAAGTCCTGATCAGTTCTATATCCCATCTTTGGCTAAGACAATCTCCTGACCTCTGCCCAGATAATTCCCTTGAGCCAACTCCTGTGGCATAAAGATCAAAGGACACTCTCCTGCCCCTCCTGACCGGTGGCCTGAGGCAGGGATGTAGGTTTTAGTTCTCAAAAAGGGTGAAAGGGTTTTGAAGAGACAGAAAACGTTTTTACTGTTTTGCAAGCCATTTGCTCTGTTGCATTAGCATGATCTGAAGGTAGCGTTTTTGGTCCTCTGACTTAAAAAGGTCACCCATCAGATACTCGTGCAGACCCAGTTGAGGGGTTTGTGGTCTCATCCATCTTGAACTAAACAAGGAGTTGACTTTAAGTACCCAAGAAACAACTTCTTCTACCATTACTATTGCGGTGCATATGTCAGAGGTGTTATCTATAGAGAAGCTAAAGAGAGTTTGAAGGGAGTCTTGTGATATATTGCTTAGCTACGTGACATTTAGATGGTTTGTAATTTTTAAGATCAGTTAAAAGCAACCAAGGTGGGTTAAAGTTTAGCAAGCCTAGTCAGGGTTGCCCTCAGCTTCACTGAGCACCTACTATGTGCCAGGTTCTGTTCAAAAGAGTTCTCCCAGAAAACTGGGACAATTCTGCTTCTGTGGCTTCCACCTGAGGCACCTCATAAGGACAAGGGTAGAATTGTCCCAGAACCTGGGAGGTTAGAGGGAGATGATTGAATGATTTGGAATTTGGAAAAGTGAGTTTATACTTTTACCAGGATTCCTAGTGTCAACCTTAAATAATGAGATTCAGAAAATATGATTAAGTATAGAGATTATTTAAGCTCAAAGCTTGAAGAGAGCCATCCGTGAGCATAGATTCAAGTTGCCCTGAATATACACTTCAATTAGCAGTTACAAGTTGGCTTTTTTAACTAATTAATTTTTTTCTCTTTTCTTTTTATTTCAATAGATTTAAGGGGTACAAGTGTTTTTTTGATACATGGAGGAATTGTGTAGTGATGAAGTCAGGGCTTTTAGTGTATCCATCATCCAAATAGCATACATTGTACCTGACAGGTAATTTTTGATCCCTCACCCTCCTCCCACCATCCCCCCTTCTGAGTCTCCAGAGTTCATTATGCTATTCTGCATGACCATGTATACACATCATTTAGCTCCCACCTATAAGTGAGAATGGGCAGTATTTGTTTCTCTGTTCCTAAGATACTTCACTTAGGATTGTAATCTCCAGTTCCATCCAACTTGCTGTGAAAGACATTATTCCATTCTTTTCTATGGCTGAGTAGTATTCCATGGTGTTCGTGTGTATTTCTTTATCCACTCATCAGTTGATAGGCATTTAGATTGATTCCATATCTTTGCAATTGTGAATTGTGCTGTAATAATGAGTGCATATGTCTTTTTGATAAAATGAATGACTTCTTTTCCTTTGGGTAGATATTCAGTAGTGGGATTGCTGCATAAAATGGTAGATCTACTTTTGGTTCTTTGAGGAACCTCCGTAGTGTTTTCCACAGAGGTCGTACTGATTTACATTCCCACCAACAGTGTATAAGAGTTCTCTTTTCACTGCATCCAGGCAAACATCTATTGTTTTTTGACTTTTTAATAATGGCCATTCTTTTTTATTTTTAATTATTATGGGTACATAATAGTTGTATATCTTTATAGGGTACATGTGATATTCTGATAAAGGCATACAATGTGAATTAATCAAATCAGGGTAATTGGTGTATCCATCACCTCAGGCATTTATCATTTGTGTTAGGAACATTCCAATTCCACTCTTTTAGTTATGTTAAATCATACTCTAACTTAAATAATGGCCTTTCTGACAGGGGTAAGATGGTATCTCATTGTGTTTTTAACATGCATTTCCCTGATGATTAGTGATGTGGTACATTTTTTCATATTTTTTTTGGCCATTTGAATATCTTCTTTTGAAAAATGTTCATGTTTTTTGTTCACTTTTTAATGAGATTTTTGTTTTTTCTCTGGCAATTTTTTTTAGTTTTCTTATAGATTCTGGATATTAGTCTTTTGTCAGATGTATAGTTTGTGAATATTTTCTTCCAATCTGTAAGTTATTTATTTACTCTGTTGGTTATTTCTTTTGCTGTGCAGAAGACTTTTAGTTTCATTAAGTCCCATTTATTTATTTTTGTTTTTCTTGTATTTGTTTTTGGGGTCTTAGTCATAAATTCTTTGCCTAGGCCAATGTCCAGAAGGATTTTTCCTAAGTTTTCTTCTAGAATTTTTATGGTGTCAGGTCTTACATTT
>NW_012147412.1:92649-95548 GCF_000956105.1 Propithecus coquereli | reverse complement strand
TGAGCCACTGCGCCCGGCCCAAAACTTAAGTCTCTTTAGGGTCAACTCTCAGCTGACTCCAGATTCAAACTCAAAGTTCAAACTCCCTGTCAGGGCTTCTGGTTTTCTCCACCCTTGCCTCCTGCCCGGGATGCCTCGCTCATAGGAGGGGGCTTATGTAACATCATAGCACCTATCAGGGGGCTCCCCCTGCCCTCCCCTGAAGGGTAGTTGTCTTCCATGGTCCTGGCCATTGGTTTCTGTCCTTGCTGCGTCTGCCACTGAAGTGGCTGTCGGGGGGCTAACCTGTAGTCTGTTCCCCAGATGAGGCCACCAGGTAGAGTTGTGCGGATTGTGCTCTGAACAGTGGGGTGTGCTGAGAGGGTGAAGGAGAACTCAAATCCAGCCTGTGCCCTCCTCACCAAGCCCTGCACAACTGCCCAGTCAGTCCAGAGGAGCGGGTGCCTTTGGCACTTAGTCCTCCCAGGAGGCGTGGCCTTTTGTAATCCCCTCAAAGGCATCATCCAGAGACAGCGGCCCTCACCACCCCCGCGCCCCCTCTGACACAAGCCCCACCTCCCAGGGCATGACTCCCAGGGTAAGAATGAGGCACTCACCTCAGGCACAAAATTTAAGGCAGTGCCAAAAAACTCAGCAATCAAGACAAATAATATTTTAATACAATTTTTTAAAAAAAAATCAAAATTAATGCCAAAAAATCAAAACAAAATACCAAGTATTACACAGAGGCAGGATCCAGCCCACTTGGATGATGCTGTCTCACTTGGCTCACTCTAATCCCAGCCCTCGTTTCAATAAAACTTTATTTATAAAACCAGGCAGCCAATCCATGGCCCATACTTTGCCAGTTTGTTTTTTTTAAGCATTGTATTAAAATATTATTTATATCGTGATTGCCAGGTTGCTCCCCTCCTGATTTGTCCTACCAGTCCTCACCTCTCAGATTAGGGACCACTCCAGATTTCCTCACTACCAGCCACGGGCCAGGAAACTAAGGCGGTTTGTAGCTGGAGGTGCTGCAAGTGGCCGTATCTCAAGCCCTCACTCTGCCTAAAGGCACCCTCCTGCTCCTCCTCTACCCCTGCTGGTGCAGGGTGCTCTGAGAGTGCCAGAGGCAAGCAGGGCTTAAACTGTCTTGGGCTTGGCAGCCTCACTTGTGGTCTCTATTGCCCCCTGGGGTTCTTACCTCTAAGGAAAAATTGAAGGCGGCAGAGCAGCTTCTCCTACTGGCTCTTTCTTTGGGCTCCTCAACTTCCCAGGAAGGAAGTTTTCCCTGCATGGTAGGGCAGCTACCCTCAAGTCCCTGCTCTATGGTTAAATTTTTTACCCGTTCATCCATCAGTTAGCCATTTATTTCACAAGCATTGATCCCTACTATGTGCCAAGCATTTGCTAGATTCTAGACATAGAAAGAAAACCCCAATAGTCTTGGAGCAAACAATAAGGGACACTAACATACAAAATAATTATAGTAAAGTTTTGTATATAAAGTGCAAAAATAAGACCTGTGTGTGCACATACGTTTAGTTGTGGCGTGGAAAAGGGAATGGTTATTTACCTCTCCTTGGAAGCCTCAGAACAAAGGAGGTTTGATTTCCCCAAGCAGATAAGCTGTCAATGGATATTCCCAGGAGAAAGAAGAGCACAAACAAGGACCTGGATGGAGTAGGAGCAATGGAAACAGAAGTGATACAATTGATTTAAAGACAAGGAGGTATTGTTATTGCTGGGTAGTATTAGGCAATTGACATGAGCTCATCTGGAACATGGAAATAACCATGAGACCACTTATATAAGGTTGTTGAGAGTATTAAATGAGATATATCAAACACTTAGCACAGTGCCTAGCACATAGTAAGCTACTAGATAAACACAATGTTAACTATGAGTACTTGTTAAATCTTCCATCTAATATTAGAAGCATTGCATGAAAATAACAGTTCAGTCACATAGATAGATTTTTGCACGTGGAGAAAGGTTCATTCAATCAACACTTAAACATCTACTCCATCCCTAGACACTCTATGGTTAACGTTTAAAAATCAACAATCAGCCCTAACTTTAAACTAAGCCTGCTTGGAATTTAAAGCTGAACTTTAAATTTCAGCTTTCTCTCTTAAGCTCCAGCTCTTGCAAATCAAAATCGCTTTGTGCATAGACTATTGTATCTGTGTATGCTTCGAGTTAAAAAAATCCATTCAGTAACTCAATTGACTTCTTTGTTCGAGGCTGTAGCCGCCCTCCCCAGAGGCATCAATGCCATTGACTCAGTGGGTGCAGGGCCAGCAGGCAATAGGAACACATCGCTTTACTATTTCAAAAACATTATCCAGCCTCTTATGAATCTGGAAAGATTTAGGGATGAAGCTTGGGTAATAGGGGCGGGAAGGCTTAGATCCGAGAGGTTTGATTTATAGAAAGGTTTGCCTTTTGGGGGTCTTTTTTTTTCCTCCTAGGAGGGAATACTATATCTTGTTAAACTGTTCCACTTAGCGGAAAATAGGATGGCATATATTTACCGATGTTACCAAACCAGGCTTGTTTTACCACTGCACAATAAGCCAAACACAGAGGTGATGACGTTTGCAGCAGAAAAAGGGTTTCTTCATGTGGTAGCCAAGCAAAGAGATGGGAGAACAGGTCTCAAATTCACCTCCTCAAAAATGGGTGTTAAGAATATTTGTGGGGTAGAGAAGTAGCGTGGTCTGAGGTGTGGAGAAAAGTGATCGGCATTAAGAAGTGAAGTAATTGGTGATCCATGCAAGCGTGGTCAAGCTTCGTGCCTCTTCATGGGATGCATGTTCAGATAACAGTGGCATTAGTGTCGCTGAAAGTTCAGCACTTGTCCTCGAGGCTACATCCGAAGAACAAGAACAAGTGGTTTGAAGAGAAGGAAAGA
>NW_012147412.1:83728-89489 GCF_000956105.1 Propithecus coquereli | reverse complement strand
AGGGGAATTGCATTGAATCTGTAAATCACTTTGGGCAATCATTTTAACAATATTGATTCTTCCAATCCATGAGCATGGGATGTTTTTCCATTTGTTTGTGTCATTAACATTTTCCTTCATCAGTGTTTTATAGTTCTCCTTGTAGAGATCTTTCATCTCTATAATTAAGTATATTCCTAGGTATTTTAATTGTTTTGTAGCTATTGTAAATGGCTTTGAATTCTTAACTTGAATCTCAGCTTGGCTGTTATTAGTGTATAGAAATGCTACTGATTTGTGTAAATTAATTTTGTAACCTGGGACTTTAATGAATTCATTTATCAATTCTAGGAGTCTTTTGGGGGAGTCTTTAGGGTTTTCTACATACAGGATCATACCATCAGCACAGAGGGACAGTTGGAACTCCTCTTTTCCAATATGGAAGCCCTTTATTTCTTTCTCTTGCCTGATTGCTCTGGCTAGGACTTCCAGTACTATGTTGAATAGAAGTGGTGAAAGTGAGTATCTTTGTCTTGTCCCAGTCCTTAGGGGGAATAATTTCAACTTTACCCCATTCGGTATGATGTTGGCTGAGAGTTTGTCATATGCGGCTTTTATTGTTTTGAGGTATGTTTCTTCTATGCCTTGTTTGTTAAGGGTTTTTATCATGAAGCAGTGCTGGATTTTATCAAATGTTTTTTCTGTATCTATTGAGATGATCATATAGTTTTTGTTTTTAATTCCATTTATGTGGTGAATGACATTTATTGATTTGCACATGTTGCACCATCCTTGCATCCCTGAGTTGAAACCCACTTGATTGTGGTGAATTATTTCTTTTGGATTCAGTTTGCTAGTATTTTGTTGAGGATTTTTGGAGAAGAAAAGCAAAAAGCATGAAAAGTGTATTTGAGGGAATAATGGAGGACAATTTCCCTTATCTTGCTAGAGATTTAGATACAAAAAGGTCAATGAACTCCTGGAAGATTTGTTACAAATAGGACATCACCAAGGAACATAGTTATCAGTTTGACCAAAGTCAAATTGAAGGAGAAAATCCTACAGGCTACAATATGAAAACATCAAGTAACTTACAAAGGAAAACCCATCAGACTAAGAGCAAACTTCTCAGCACAGACCTTACAAGCCAGAAGGTATTGGGGTCCTATCTTTATTCTTCTTAACAGAATAACTGTCAGCCAAGAATTTCGTATCTTGAAAAACTATTAATAAGATTCAAAAATGAAGGAGAAATAAAATCTTTCCCAGATGGGCCAGGTGCAGTGGTATATGCCTGTAATCCTAGCACTCTGGGAGGCCAAGGTGAGAGTATATCTTGAGCTCAGGAGTTTGAGACTAGCCTGAGCAAGAGTGAAACCCCATCTCTACTAAAAAAATAGAAAAATTAGCCAAACATTGTGGCATGTACCTATAGTCCCAGCTACTCGGGAGGCTGAGGCAGAAGGATTGCTTGAGCCCAGGAATTTGAGGTTGCATTGAGCTATGATGATGCCACTGCACTCTACCTGGGGCAATAGAGTGAGACTCTGTCTCAAAAAAAAAAAAAAAAACTTTCCCAGATGATTAAACACTAAGGGAATTTGTCACCACTAGACATGCACTACAAGAAATGCTTAAATGTGTTCTAAACACCAAAAGGAATGGCTGATATTCATCAATGTAAAAACAATCACAAGTAAAAAATCACGGCTTTTATAGAGCAGTAACTAAAAGAAGAACGCAAAGCAACTAGGTAACAATCAACATGATGACTAGAACAGTGTCTCACTTATCAATATTAACATGGAATGTATATTATCTAAATAAATGCCCCACTCAAAAGATATAAATTGGTGGAATGGATTAACAAAAACACAACCCGAATATCTGCTGTCTCTAAGAAACCTAATTAACTCATATTGTCACATAGCCTCAAGGTAAAGGGGTAGAGAAAAGTATTCCATGCAAATGGAAGCCAAAAGTGAGTAGGAGTAGCTATCCTTGTATTAGATAAAATAGACTTTAGAAGTCCAGTGTGCTATCCATTGTGTGACAGAGCCTGCCATATCAGATAAAATAGACTTTAAATCATCAACAGTAAAAAAAGACAAAGATGGCCATTATATAATGATAAAAGGATCAATTCAACAAGAAGATATAACAATCCTAAATATATATATGCCCCTAACACTGGAGCTCCCAGATTCATAAAACAAATACTACTAGACTTAAGAGTTGAAATAAACAGCAGCATAATAATAGTGGAGTATATCAAACACTGCACTGATAGAACCAGACAAATCATCAAGGCAGAAAATCAACAAGGAAACACCAGACTTAAATGATACTCTAGAACAAATAAACTTAACAGACATTTACAGAACATTCTACACAAAAAATGCAGAGTATACATTCTTCTCATCAGCACATGAAACATTTTCCATATCTCAGGCCACAAAACAAGTCTCAGCAAATTTTTAAAAATTAGATCATAACATGTATCTTCTCAGACCACAGTGTAATAAAACTAGAAATTAATTTCAAGAGGAACTCTCCAAACTAGACAAATACATGGAAATTAAACAACCTGACGCTGAACGATCTTTGGATCAGTGACAAAATTAATAAGGAAATCAAAATATTTTTTGAATTGAATGACAATGGCAACATAAGCTACCAAACTCTCTGGGATACAGTAAAAGCAGTGCTGAAGGAAACTTCATAGCACTAAATGCCTACATCAAAAAGACAGAAAGATCACAACTTAACAACCTAACGTCACACCTCAGGGAACTAGAAAAATAAGAACAAACTGAACCCAAAGCCAACACAAGACAAAAAATAACAAAGAGTGGAGCAGAACTAAACAAAATTAAGATCAAAAAAAAAAAAATACAAAAGATCAATGAAACAAAACGTTGGTTCTTGAAAAGATAAACAAAATTGCCAGACCACTAGCTAGAACAACCAAGAAAAGAAGAGAGAGGATTCGAATAAGATCAATCAGAAAGGAAAAAGGAGAAATTACAGCTGATACCACGGAAATACGAAAGATCATCTGAGACTACTACAAACACCTCTGTGCACACAAACTAGAAATATAGAGGAAATGGATACATTTGGAAACACACAACCTCCCAAGCTTGAATCTGGAAGAAATAGAAATCCTGAACAGACCAATAATGAGTAGCGTGATTGAATCAGTAATAAAAAATAAAAATCTCAAGACCAGATGGATTCACAGCCAGATTCTACCAGACCTGGCACCTATCCTACTGAAATTGTTCCATAACATCGGGAAGGAGAGAGAACCCTCCCTAACTCATTCTATGAAGCTATTATCACCCTGATACCAAAGCCAGGAAAGGACACAACAAAAAAGAAAACTGCAGACCAACATCCCTCATGAACATAGATATAAGTGTTTTTTTTTAAAAGGAAAAAAGAAGAGACAGTTCCTAAGATGTTTACCCAAAATTTTCATTAAAATAGCATAAGCTAGTCAGGTGAGGTGGCTCATTCGTATAATCCTAGCACTTTGGGAGGCCGAAGCAGGAGGATTTCTTGAAGGCCAGGAGTTCAAGATCAGCCTGGACAATATAGCAAGACCCTGTCTCAACAATAAAAACAAAACAGTCAAGAAAATTAGCCAGGCATGGTGGCACATTCCTGTAGCCTCAGCTACTTGGGAGGCTGAGGTAGGAGGATCGCTTGAGCCTAAGAGTTTGAGGTTGCAGTAAGCTAGGATCATGCCACTGCACTCTAGCCTGGGCAATAAAATAAGACTCTATCTCAAAATTAATTAATTAATTAATTAACGTAAGTTATTGATTGGCTATACATTGTTTTTTGTATCATAATTTCCAGGAACATGAAGATAATGGGTGAGGCAGCTAGTCAGAAACAAAATGCCTTCTTTAAATAATTGCCCCTGGGCATGGGTGGGGTGGAGGAGTATGACTGAAGTCTATACTCCTGTCTCTCTGAGCCTGATAAATTTTGTATACCTCATACAAATCGAATGCTCTGAGTTCTTTTTCTTTTCTCATTTCCCCCTTTTCATCAAGATCTTTCAAATAAAGCATCATAGATGAACCAAACAGTTAGGGCTCCTTTTATGTTCAAGAGTTTAGTCTTGGGTCACTGGGAAGGGTTATTCCTGGATGGTCCTGTCCCACATGGCCAAGAGGGGAGAGGATAGATCCCAGTGAGAAATTTGAAGAGCAATAAAACCACATTGGTGCTCTTAATGGCATCACAGGTGGTGAAAATGAGACCTCAGTCAAGTCACTGATTTATACAGCTGCTGTCACTTGTTGAATCATTGTAGTCTTGAGTGTACCAACAGTTTAATTTTCTAGGAAGAAGTGAAAACAACAAGAGGTACTTAAGAGAGCCAGGCATGGTGGTGGCTCATGCCTGTAATCCCAGCACTTTGGGAGGCCGAGGTGGCATCATGGCCGGAGGCCAGGAATTCGAGGCTAGCCTGGGCAACAGTATCTCCACAAAAAAGTTTTTAAATCAGCTGGGTACGGTAGTACACACCTGTAGTCCCAGCCACTCAGGAGGCAGAAGCGGGGGATCACTTGAGCCCAGAAGTTCAAGGCTGCAGTGAGCTATGATCGTGCCACTTCACTCCAGCCTGGGTGACAGAGAGACCCTGTCTCGAAAAAATAAAAAGAAAGAAAGAGAGATACATCATAGAAACTTAATGCACATAAGCATTATAATCAAAAAGAGAATTTGTACGCCAGAATGAAAACAAACCCCATTCTACTGGGGAGTCAACTAAAAACATCATGAAGAAAACTGAAACTGAGCCCTTATTTAGAGAGTTGTTGCCGGGAAATAATTCAAGATTTAGTCTAAATTGTAGGAAAATAGTAATAACTCAAAAACGATGCTCAAGACTGGAATATAATAATAGGTGAGCTACTGTTTTCTTCTGAAGCATCATTTTCCCCTCTCTAGTTCCCCATTTCTACCAAAGATAAATCTTAGCAGGACCAATTTACTTGTAAAATAAGTTTTAGTATTACACTTGGCCTGATCATTTACATAAAGTGCAACAGGAACAGTGAATGGTCATATAGGCTCTTTTAAGTTCGCTTTGCTGGAACTTCTTCATACAGAATCTCAAATTAGACATTTAAAAGCCTCATGAGGTTAGAAAGCCACGCTAAGGATTCACTATCAGACTGTGCCTATAATAATAATACCTGTATCAATTGCGTGAATTTCTCTCTTCTTGAATTCTCAAAATATTTTGAGGTTCCTGGGTCTGTCAGAAAGTGACATTCTTTACTTACCGCAAGGTCAGGAAGACAAAGCACCAGGCTGGTCTTCCCAAGAGGCTTTTTCTTGGGTCTGCAAAGTCAATCTCAATTCGTCCAAGCAGTCTGGTCATATCTAAAAATATGCCATTCCAGTCAAAGCCTTGGTAAAATTACCAGTGTCTCCAATGTGTCCTATTACAAAAGAAAACACGTTCTTATTGAATTTATGTAAATAACTATATTACCATAATATAAGAATACTGACACATAGTTTCCAAATTTTGGAGAAATCAGGTAGAGAGAAAGGTAAATGTTTCAATTTTGCTCACAAAAGTATACTTTACCCAATTGCTGTAAACTATAAATAGCTCAGAAGAAAAAAAATGTTCTCGACTCTGGAAAAATATGTATAAAAAGAATCGGCAATATTGCAAATAAAAAGTTAAAAAAATCATTTCAATCCTCTATCAGTCAAGTGCCATGTAATTAATTCTTATTCTGCTTGA